>NC_056033.1:17675190-17994076 GCF_004379255.2 Salvia splendens
AAGGACCCATGAAGTCCATTCCCCATACGTCGAATAACTCATAGACAATTACCAGAACTTGGGGCATCTCATCTTTTGCAGATATCCCACCGGTCAGTTGACAACGCTTACAACTTCTGCAGAACTCGTACGCGTCCTTGTTCAGCGTTGGTCAATAAAAGCCGCTATCCAGAATCTTCCTTGCCGTCTTCTTAGGACCGAAGTGTCCTCCACATGCCAAGGAGTGGCAATGTGTCAATACGTCCCTTTGCTCCCAGTCAGGAACGCATCTCCTTATCACTTGATCGGATCCCACTCTCCACAGATAGGGGTCGTCCCAAAAGTAGTATTTTGCTTCACTCTTGATCTTCATTCTTTGGGCCTTGGTAATACTCGGTACTTCTGGCAGCTCTCTAGTCACTAGGTAGTTGGCTAGGTCTGCATACCATGGTTCTTGCCCTACCTTTTCTTTTCTTTTTGCTGTATCGTACTGGCCAGTAAGCTTCATCACTTCTTCCCAGTCAATTTTCCTGACCTCAAAAATTACCTCACATAAATGATCCTCTGGAAACTTGTCGTGCACCTCTTCGCTGTTTCCATCTTGCACTATTCTATTCAAATGGTCCGCCACCTTGTTCTCGACTCCTTTGTTATCTTCCACCTCCCAATCAAATTCTTGTAACAAGAGTACCCATCGGATCAAACGGGGTTTGGATTCTTTCTTGGCAATCAGATACTTAATCGCTGCATGGTCAGTATATACGATGACCTTAGATCCCAACAAGTATGACCGGAACTTCTCAAAAGAATACACCACTGCCAGCATCTCATTTTCAGTGGTATCGTAATTCCGCTGGGCTTGATTCAGAGTCTTAGATGCATAAAAAATTACGTACCTCTTCCCATCGATCTTCTGACCCAGTACGGCTCCCACTGCATAGTCGCTGGCGTCACACATTACTTCGAAAGGATAGTCCCAGTCATGAGCCCGTATGATAGGTGCGGATATCAGCTTTTCCTTGAAAAGGTTGAAAGCAGCCTTGCATTGCTCATAAAAAACGAACTTCACTTCATTCTGACGAAGTCGGGTAAGGGGTTGGGCGATCTTGGAGAAATCCTTGATAAATCTTCGATAAAATCCGGCGTGCCCCAGAAAACCCCTTATCCCCTTCTGATCAGTAGGGAACGACAATTTGGATATAACATCCACCTTGGCTCGATCCACCTGGATTCCTCTCTCTGAGACCACGTGTCCTAGAACAATCCCCTCGGTGACCATAAAATGACACTTCTCAAAATTCAAAACCAGACTTTTTGCTTGACACCGCTCTAGAACTATGTCCAAATGATGAAGGCATGAGTCGAAAGAGTCTCCGTAGACCGTGAAGTCATCCATGAATATCTCTATACAGTCCTCAATCAAATCGGAGAATATGCTCATTATACATCGTTGAAACGTACCTGGAGCGTTGCATAGGCCGAAAGACATGCGTCTGTATGCATAGGTTCCGAATGGGCAAGTGAAGGTGGTCTTGTACTGGTCCTCAGGATCCACGTAAATTTAGAAATATCCGCTATACCCATCTAGAAAACAAAAGTACTTCTTTCCAGCTAGTCGCTCCAACATTTGGTCGATGAAAGGCAAATGGAAATGGTCCTTTCTGGTTGCGTTGTTTAACTTGCGGTAGTCTATGCACATTCGCCAACCCGTGACTAGCCTCATTGGTATCAGCTCATTCCTCTCATTTTGAACGACTTGGATCCCCGACTTCTTTGGGACCATGTGAATGGGGCTGACCCACTCACTGTCCGACACTGAATAGATAATCCCTAGCGACAACAACTTCAGGATTTTCTTCAATATTTCCTCCCGCATGTTAGGGTTTACTTTCCTCTGCGAGTCTCGGTGTGCCTTTGCTCCTTCCTCCAGCCTAATGTGGTGCATGCAGACGTCGGGGCTTATTCCCACTAAATCTGTAAGACTTCATCCAATTGTTCTCTTGTTCTTGCTCAGCACAGTCAGTAGCCTAACCTCTTGTTCCTTTGTAAGGCTGCTGCTGATGATCACTGGATATGAGTTCTCCTTTCCGAGGAAGGCATACTTCAGATTCGATGGCAGTTTCTTCAGCTCAACTTGGGGTGGAAGTGTGTCTTCGGGTAGAGGGTTTCTTTCAGTTTCACCTTCTTTTTCTAATTCTCCCCCTAAGGATTCCACTATACTGGCCGGTAGCTGAGCCCGTGCGGCTCCTACAAACTCCGATTTCTGGCAAAATTCCTTGATCGCTCCTTCTATTTCTTCATCAATCAACCCTTGGCTACTGATCAGATCACACCATGCAGCAGCTTCTTCCTCAGCCTGCTCATACACATCTAAAGCTTGGAGTTTCTCCTGCAATAATTCGGTCTCAAGAAAATCTTGGACTAGGGGGTCAATCACATCAACATAGCATAAATTTTCAGAGTCGATAGGCTTCTTCATGGCCTCATTGATATCAAAAGTAAATTTCTCCCCATGAAAATCAATGCAAATTGTCCCCTCAGCCATGTCTACTATTGTTTTGGCTGTTCTCAAAAATGGTCTCTCCAACAAGATACCACTAGATTCCCTAGCCTCAGACTCACTCATTTTGATCACATAAAAGTCAGCGGGATAGGTAAAATCATGCACTCTAACCAACACATTCTCTAAAACACCCTCAGGACTTATGCATGACCTATCAGCCAGTAGGATCAACACCCTAGTACTTGTCAACTTCACTCCTTTCAACCGGTTATAGATTGACAAAGGCATGACATTTATAGACGCTCCCAGATCACACATTGCATGCTCAACCTTTACATCTCCTATAATTATAGGTAGAGTGAACATACCTGGATCGGCCCTCTTGGGTGGTAGCTTCTCCTGCACTATTGCTGACACTATCCCTTCCACCATGATTTTTCCATTCTCCTGGGCCTTCCCAGCTATGAACTCTTTGATGAACTTCCCAAGCGGGGGTAACTTCACGGCTTGGAGGAATGGTATGGTGACATCCAGCTTCCCAAAAATTGACATGTAGTCCACTGGGTTTTCTTTCTTTCTCTTGGTAACAAAACGGAAAGGGAATGGCTTCTCCTCTTTAGTTCCTTCCGTCGGTCCCTCAACAGTCTTCCCGGAGTCTTTCTCGGGCGCATTCTGGGATGGAGTTTCCTTTGTCAGTTCCTTCTCCTTAGATGAGTCCACCTTGGGCTGCATGTCTTCGGTTTCACTGTTCCTCGACGGTTCTTCATCCAAGAAAAATGGATCTTGCATCCGAGGCATGGGTTTCTTTAGCTCTTCCAACGAAATGGTATCGCCCATTTTTTTCATCCCACTCTGTTCTACTTTGGATTTTTTCGGTTGGGGTCCTTCATAGGTGGTGTCGGACCTCAGTGTCACCTTACTAACATTCTCTTTTTCAGGTATATGGACTGTAGAAGGGAGTTTCCCTGAATTTCCACTCAAATCACCCACCGAACTGGCCAGTTGGGCCAACTGCCTGTTCATCATATCCATGTTCGCTTTATGTTCCTTCTGGGAATTTTGCATCCCCTGCACTACTTCGTTGTAGGATTGCAACTCGCCCTTGATACCTTGCTGCGACGCGAGCAATTCTCCCATCATGTCCTCCATGGATCGTCTTGTCCTGTTGGGATATTGTGACTGATTTGGGCCTTGGTGCTGGTTATACTGGGAACTTTGGTTGGGCTGGAAATTTTGGAAGTTTTGTTGGTTCTGGTTAGGTGGGTATTGGTTATACTGGCCAGGAGGGTTGTACTGGTCATGGTGATATTGGTTATGGTACTGGTCATGGTGATATTGGTTATGGTTCTGGTTTTGGAACTGGTTTTGGTTTTGCTGATGTTGCGGACCCTGCTTAGGCTGATTCTGGTAATTTTGAAAGTTTCTCTGGTGGGGTGGTACATAAACAGGGTTTTGGTTCTGGTTTTGTGGGTGTTTGTTTTGAGGTTGTTGACTATAGGATTGTTGGTTCCTTCCTGACCAGTTGAACTGGTTGTTTGGATTTTCTGGGCTCCGGTTGAAATTCTGGTTCGGGTGAGAGTGGTATTGGTTCTGACTTGGACCTTGGTTTTGATTTTGGCCCCCATCTCCCTATCAAATGTTCGGATGGTCCCTCCATGGTGCATCTCGTTGTCTCCCCTGGATCCAATGCCCACTAGAATTGTAATACCCAGCAGCGTTGACTTGCTCCATATTCATGAAGTCATTAGGCTGATCATAGCTCGGTCCTTGGTTTCCCTGTTCTACACCCTTGTAGTTCCCAGCTGGGGAAGTCGGTGGTGCATTCTTCTCGATTGCGCTCAGGAGTGTCTTCTTCAATTCGTCCATCTTCAAATCCATCTTCTGCTCCTGGTCAGTAGACAAGGCGCTGGCAATCCTCTCTCTACTGTAACCATCTCTTGAATTGTCGTACTCCTTCTTCGCGCTCAAAAGTTTCCCTAGGACCGTCTTAGCTTCGCTGACCCTCAACTGCGTGAAGCTTCCTCCTGACGAGGAGTTTGCTAGGTCCTTTGTTGCCTTGTTCATTCCCTCATAAAATGTATGATGTACCTCTATATCCGCCATGCGATGGTTGGGACAAGCATCCAAGAGGCTTATGTACTTCGCCCAATAATCACTCAAGGGCTCATCGTACCCTTGCTTCACACTAGTGATCTCTCTCTTCAGCGCTCTCGTCTTCGATGACAGGAAAAATTCTCCTAGGAAAGCTGACTTGAAGTCGGCCCAACTCTCGATGGAATTAGGAGGCAGTCGCATGAACCAGGTGTTTGCCTCCCCTTTCAAAACGAACGGCAAAGCCTTTAATCTGTAGTCATCCTCGGTTGCCCCTGCTGGCCTCCTCTGCGCCCTAGAAATCTTACAAAACTCATGAAGGAACTCGTAAGGGCCTTTATAGCTCTTCCTGCAGTACGTAGGCAGAATTGCGATAACATGGGGCTTCACATCACAGGCAGTCTGCCCCGGGGTGACTACTATAGCTTGAGGTGGTTCTCCCTTGGTATGCGCATTCAGCGTTCCGATCTCTGGATTATCATTTACGTTGGCAGCCATCTCCCTTGGGTTGCCTTCCAACAGTGGTATCTCTTCTGGTATTGACCCTTCTATGGTGTATTGCTCCTCGTCACTACTCGAACCTAAGTCAGACAAAGCCGTCGACAGGCCGGATCAAGTGGTTACGAGTATAGATCCTCGCTGAAGTATCTTCGGTCTCCACTGGTCAGGAGCCGAACTGCTTCTCATAAACTGAAATAAAAAGAAAGAGAAAAATTATCCACAATATATACGCCAAAGTATCACACACAATAACAATAAATAACGCCATTCATCCCCGGCAGCAGCGCCATTTGAAAGAGCAGGTTTCAGTCAGGTGTCGTTAAAGCGAATGTATATACTACTGATCAGTATAGAATCCCTGGCTAAGCCTAAACCTGGTATCAATAAATCCTCAACCCTCTTCTACTGGGTAGTATAGTGAAGGTAGGGGTCGAATCCCACAGAGATGGTGACGATTTGGAGTGATTGTGGTGATATTCTGGAAGGGTTGGTTAGCTACCATGCTTGGGTTGAGTTCCTACCTAGATGGGAAATTAAGATGGTACTCTACTGACTAGGAAGGGTGAAGGGTGGTCGACATGTGGTTGTGTACGTGGAAATTGGTTTATGGGGTGTAACAGAAAAATATGCGGAAAATACTGGGTTTTTATAAAAGACTAAACGAAAAATCAGAGAATAAGTGGTAGTTGTGGTGACTGGGCTGACAGATCTGTAAGGTACAAGCTAAAAAGCATAAAGTAACCCAAAAAGTAAAAGTGGTCCCAAAACTAGGATGTGGACATCATCTTCTCCAAACAACATGATCGAAAATCAAACAACAATCCAGACTGTATGAACAACTTCAGATTCAACAAATCACAACTCAGATCCACCGATTTAAACATCAAATCCAAAAATTACACTAGTGAAACTGTAAATCATGTTTACTGGTTGACATGTAAGGTGGCGAAACTCACGTAAACTAGATTTCCACCATTTCAGAACCAAAATTTAAAAGTTATCTAAACTTATAAACTCAGATCTACCGATCGGGAATGAAAACATGCTTGTAACACTTGAAAATTTCTAATGCAGCTGAATCTAAGTTATCTAGGCAGGAGGAAAGGAAATCAAACGCAAGAAAATATCAAAAGCAAATTCATAGCAATTAAACGTTTGGATCACAACCAAAATACATCAAATCAGAAAATAGAGAAAAATTTCACAGATCCAACGTAAGAAAAGCAAGTGAAAATAAACTACGAAAGCGATTAAAGATTGTTTGCCACTCCAGGCGATGAAACAGCTAAACTACGATCACACTGGCTGAAATGAGAACAATTGGAACTCCGGCGAACTTCTGGAACTCAGGTAATCATGGCTGTGGTGAGGAATGAGAATCTGGACTGGGCTGAAGAACCGAATTACCGAGAGATTTCTACCTAAGAGTGATGTTGGTGTCTAGATCCCCCCTTTATCTCTCCTAGTGGCTTCCTTTTATAGGGAGGCTTGCCCTTGATTTTAGGGTAAAACCTCATTGCGAAATGACTTCTCTGCCCTTAATTGCAGTTGACCAGTCACAGCTATCCTTCTTCTCCATCTCGAATCTTTATTTGCATGCATTCTGGCCAGTATTGCACCCTCCTGGCACCCTTTTCGCCTGAAGTATATGAAGCTTTGCCTACTGGCTAGATGTCACGACCGCCCATACTAGGGGTACCACAATCGCGGCGATCGTGACCAAGGGACAACAAAAACGACAACATTTAAGGATAGCACTTTAATGGAAACTTAATTAGCTTTAAAGAAAGAAGAACATTTTAGTTCATTAAAAGTTTAGACAACAAATGTTTAGTTTAAAGAAACTTAATGTTACAAATTCACTATTAATTAGAAATGACTTAAGATACATACGTTTAAAAGAAGCAGCGGAGAAAATAAACTTTAAAACAAACCCAATTAACTTCTAAAGAAAAATATTTAGTTTAATTTACGGAAACACCATTTTCGGATAACAATGTAAATACTCGTTTAAAACCTAACACAACCAAGCATGCTCAAACACAGTACGAAAAATATTAGAGTCTTGAGACATAGTTCAAAATAAAGCAGCGGAAATAAGGTTTAAAGAGAGTCAAGGATAACGCCTATGTATGAGGACATAACGCATCCTAGGTTCTTAGGCCAACTCAACATCCTCCACAACATCCCGCTCAACCTGCACATAAAGAAAAAGAATATGCAGGGCTGAGTACTTGTTGTACTCAATGGGCTCATGCCGAAAACAATTTATATTAGTTATGTCATCCATACCAGTGATCTCGAGTTTTATACGTAGTAAAGAAATATCACGAGAACACAAAAACGTTTCATAGACTGGTCAGTCAAATAATCTCCCCATTTTCTCAACAATCCATCAATCACAATCATCATTCCATGTGCGACGAAAGTGTGGCCACACTATTCGCCCACGAGACCGGCCGACTAGCAAGGGCGGCTCCTGATCCCACCAGTGTACACAGCCTGATAGGGTTTGCGGCCCTACTCAGCCTCGAATTCGTTTCACAACACAGCCATATAGCCTAACGGAGTAAACTCAGACGAACTAGGCATCAGACAACAATCTCATAAACCAAAAACAACGTGGCATGACATAACAAGTTAAACCACCCTTATAACGCCACATGGTATTTTCGGAAAAATAAGGGGTTTGAAAAGAAAGTCCACCTCGTTCGCTTAATAATTCACAATCCAACTTATGGCAACTCTCGTTCCTCGAGTTCACGAATACACAATCACCCTTGTCAACGACAACACAAGTTAGCCTTCCACAAAATCATATTACTATGCATGTCCTATCGTTTCTCTCTCATCGTTTTTCTCAAATACCCAACCCAACGTTCATCACAAAGATGGAAAAACACACCGTAGTATATTTCAACTTATCGCACGTGATCACATCATTAAACACGTTCCTTGGACATACATGCATCATATAATACTTTTAAACTTGAAAATAAGTGTCATTTTATCAAGGCAGAAAACTGGCAGAACTGCGTACCGTGTTGTAAAAATCACTAAAAATTCACCCGACCTCATATGAAGCTAAATTTTGGTTACAACACAGAAGACACATTAAAGTTCATCCATACAAATCTTCACACTGAAGTCACGTTGTTTAGTCAGTCAAAACAAATATTAAACCCTCTGGTCGGAACATAAAATTTCTGACAGCACTGCGCAGTTCATTTGAAAATTTCACCATAAATTCATCCAATGCCCAAAAAGGCTGAAAATTTTACACGACTCAGAAGACACTTCAAATTATTATATAGTTCAAGAATCACATCAAACGGAGGTCATTTTGTTGGTCAAACAGAATACAAAACATTCTTGGCGAGAACATAAGTTTCAGGCAGAATTGCGCAGTCAACTTCAAAAATTTATTAAAATTCCATTCTTGACAAAATGGGCTGAAATTTACACGAGACACAGAAAATACCTTGAAGATTACTCAGTAAAAATTTCATATCAAAATTCGATCGTTTGATGGGTCAATTACACATTAGAATCCACTGATCGAACGTCACAGATTTCAGGCTCATGATTTCGAATTTAGGGTTTCTTCTTCAATCAAACAAATACGAATTTTTCATGCTTATAACACA
The DNA here is from genome assembly GCF_004379255.2 of Salvia splendens. Taxonomy (NCBI): domain Eukaryota; kingdom Viridiplantae; phylum Streptophyta; class Magnoliopsida; order Lamiales; family Lamiaceae; genus Salvia; species Salvia splendens. The sequence goes on from NC_056033.1 coordinate 17,683,912, forward strand.
CAATCATGCCTAAAAGTTTCTCATAAACATGTTTGCACTTAAATTCACGTCATTCACCAAAGATTTAAATCAAATTTCACATGAACTCTATCAACAACACATAATTATCAAAGTTCTTATGAAATCACACTTTCCCATCGATAATATTTGCGATCTATCAATCCTACACCCTCTATATGCATGTAGGATTCAAGAATAAAGTTTCAATGAAGGAGATGAGAAGAAAATCTTAGTTATACCTTCTTGAATCAAGAAAACGAACGGTAGAAACAAGCGTTGGCACGATTCGTCGGAAACTCTTGAAAAATCCACTCCAATTGATGCAAGAAACAATGGTGGAAGAAGTTTTGGAGAGAATGTGGAGAGGGAGGAGGGAGGCACGAAAATTGAGGGAGAATGGGGGCTAGGGTTTAGTTTAGGTGTTTTTATAGGATTAGGGTTAGGTTTAAAATTAATTAATTAATTAATTATGGGGAAAAATACAATTAAATAAATCCCACAATTAAAAGAATAAAATAAGCATGCGGGAAGGGGAGGAAATTTTCGAAAATTCCATGTAGGAATAGCAAGGAATTTATTTGGTATTTACTTGGAGAGAATATATTCACAACTTAGGAAATAAAAGTGAATATTTCATAAACAAGGGAACAAAATAAATTAAATCTCCAAGTATGAAAATAATGGTGGGGGCCGAAAATTTCCATAAGGAATTGCACAAGGAAATTATTTAAATCCTCAATTAAATAGAATAGGATTTAAATTTGGTAATTTCTTTATGGGAAAAGACTCTCATATAATAGGTAACAAATAAATAAATTTCCTCAAGGAAAAAAAATATAAGAGCATGGGCGTGTGATATAGGTGAGAATTAAAAGGAAATATTCACATTCCCAATTAATTAGACATAGACATTAATTTGAATAAAAAGGGTCTCACCAAAAAGGAAACAAAATAATTCTCCTCTACAAAAATAATGATGGCCGAAAATATCAAAGAATTGGCTAGAAAAATACATGCATGATCCTATTTAATTCATTCCCAACATTGCAAAATATCAAACACTTTACTCCACATCACCCACGATAATTTTATTCACAAAATTCACTTAATCGCATAGAAACAAAAGTTTCATAATCCAAATTTCAAAAATCATATAAAAAGAGTCACAAATTTTTGGGATGTTACACTAGAACACTCAACCTGCACAATTAAGCAACTGTTTTTCAGATATAATTCAATTATGCACATCATACTGACCAGTAACTAAGGCCTAGAATACGACTTATCAGGTTATTAATTAGCCGAATTAATAAGAGGGAATATAAATGAGTGGCAGTTGTGTCTTGGAAAATAAATGAAACAATAAAAGCTATTAATTGAATAGCCTATTTGACTTGCCAAATAAATTATTTTGCTGATTGATATTTCTCTATTTAAACTAATCCAATTTTACAGGAATGCAAAAGGGATTCATCGTAACCCTAAAAAGGAGCCGACAGCCACCCTCTCCAAAAGAAAGAGAGAGAGACAAAAAGGTTAAGATAGGCTGGTACCTACACAGAGACTGCACAAGTTCTGAGAAGTGATTCTTCCATAAGAAACTCTTCAACTCTGCATCTGAAGTTGGAATAAATCCAAAACGGTGCAAATTAACACGTAATACATTTCATAAATAATATTAGTTTAAATCAAGTACAGTAACTATCTTAAAACCCTTTCTATACCAGATTACATATTACTCAGTATAGTTCTAATATCACTATCAGATTCTCTTTCTGAATCTGATTAATGTGTTTTGCAATAATCAAAAGAATATAATATATCTAACTATTTCCATACCCTTTCTGAATGTGATTATTCTTTCTGAATGTGATTATAAGATTAATAGGTGAGAATGACCATTGCAGTTTTGTGAATTAGAGATCCACAGGATTCTATAATAGGGAAGGACATCAATTTAAAATCATTGCATACCACTCATATAACAAAATGTGGAGTATATAATTGTAGAATTTCAGTTGTACATAGTTGAATACCTAATAACTCCATTTTTATGAACATGTTATCAAGTCATTTAAGGAAGAAAAACAGTTTATATACATAAAGTATAAGTCAGACAAACTTTACACGTAATTACTTGTTGTCCATGGTAATTATTTTACTACTCTTTACAAAAAAATCTGCATTGGTAGTTATATATCAACATGATGACATTAATTCTTATACCTGAAAAAAATTTACATTGGTAGTTATGTATCAAATATATATATACATATATATATATATATATATAGGGGAGCATTAAGGTCCTATTGCCCCCTTAGTGTTAAGTTCCAACTTAAAATAAACCAATAGATTAGGTGGATGGACGGACTAGATTAAACTTTGCTAAATGAATCCGTGTTGCATTATTAGTCATAATCTGTACATTGTATGGGTATAATTGTAAAACAACACTAAATCACACACGTTTCAAAATGGACGGAGTGAGAATTAAGCAGGATTTTCATAGACCTTCCATTTACTCTCTCTCTCTCTCTCACTCCAACCGTCTCACTCCTCAAGCGACGATTGAATTTCATCTCCCCTTATCCACCCCAATTTCCAAACCCTAGCCGCCACTCCAAGCCACCGGAAATCAACCCTTGTGTCGATTTTCGCCGTTAAATCAACCTCCCGCGCCGTTTCACAGTCGAAACGTCTCTCCCTCCGCGCGCGACCATCAAGTTCAAGGCGACAACACTGTAGGGTTTAAATGGTTCAATTTTTGGTAATAACCACTGTTAATCGCTGATTTTCACCACCGACATACCACCTAGTGGTCGATTCAATGTTTTCTCCCAAACAATATCATGGTTTTCAAACACGTTTTGGTCGATATTTTCATAAATCATGAAATCGTGTGCATTGTTTTTAGGGTTCTGTCCACTCTTGAAGTTTGTAGTTAATTACTAGTTTACAATTGTGTATTGGGCGATTCTGTAGAGGAAATATTATCAGGTTTTGGTTTTTGTTCATCTCACAGATTCACAATGACGAAAAGAGGCCGACCTTTCAAAAGCCAACCAACCCAGACTGCAGGTGAGCAATCTATTGCATTTGCCTTTAGAATTCATGGAGTAGTTGTACATTATTGTAAGCAGTTGTGTGCATTATCTATTTGGTTTAAGCTACATCAATCGGTGTAATAGAAAGCTTGTAAATGGGTGAATGTTATATTCATTTGTGCATTATTTGATGGCTGTTGTACATTATATACCATGTAGTGTGCATTACATAATATAAATGCGATACATTATTGATACCTTCAATTATAAACATGTTCTGATGTCGTATTTTGGACAGAAGCCAAGCACGCTAGGTTGGACATTGACGAAGCGGTTGACGATGTCATTCCTATTGCGATAGCGCAAAAGTTCTGGGAGAGATTGGCTGAGCAAGGGTTGGAGACGAGTACAGCTCGTGAAGAGGCAGAGCCGAGGAAACCGAGACGCAAGAAAGTCGACCATCTCTACTATCGACAGACCCCAACCGAGTTCCTGAACTATTTAAAAAGCTTAACTCCACGGCAGAAGGAAGCAGTTCGTGAATTGGGTTTTGGAGGTATCCTCCATTTCAACATAAAGGAGATCCAGGGATACCTAGCCTATCGGGGTTCTCACAACATTTAATCTAGCTCGGTGCCAGATTCCATTGTCTGGGGGTGAGAGCCTAACCCTGGATGAGGAGGACGTACATCTTGCAATCAGAATCATATTTTGAACAATAGCCGACTGGTGGCTTGGTCTGATTTGAACAATATCTGGTGTGTTGAACACTTTGCAATCATAATCATATTTTGGTATTACTGTATTATGTCATTAACTCAAAACTTATAATGGATAAAAATTACAGAATAATGTCACTTTAATGCTTAATAGTGTAATATAGGAAGAAAATAACGTGGACCAAGTTATGTGAATCTTAATAATAATGTACAACAAACTGAATAGATATTGTATATAAATTTATGCGATCATGGACTCGCAAAATATAATGGATGTAATTAACCGAATAATGTACATAATGATCTTAATAATGAACTGTACTGGAATAATTGTGTACAGTAAGTTAAGTGCTTGTGAACAATAATGTACAATTTCATGAATAATAATGTATATTAACAGATTAATAATGCAATATTATTATGTATATTGTACATAATGTGTCTAATAATGAACTGTACTCAAATAATTATGTACAGTAAGTTAAGTTCTTGTAAACGATAATGTACAACTTCATGCATAATAACATACATTAACCGATTAATAATGTAATATTATTATGTATAAACTGTTGACAACGGTAAGACTAATAAGACTAAGATAATGAATTGAATAATAAGACTAATCCGAAAAACAAAACCAATAATGTTGTGAGGTACAAAATACATCAACATTTCCTCTTACGCAGCTCTTTCTCTGTTGCCATCTCTTTAAGCATTGGACAATTTCTAGAGTCGTGATGGCCCATCTCATTGCACGCCTTACACCGTCTAAGAGGTCTAGCAGCCTCCTTTATAGCATTTTCTCTCTTGGAAATCAGACAGCTCGCGGAGCTGCTAGCGTGGCCCTTGGTCTTGACAATATCTGGAGGATGGACCTCAACTACCTCAGGCATTACCATCCCATAAAACTCTTCAATCAATCACCTCTTTTTCAAGGCGGACGTTGTAGGAGTTCCAGTTTAAAGAGAATTACCAAGTTCTTCCGTGTACAACCTTGGCTAACGGAGCCTTCATCCATCTGTTTTGGCAGTATCTATCAGGAATTCTTTTCACTTCATTGTTCCTGAACAAAAAAAAAAGATATGGCTACACAAATATCTATGTCTATCGAAAAGTTTGCATTCGCACGAGTATGAGTCATTAGTCTTATCGTGTCTCACAAAATGTGAATTGCGATTGTTGTCCCCAAGCTTGTAGGTATCAACCATATTTGTAGATGAAAAACCAAGCACGCGGCATCTGTCATTACCCTCTACAATTTCTTCTTGTATTTTCTTGAACATACTATCGGTGTACATCGTCGAAGCATGTTTCTCGAATGGCAAGGTAGTGGCCAATATAGGCAGGGCAGTTGTTTCGTTGTAGTCCAACTTTGTTCTAGCATTCCGCTGGAATTCAACTGCATTGTTGAAATTCAAGTAGAATTTGGCAATGTTGGCTCGGGGCTTGAAATTTTTTTTGTAGAAGTTGTTCTCCGATTCAGATATGGACATAGTCCTAATCATCGAACCCTGTGGAAAATCTCTGAAGTACGCCGGTATCCAGAATTTCCTATAGTCGTAAAATGTGTTGAACCAGTCAACGTCTTCCAGCCCATGACGTTTCACCATTCCATTCCACTCCTCTTCAAATTCGTTGAGTTCAAGCAGGTCCGACCAAACGCAGGCATTGAATTCTTTCTTGAAATCTTCATCCCTCAGCAACCTGTTTGGAACCTGAAGGGGTTGGCAGGGGGAAGCGTGCATGAGATCTGATCACATAAATTTGATCTATTTAGCAGATTATTTAGACAAATTCTATTCACGTAATTATCACATGTATCATGCTCATAACTTGAATTAAAACATGCTTTAGCATATAAAATCCCTAAAACATGCTCACTACGGAATTAGCCAATTTACCTCGTTGATTCAATCAAGAATCGATGATGGCTTGCTCCGTCTCCACGTAAAGATCTTTAGTACTCGACCTCTGATCTTCTGACTGGTGTCCCGGACTGTATACCGATATTTGTGTGGACAAATCTCATCAGAATACTAGGACTCGAATAATGAAGACAGAACTCAGCTCGGGGAGGGAGCAATTTTCGAATTCTCTCTCTTTCTAGAGGGGGACGAAAATTCTAGCAATTATTATTATGTTTTCTGTCTCCTTTATTCTCCTATTTATATTAAGTCACATATTGGGCCCAGTCAGGGATCTAAAGAAGAATTTGGACATGGCCTCACCCAATTAGCTTTTTACTAATTACAAGCAGCCACTACAGAAGTAATATTGCACTGCCTTTCCAAATCTGAAATTACAAGTATTCCGGGTTTCCTTTTATTTGTTAAATTCATTTCCCACGCTTAAGATAGAAACATCCATTAATTAATTAATGTCTGCTATGGACTTAATTAATTATCATATTTTATTCTCCAAGAGTGGACTTAACAACAAACTCTTATTTATTATTCATAGAGTAATTAAACTTCATCTAGCTAGGTTCCGAATAATAAAACCTTGTTTCGAGGTCCTCTTGTGGATATTATCAAACGAGACTCTCCTCGAGCACTGAAAGGACCCAGGGGTGCGTAGGTGTCGTTCAAACAAGGATATATCCTACTGGTCAGGATAGAGATCCTAACTAAGCCTAGACCCTGGTTTCAAAGATTCCTCAACCCACTCCTACTGATCAGTATAGTGGTGATAAAGGTCGAATCCCACAGAGATGGTGCGTTTAAACTACCGCGGTGATATTTGGAAAGGTTGGTTAGCTACAACGCTTGGGTTGAGTCTCTACCTAGACGGGAAATTAAGATGGTGTCCTACTGACTAGGAAGGGTGAATGGTGGTCGACATGTAGTGGTGTACGTGGAATTATGGTGGATGCGGTGTAACAGAAAATATGCGGAAAGTACTAGGTTTCTATAAAAGGCTAAACAGGAAAGCAGAGAATAAGTGGTAGTTGTGGTGACTAGGCTGGCAGATCTGCAGGGTGTACTAAAGGTGAAGGACAAAAAGCAAAAAGCTTCTGAAAAGCAAAGTGGTCCCAAACTTGGATATGGACATCATCTTCTTCAACAAACACAAACTAAAATCAGAAAACAAACCAGATTCAGCACCATAAAAACACAGATTAATGACTCACGAACACAGATCTACAATCAAACATTCCAAATCGAAAATCAAACATCGAAACTGAAATCCCGCCTACTGATCAGCATGGAAGAAAACAGGAAACACATAACTGCACCTTGCATGAAACAAACCTCTATGAAATAAAAGTAAACAGATTATGCTAACTTGAAGAAATAAACTACTAACTGGAAACACACGATTCGATACTCAAAACGAACAGAAACTCTAGATCTAAGCTAACTAGGCAAAAGGAAAAGAGATCGGCGAAGTAAACTGAACAGAAAACAAGTTCATAGCATAAAACATGTTTGGATCTTCAAACAAAGTACTTCTAGGCGGTGAAATTCAAAAGCAAACAAAGATCCAGCGTAAGGAAAAACAAGTAATTTAACTACGAAAGCGAAATAAAAGTGTTTTGCCACGCCGGGCGATGGAACTTCTAACTACGATCTTGCTGACTGGATGAGAACGTCTGGAACTCTGGGAACTTCTTAATCTTCAAGTGACCATGGCAGTGGCGAGGAACGAGACTCTAGACTGGGCTGAAGGACTGAACTACCGAGAGATTTCTACCTAAGAGTGATGATGATGAATAATAGATCCTCCATTCTCTCTCCAAGTGGCTTCCTTTTATAGGGAGGCTTACCCTTGATTTTAGGGTAAACCCTTGTGGTGAGATGACTTCTTTGCCCTTAATTGTGGTTGATCAGTCCCAGCTATCCTTCTTCTCCATCTCGAGTCATTTTTGCATGTATACTGGTCAGTACGTAATCGTCCTGACGCCCTTTTCACCTGAAGTATCTGAAGCTTTGCCTACTGGCTAGAACACTCAACCTGCACGCTTAAGCAACTTGTTTTGCAGATAAAGTTCAAATATGCACATCATACTGACCCGTAACAAAGGCCTAGAATACGACTTATCAAACTGCTCACACTTACCACATGCTTGTCCTCAAGCGTGAAGAACAACCAAAAGACATAAGTCGAATTCTAGCCTGGTTACTCCCCTGACTGACTCTACCTAACCTAGACTCTAAACTATGATGCAAAAGAAACACTTAAACAAACACACAAAAAAAACTGAAAACACAAAGAGCGGGCTATATTTTCAACCATCCCTCCCCTCTGGATCAGGTGCAATCCGGCCTTAGACAGCCTTTAACTTCTGCCACCCCCCCTCTCTCTCCCAATCAGTATATCTGTTTGTCAAGATCGCCCACACTCTCGGCCCAACTGTAGGTTCACTCAGTCACTCATACCTCACCAGGAATGTTAGGACTGCATTCTCTCATTATGCTCAACCACAGTTGCTTCGGACTTAGATCTCACGAGCAGCTACTGAAGGACTTATAGGCTTGTAACGGGGCTTTTGGCTTGTAATGTTTTGGGTGGATGTTCCTAAGGCTCTAAGGTTTAAAATTTCTATTTTATTGATGCGGGGGGGACTGTGTGTATCAGGCTTCTGATCGGTTGCTTTTCTTAGTTGGCGCTTCTGGCTTTGGTCTCCAACTGGTCAGTAGCATCTTTGTGGCTTCGCCACCCTTATTCATTCTTCATTTTTTTGTGGCCGAGTTTTTTTTTTCTGACCATTTTCTTCATATTCTTTCTTCTTCTCTTTTTTTCTTTTTCCCTCGTGGCTTCACCACCCTTATACCTTCTTTTTGGGCCTGGGATGACTCTCTGGCCGATTTTCTTCCAAACTTTCTTGTCCAGCTGGATTCTGCTTTCTTGTACACCCTTCTAGCCAGTAAGCTTCATTCGCTTCATGCCTTGCACACACACAGTCCCAGTGGCTAGGGGTATTTATCTGGGTATAAAGAGTTAGAAAAGAGGTTCTAAAGGTGGTTTTTTTTTTTTTTTTGGGGAGGGGTTCCTACTGCCTTCAGTGTTGCTACACGCAGTCACTTCACTCTAGGCAATTTGTGGCAGCCGCTCTTTTCTTTTCTAAACATGTGGAAAGAGGTTCCACTTAAAGCTTATAACTCACATTTTAAGAGGGCTTTCGTGTTTGGCTCTAAGTATGGGCTTTTCTCTCATACTCACATCATCTATCCTGACTAGGAGGTACTAATAGGGATGGTTTCGGTTTTCCAGCATGTCCTATCTCCCTCAATTCCCCTCACCGTCAGCTCAAGACAGTTGAGTTTTAAGCCCAATCAACACACAAAATAAAAAAACTATACCTAATAGGACACTAACACAAGCACAAACACAGACCACACATATACATATTCATCATACTGGTCATTGCATCCCCCCTCCCACTTCACAAGTGTCTGCCCTCAGATAGGGCTGTGAAGTGGAAAAGGTAATGGCCAGTATGATGGACACATAGACAAACAGACAAAAACAACATATTAAAACTAAAACTTCTCACACTTAGACTATGGAATGGGCTAAGTGGGAGAGTTTGAAAACCTAAACAGAAACCAACAAACAAAACACACATATATACAAAACTCCTCACACGTAGGCCATGCAATGGGCTAAGTGTGAGCCAACATGCTTACGAAAAAGAAAACAGAAAACACGAACACATGCGCCAAAAAGACAAACCCTTAACTTCTCACACTTACACTATAAAATAGGCTAAGTGTTATGAATGGGGTTTGCGCACAAACAGAAATTATACTACCTAAATAAACAAAACACAAACAGAAATACGGAAAACTAAAAACATAAAAAAAAACTAACTGGTCAGTAGGTGTGGTGGTCACTTGTTCCTCCTGCTCCTTCACGGGGCAGGTTGTGGTGCAGGTGGTTCTATCGGTTTCTCCTCCTCATTCTCGGATTGCTTGTTCCCAGATTCTGCCGACTCTTCGGCATCTTCTTCCTCTTGTTCGGCCTCTAGTTTCTGCTCTGCTTCTTTCGTCTCGGTTAATACCTCCTCTGATACTCGTGGTTCATTAGCTCGGCCTCCATGGCCACTTGGTTCAACAGCTTCCTCTTGGCCTCGTTGTGTTAACTCCATCAATATCTCGTCTATCACGGACGCTTCTTGCTTCTGACTCTGCCTCGTCTGTCCTGCAGACTCCTTCAGGATCCCTTCCATTACTGATGCTAACCATGTCATTTCTGATCTCATCTGTCTGTTTTCCTCCGCTATCTCGTCCACAGCCTTCTCTAGCTTTTCTTGTCTCTGCTCCTGATCATGTGTTCCCGGATGTGCTGCAGATCTCCCAGTCGGTATAGCTTCTTCTCCCATTGCGTAGAATTGGGGTGCGCCCTGCCTCATGTAAACGGTGGTCGTTCGGACGAACAACGGTGTGTCAAACATTCCCGGGGCGTCCACCATGCTTAACGGGGAGAGGTCTTCAGCCTCTCTGACGATGATATTGTTCTTCACGAACATTCACAAGATGTGGCAGAGGGAAAGATTCCGTGCGGGATGGGTAGCTATTTGGTGGCACTGGTATGCCGTCCAAAATCCCAAGTGCAATTTCCTGCCCTTCTTGGCACACCACAAGATGTACAACTCCGTCATTGATGTTCTCACAGCCGAATTCGACCTCCCCAAAAGGTTGAAATCTAAGAACAGTTGAACTAAGCGTAAAATAGGGTCGTTGAAATGGATGGACCGCGAGAGGGTGGACTGGAACTCTTTTGAAGCTGGGTGAGTCAACTCCCCCCAAGCCTCTTGTGGTTCGAACTCCACGTGTCTGCGTGGGATTCCCCTCTCCCTATTCTGCCACTCCGAACTCAACGCTTCCTCCAATGTACACATACCCAACCTCACCGTCCATTCGATTGTACTCATCCTAATCTCACTCCCAAACACCTTAAAACTGATGCATTCCTCATCCAAATCAGTGGTAACTTTAAATCTAAAAGACGAGAAAAATTCCTTGGCCAGCTTGACCGGGATGTTCATAACCTCATTCTCCAATAGCCATTTGAAAGGACCCAGGGGTGTTCATAACCTCATTCTCCAATAGCCACTCGAAACCCAACAAACGCAAAAGAGCGAGAAAAGAGTCGCGAACCTCCAATTCATCCAAAGAGGGGAGATGAAGTACCTTTCCACTCTTGATTTATTTGCTCTTGTCGTCCTTTTTCCGGTAGGCGTTCTGGAGTTTCTTGGAGTCGAACAGCTTCATCTCCTCTATCACGCCGTCATTGAGGTCGACCGTCCACCGCCGGTATCTTAATCTCTTTACCGGCGGATGAACGAGCTCCCTATGATCAACCAAAGATGTTGTTCCGTGTACTCCTCGTCGTCCAGAGAAACATTGCTGTCGGATGATGGTTCATAGCTGGCTGTATATTCGTTGTCACTCAACTCCCGCTGGCTCGGTGGAGTTCTTTGGGTTGCTTCCGCGATGACGATCCCGGTGTTCACAACACGCTGTTTCTTGGAGCTAGGCTGTTTCCTCATAACAGCCTTGCCCTTCCGCTTTCTTTCTACTCGATATCGGGTTTCCTCCTCCGCCTCGGTTGGTTGCATCTCCTGGGTAGTGGGGCTACTCTCTATTTTGGTGTCTTCCTTCGCCGGTTGTTCGGGCCTAACTGACTTGGGTGCAAGGTCCAGACCCTCAGCCACCCGCTCGGTTTCCACACCCTGATCCTCTTGCACCGGAGAGGGTTCTTCGACTACTACTTCAGCATCGATTTGATCGGTAAAAGATGGGGGCTCCTCCCCAGGTTTTGTGGGAGTTGTCCGTTCGTCGTCACTCACGATCTCTAGAGGATCCTCCGCCGTGTTCGGTTTCGCCCTGCTGGATGCCCACTTACCCAAACAACGTTGCGATATCCTCTGCGGTTTGGCCGGCTCTGCCTTGGAGTCTGTCTTCACTACCAGTTTCCGTCTGATGGGAATCGGCTTTACTACCTGAGGTGCCACTAGGGTGGATGCTTCTACCTCTGGTTCTGCTGTCTCTGTTCCTGTTTCCTTGGCTTCCATAATCGTATTGTCCTCCTCTTCTTCCAGCTGGTATGTCGGGCTTTCTGGTTCACTTACTCCCTTTGTTTCCTCGCTCATGCCTACTGTCTAGACCCTCAGCCTCCAAGGCAGTAGCTTCCGCTGCTTGGCCTACTTGGTTCAAGATGGAATCAAACTCCTCATCTGTCATCAACGACCGCTTCTGGGCTGATTCGTTCAGATCTATGTCATCCCTTTCCACTTCATGAGACATCGGCTCCTCCTCGGGCGTCCTCTCCGTTTTGCCACTCCCCTCATAGGTTGTCTCTTGTTGGCTGGCCCTTTTCTTACGCTCCTCAGGGTCGGAGTCGTAATGGGCGGCGACAGCGTCGAGCTCCGCCGAATCTGGTACCGAGGTCTCCGATGGCGCGGTCGCCGAGGGAGATCCCTCCTCCAATTGTACTTCTGCGTGACTGACCGGTGCAGGTGGAATTTCACTGGGTGCGGTTCCTACGCCCCCCATTTGACCGAAACCAGCCAATGCCGCTGTCCAGTCCCGAGTAGGGTCCTGTTGACGAAGAAATGCCATCATGGCATCCATGGAAATCATAGGTGGTGGCTGAGCGGTCGGTGCTGGTGGTGGTGGATTTTGCTGTGGTTGTGCCTCCTGGGTTTCTTGGCGGCGCGGTTTGATTTTCTTGGCGAACGCTTTCTTCCCCATGATCGGAAATCTGCGATTTAGTGGTGGAAAGTAGGGTTTGATATCTTGGAGAGAGTTGGGGTTGAGAATGATGTTTCCGTGAGAGAGATGGACAAGAATTTCTTGAAAACGAATTTGAAAATGAGGGTTTGTGTGGGAAAAGGGTTGGGACGATGAGTTTAATTTGGGTGAGAGAGAGCAGTTGCAGGTGGTTGTAACCGGTTATCAGGGGTTGCCGGTCGCGACGCTTCAGAAGGGAGGCGGTTTAGATTTCTGGCCTCTGATTGGTCAGCGTGTCCCTTCTCTCTGCTCATGCGCCATCCTAGCCGCTGTCACCCTGCAAAAGCTGCACAAGCCTTAATTCAAATTATCGTCCTCTCCATAATTTCCCCTATACTTACCTAAAAAAGAAACTAATTCAAACGGGCACCTAAATAAAATTTGAAATAGCACCAGATAAGTAATCCCTTGGTCAATGTGTACTCCAAATTAAAATTAAGGCCCGAAAATATTTTTGGATTTTCTTAGAAATTCTCTGACATGCAAAGACTACGTATTTACAAAATTTACAATAGGCAATTTAGAATTCTACTTGGCCAGTATATGCAAAGATTATTCTCTAAAGGAACTAGCCACGTGGAATTCCAAATTCCTATCTTACTGATCAGTATGAAACCGATGTAAGTGGTTGTAGTGGAATTTCATCCACTACACCCACCTAGCTATTATCCCTGAATATTTTCAACCTATGTCCATTTACTATGAAAGGTTCAGAGTACTCCCTGAAATTTCCACTGCCCCATTAGATCGGAGTGCAGTTATGATGTAAGGTCCTGTCCATTTGGACTTGAGTTTCCCTGGCATAAGCTTCAATCTTGACTGGAAGAGTAGTACTTTCTGGCCAACATGGAGCTCCTTAGTTCTCAGATTTCGATCATGCCACAATTTAGTTTGCTCTTTGTACCACATGGCTGAGTCGAATGACTCCAATCTAAGTTCCTCAAGCTCCTGCAGTTGCAGCTTCCTTTCCTCTTCACAGGCTGTAGCATCCATATTCACTTTCTGTACTGCCCAGTATGCTCGATGCTCGATTCCAACCGGTAAATGGCACATCTTCCCAAAAACGATCCGGTAAGGAGACATGCCTATGGGAGTTTTGTAGGCTGTCCGATATGACCATAGAGCATCCTCTAACCTCACACACCAGTCTTTCCTAGAAGGATTGACTGTTTTTTCCAAAATTTTCTTTATCTCGCGGTTAGAAATCTTCGCTTGACCATTTGCTTGCGGATGGTAAGGGCTCGAAAGTCTGTGGTGCACACCGTATTTCTTCATTAAGGCTTCAATTGTGCGATTACAGAAGTGTGTACCTTGATCCGATATGATCGCCCTTGGAACTCCGAACCGGCTGAAGATCTGACTTTTTAAGAACTTGGCCACCTCCTTTGCTTTACACGTGCTTATGGCTTAGGCTTCTACCCATTTGGAGACGAAATCCACTGCAACTAGGATATACAGATTGCCATAGGATGAAGGAAAAGGCCCCATGAAATCCATTCCCCATATGTCGAATAGTTCGCAAACTATTATGGGTACCTGCGGCATTTCATCCGGGGCAGATATTCCACCGGTCAGTTGGCAACGCTCACAACTTCTGCAGAACTCATACGCATCTTTGTTGAGGGTTGGCCAATAAAAGCCGCTATCCAAAATCTTCCTTGCCGTCTTCTTGGACCCGAAATGTCCTCCGCATGCTAACGAATGGCAATGGGTTAGAACGTCCCGCTGCTCCCAGTCAGGAATGCACCTCCTTATCACTTGATCGGACCCTACCCTCCACAGATAGGGGTCGTCCCAAAAGTAGTATTTTGCTTCAATCTTGATCTTCATTCTTTGTGCTTTGGTAACACTCGGTACTTCTGGAAGCTCTCCAGTCACTAGGTAGTTGGCTAGGTCCGCATACCATGGTTCCTGCCCTACCTTCTCTTTTCCTTTCGCTGCATCATTCTGACCAGTAAGTTTCAACACTTCTTCCCAATCAATTTTTCTGGGCGCAAAAATCACCTCACACAAATGTTCCTCCGGAAACTTGTCATGCACTTCTTCGCTGTTCCCATCTTGCACTATTCTACTCAAATGATCTGCCACCTTGTTCTCGACTCCCTTCTTATCTTCCACCTCCCAATCAAATTCTGGTAACAAAAGCACCCATCGGATCAGGCGTGGTTTTGATTCCTTCTTGGCAATCAGATACTTTATGGCTGCATGGTCAGTATATACTATGACCTTGGATCCCAACAAATATGGCCGGAACTTCTCGAAAGAATACACTACTGCCAATATCTCTTTTTCAGTGGTATCGTAATTCCGCTAGGCTTGATTCAGAGTCTTGGACGCATAAAAAATTACGTACCTCTTCCCGTCGATCCTCTGACCCAGCACGGCTCCCACTGCATAGTCGCTGGCATCGCACATCACTTCGAAAGGATGGTTCCAGTCAGGAGCCCTTATGATAGGTGCAAATATCAGCTTTTCCTTGAGAAGGTTGAAAGCAGCCTTGCATTGCTCATCAAAAATGAACTCCACGTCATTCTGAAGTAATCTGGTAAGGGGCTGGGCGATCTTGGAGAAATCCTTGATAAATCTTCGATAAAATCCGGCGTGCCCCAGAAAACCCCTTATTCCCTTCTGATCAGTAGGGAATGGTAATTTGGATATAACATCTACCTTGGCTCGATCCACTTGGATACCTCTTTCTGAGACCACGTGTCCTAAAACTATCCCTTCGGTGACCATAAAATGGCACTTCTCAAAGTTCAAAACCAAACTCTTTGCTTGACACCTTTCCAAAACTATATCCAAATGGTGAAGGCAATAGTCGAACGAGTCTCCGTAAACCGTGAATTCATCCATGAATATCTCTATGCAATCTTCAATCAAATCGGAAAATATGCTCATCATACATCGTTGAAACGTACCTGGAGCGTTGCATAGGCCGAAAGGCATGCGACGGTATGCATAGGTTCCAAACGGGCAAGTGAAAGTGGTCTTGTCCTGGTCCTCAGGATCTACGTAAATTTGGAAATACCCGCTGTACCCATCTAGAAAACAGAAAAACTTCTTCCCAGTTAATCTCTCCAACATTTGGTCGATGAACGGCAGGGGAAAATGGTCCTTCCTGGTCGCCTTGTTCAGCTTACGGTAATCGATGCACATTCGCCAACCCGTGACTAGCCTCGTTGGGATCAGCTCATTCCTCTCATTCTGAACTACTTGGATGCCTGACTTCTTTGGGACCATGTGGATCGGGCTGACCCACTCACTATCCGGTACTGAATAGATAA
This sequence comes from Salvia splendens, assembly GCF_004379255.2. NCBI lineage: Eukaryota > Viridiplantae > Streptophyta > Magnoliopsida > Lamiales > Lamiaceae > Salvia > Salvia splendens. Next base: position 17,699,700 of record NC_056033.1, read on the forward strand.
TCCCTAGCGACAACAACTTCAAGATTTCCTTCAATATCTCTTCTCGCATGTTAGGGTTTACCTTTCTTTGAGCATCTCGATGTGCCTTCGCTCCTTCCTCCAACCTAATGTGGTGCATGCAGACGTCGGGGTTAATTCCAACTAAATCTGTAAGACTCCATCCAATCGCCTTCTTGTTCTTGCTCAGCAAGGTCAGTAGCCTAGCCTCTTGTTCCTTCGTAAGGCTGCTACTGATGATCACTGGATATGAGTTCTCCTCTCCAAGGAAGGCATACTTCATATTCGGTGGCAACTTCTTCAGCTCAACTTGGGGTGGAAGTGTGTCTTCGGGTAGAGGGTTTTTCTCAGCCTCTCCTCTTTTCTCTAATTTTCCCTCTGGAGATTCCTCTATATTGACTGGCAACTGAGCCCCTGCGGCTCCAACGAACTCTGATTTCTGGAAAAATTCCTTGATCGCTCATTCTATTTCTTCATCAGTCAACCCTTGGCTACTGATCAGATCACACCATGCAGCAACTTCTATGTCAGCCTGTTCATAAACATCTAAAGCCTGGAGTTTCTCCTACAATACTTCGGTCTCAAGAAAATCTTGGACTAGGGGGTCAATCACATCAACATAGCATAGATTTTCAGAATCGATGGGTTTCTTCATGGCATCATTTATATCGAAGGTAAACTTCTCCCCATGAAAATCAATGCAAATAGTCCCCTCAGCCATATCCACTATTGTCTTGGCCGTTCTCAGAAAAGGTCTTCCTAACAAGACTCCACTAGACTCCCTCGCTTCATGCTCACTCATTTTGATCACATAAAAATCAGCAGGGTATGTAAAATCATGCACTCTTACTAACACATTTTCTAAAACTCCCTCAGGACTTATGCATGACCTATCAGCCAGTTGGATCAACACCCTAGTATTTGACAGCCTCACTCATTTCAACCGGTTATAGATAAACAATGGCATGACATTTATAGATGCCCCTAAATCACACATTGCATGTTCGACCTTCACATCTCCTACAGTTATGGGTAGGGTGAACATACCTGGGTCGGCTCTCTTGGGTGGTAACTTCTCTTGCACTATTGCTGACGCTGTCCCTTCCACCATAATCTTGCCATCCTTCTGGGCTCTCCCGACTATAAAGTCCTTTATGAATTTCCCGAGAGGGGGCAGCTTCACGGCCTGGAGGAATGGTATGGTAACATCCAGCTTCCCGAAAATTGATAAGTAATCCACTGGGTTTTCCTTCTTCCTCTTAGTAACAAATCGGAATGGGAATGGTTTCTCCCCTTTTTTCTCCTCTACTGGTCCCTCAGCAACCTTCTTGGAGTCTTTCTTGGGTAGTTCCTGGGTCTGGGCCTCCATTCTGGGATCTTCCTCTTGAGGGGGTTCCTTCCTGGTCAGTAGGATGTCGGGTTCACCTCTTACACTTGGTGCATCATCTAAGAAGAATGGATCCTGCATCCGAGGCATAGGTCTCCCTAATTCTTCCGCTGAAATGGTATCGCCTCCTATCTTCGTTCCATTGGATCCTCCACTAGGTCGTTTTGGTTGAGGCGCGTCATAAGTAGTTCCTGACCTCAACGTAACCTTACTCACATTTGCCTTTTCGGGCATTTGGACTGTAGATGGGAGTTTCCCCGCATTTCCCTTTAAATCACCCACCGAACTGGCCAGTTGAGCTAACTGCCTATTCATCATATCCATGTTCGCCTTATGTTCCTTCTGAGCATTTTGCATCCCCTGCACGACCTCATTATGGGATTGCAATTCTCCTTTGATGCTCTATTGTGATGCTAGCATTTCACCCATCATGTCCTCAACGGATCTCCTTGGCCTGTTCGAATTTTGGAAATGACTCGGCCCTTGGTGTTGATAGTTCTGGGAGTTTTGTTGGCCTTGATTAGGCGGGTATTGGTTATACTGGGCAGGAGGGGTGTACTGATCTTGAGGATATTGATTCTGGTGCTGGCCTTGGAATTGATTTTGGTTCAGATGGTGTTGGGGTCCTGGGTTCGGCTGATTTTGGAAATTTTGGAAGTTTCTCTGGTGGGGCGGCACATAGACAGGGTTCGGGTTCTGGTTTTGTGGGTTTTGGTTTTGGGATTGTTGGTTTCTTCCTGACCAGTTGGGCTGGTAGTCTGGGTTTGCTGGTCCACGGTTAGGGTTTTGGTTCGGATGGGGGTTATACTGGTTCTGACCTTGGTTCTGATTTTGGCTTCCGTCACCCCATCGGAAGTTTGGATGATACCTCCATGGTGCATCCCGTTGTCTACCATGAATCCAATACCCACTAGAATTGAAGTACCCCGCAGCATTAACTTGCTCTATATTCCCGAAGTCATTAGGCTGATCATAGTTCGGTCCTTGATTTCCCTGCTCTGCACCCTTGTAATTCCCAGATGAGGGAGGTGGTGGAGTGCTCTTCTCGATCGCACTAAGAACTGACTTCTTCAGCTCATCCATTTTCAAATCCATTTTCTGCTCCAGCTTATTTTCCTGATCAGTAGACGAGGCAACAACAGCCCGCTCTCGGTTGTATCCTTCCCTTGAATGGGCATACTCTTTCTTTGCATTCAGTAGCTTCCTTAGGACTCTCTTCGCTTCGCTGACCCGTAATTGCGTGAAGCTTCCTCCTGACGATGAATTTGCCAGGTCCTTGGTTACGGCGTTCATACCTTCGTAGAAAGTATGATGTACTTCAATGTCCGCCATGCGATGGTTGGGACATGATTCCAAAAGACCCATGTATCTTGCCCAATAATCACTCAAGGGTTCATCATACTCTTGCATCACATTAGTTATTTCCCTCTTCAGCGCGCTTGTCTTGGATGACGGAAAAAACTCGCCCAGGAATGCTGACTTGAAATCGGCCCAAGTCTCAATAGAGTTGGGAGGCAGGCGCATGAACCAGGTGTTAGCTTCCCCATTGAGCACAAATGGCAAAGCCTTCAGCCTATAATCATCCTCAGTCGCTCCTGCTAGTCTCCTCTGCGCCCTACAAATTTTACAAAACTCATAGAGAAACTCATACGGCCCTTCATAGCTCTTCCCACAGTATGTAGGCAGGATCGCGATCACATGAGGCTTCACATCACAGGCGGTTTTCCCTGGAGTAACGACTATGGCTTGCGGGGGCTCTCCTTCAGTATGTGCGTTTAGCGTCCCGATCTCCGGGTCTTCATCTCCCTGGTTGGCCATTTCCCTTGGGTTGCCTTCCAACAGTGGTTTCTCTTCTGGTATTGGTCCCTCTATGGTGCCCTTCTCCTCGTCACTACTCGTGCCTAGGTCAGACAAGGTGGTCGACAGGCGAGAACGAGTGGTTACCAGTATAGTTCCTCGCTTGAGTATTTTCGGCCTCCACTGATCAGGAGACGAGTTACTGCTCATAAACTGAAATGAAAAGAAAAAGGAAAATTATACACAATATATACATCAAAGTATCACACACAATAGCAACTCAAAAACGCCATACATCCCCGGAAACGACGCCATTTGAAAGGACCCAGGGGTGCGTAGGTGTCGTTCAAGCAAGGATATATCCTACTGGTCAGGATAGAGATCCTAACTAAGCCTAGACCCTGGTTTCAAAGATTCCTCAACCCACTCCTACTTATCAGTATAGTGGTGATAAGGGTCGAATCCCACAGAGATGGTGCGTTTAAACTACCGCGGTGATATTTGGAAAGGTTGGTTAGCTACCACGCTTGGGTTGAGTCTCTACCTAGAAGGGAAATTAAGATGGTGTCCTACTGACTAGGAAGGGTGAATGGTGGTCGACATGTAGTGGTGTACGTAGAATTATGGTGGATGCGGTGTAACAGAAAATATGCGGAAAGTACTAGGTTTCTATAAAAGGCTAAACAGGAAAGCAGAGAATAAGTGGTAGTTGTGGTGACTAGGCTGGCAGATCTGCAGGGTGTACTAAAGGTGAAGGACAAAAAACAAAAAGCATCTGAAAAGCAAAGTGGTCCCAAACTTGGATATGGACATCATCTTCTTCAACAAACACAAACTAAAATCAGAAAACAAACCAGATTCAGCACCATAAAAACACAGATTAATGACTCACGAACACAGATCTACAATCAAACATTCCAAATCGAAAATCAAACATCGAAACTGAAATCCCGCCTACTGATCAGCATGGAAGAAAACAGGAAACACATAACTGCACCTTGCATGAAACAAACCTCTATGAAATAAAAGTAAACAGATTATGCTAACTTGAAGAAATAAACTACTAACTGGAAACACACGATTCGATACTCAAAACGAACAGAAACTCTAGATCTAAGCTAACTAGGCAAAAGGAAAAGAGATCGGCGAAGTAAACTGAACAGAAAACAAGTTCATAGCATAAAACATGTTTGGATCTTCAAACAAAGTACTTCTAGGCGGTGAAATTCAAAAGCAAACAAAGATCCAGCGTAAGGAAAAACAAGCAATTAAACTACGAAAGCGAAATAAAAGTGTTTTGCCACGCCGGGCGATGGAACTTCTAACTACGATCTTGCTGACTGGATGAGAACGTCTGGAACTTTGGGAACTTCTTAATCTTCAAGTGACCATGGCAGTGGCGAGGAACGAGACTCTAGACTGGGCTGAAGGACTGAACTACCGAGAGATTTCTACCTAAGAGTGATGATGATGAATAATAGATCATCCCTTCTCTCTCCAAGTGGCTTCTTTTTATAGGGAGGCTTACCCTTGATTTTAGGGTAAAACCTTGTGGTGAGATGACTTCTTTGCCCTTAATTGTGGTTGATCAGTCCCAGCTATCCTTCTTCTCCATCTCGAGCAATTTTTGCATGTATACTGGTCAGTACGTAATCGTCCTGACGCCCTTTTCACCTGAAGTATCTGAAGCTTTGCCTACTGGCTAGAACACTCAACCTGCACGCTTAAGCAACTTGTTTTGCAGATAAAGTTCAAATATGCACATCATACTGACCCGTAACAAAGGCCTAGAATACGACTTATCACGCACGATTCAACATAATAGCAATCCTAGCACCGTTAGATAATGATCACCACTACCCAATATACCTGGATCGTTGGGTGACGAAAAACCCGCACCTTTGGTAAGTCAAAGTAGTAGATACTCAATATCGTATGCTCAATGCTAACGTACATTGATTAAGAAATTAATTATCAATACCTCGTCTTTCAGTAGATAGCATAAAGACTCGTCTTGCTGTTAGATCCATTCAGTGCTACACCACACCAACGTCATCATATTTCAATAAGGCTTAGAAATAATCGGACTGACATTGCAACCTTTCACGATAGGTAGTCTAGGTCTATCTGGGTTGTGAAATTCTTAATTTTTTTTCAGAACTGACCACGTACCTTAAATTGAGCGCAACCCACAGCCGGTCTACTAGAACAAAGACTTAGACTTATGTTATATTCGCTTATACATTTAAATATGCAATAAACTTCCATTAAATGTAAAACATAACAACATTATGACAAAAATAATCTGTTGCATTCATTGGAAAATAATTATTAGAGTTTTACAGTATTCAATCACTCGAAAGGTGATTTCTAGTATACAAACCCTAACAATCTCCCACTTATACTCAAAATAGCTTTCGAGTATACAAAACAGTGTGCACAAGTCAAATTTCTCCCACTTATACTGAAAGCGAGTTGAGGTCTTGAATGAGTCGAACTCCCATCCTTTCAACGTTGCCCTTGATTGGTTTTACCGCCAATGCCTTTGTAAAAGAATCTGCCAGGTTGTTCTCTGACTCAATCTTGACCACTTGTATGTCTCATCTCTGCACTATATCCCTTATGATATGATACTTCCTCTCTATGTGTTTGCTCACTTTGTGAGCTCTTGGTTCCTTCGAATTTGCCACAGCACCAGAATTGTCACAATAAACTGTGATGCTCTTGGGCAGATTCGTAACCACACCTAAATCCATAAAGAAGTTCTTGAACCATACTGCCTCCTTTGCAGCCTCCGAAGCGGCTACATACTCGGCTTCCATGGTCGAGTCTGCGATGCATTTCTGCTTCACACTCTTCAAAATTACAGCTCCACCTCCTAAGGTGAACACATATCCTGAAGTAGATTTTCTCGAGTCCTGATCAGCTTGAAAGTCTGAGTCAGTATATCCCAAAGGACAGAGCTCGACTACATTGTAAACTAGAGCATAGTCCTTAGTCCGTTTAAGGTACTTGAGTATGTTCTTTACGGCAGTCCAATGTCCTTGGCCCGGATTTGACTGATATCTTGCCACCATGCCAACAGCAAAGCAAATATCAAGCCTCGTACAAAGCATAGCATACATGAGACTTCCAACTGGCGAAGCACATGGAATCCATCTCATTGCTTATATCTCAGACGGCATTTCAGGGCACATCTCTTGAGATAGATGGGTGCCATGTCTAAAAGGTAAGAAACCTTTCTTGGCGTCCTGCATGCTAAAGCGACTAAGTACTGTTTCGATGTAAGGTTCTTGAGATAAGCACAACATCTTCTTCTCTCGATTCCTAAGAACCTCGATCCCGAGGATGTGTCCCGCGTCTCCCATATCCTTCATCTCGAACTGGTTTGACAACCATGTTCGTACAGATGACAACATCTTTTTATTGTTTCCAATTAGAAGAATGTCATCTACATATAAAACTAAGAACATCACATTCCCCTTTTCAACCTTCTTGTACACATAGCTTTCACTTGGGCATATTTCGAATCCAAACTTTCGAATCGAAACACTGGTTCCATGATCTAGATGCTTGCTTAAGGCCATAAATGGCCTTCTTAAGCTTCCAAACCATGTGTTCCTTGCCCTTTATGGCATAACCTTCGGGTTGTTCCATGTAGATGGTCTCCTCAAGACCGCCGTTTAGAAACGCAGTCTTAACGTCCATCTGCCATACATCCCAATCCATATAAGTTGCTATTGACAATAGTATCCGGATCGATTTGAGCATGGCCACTGGGGAGAAAGTCTCATCGTAATCGACACCTTCCTTTTGGGTATACCCCTTAGCCTCTAGTCTTGCCTTAAAGACTTTAACTCGTCCATCGGGTCCACGTTTACGTTTATATATCAACTTGCTCCCAATGGTAGTACAGCCTTCGGGTAGGACGGAAAAATCGTAGACGTCTTTGTCTATCATAGATTGTAGTTCCGAATCCATTGCTTTCACCCATTCGCAATGATCGACATCTGCCTGCGCTTCCGCAAAGTTCCAGGGATCTAATACATTGCTGTCTGAGGAGTGATCCATAGATTCCCCCAAACCAATGTATCTTTCGGGCTCATGTGAGACCCTCAAGGGTAGTAACGTATTAGGGTAGGGTCCTAGTTGGATCAGAATTGAGATATTTATTTCTTCCTCTTCTTGATGCTCCGTCTCGATCAAATTTCGACCTTTAGCCTTATAACTTTCGGCTTATTTGTTTACTTTTGATTTTCTGGGTCAGGTTACAACTATTTCCTGCCTTTTCTTTTTCTCAAACCTTTTCATCATTTTTTATATGATCAACCCGATTGTCTAACTTGATCAACCCGGCTACCCTTTATTTCGATCATTCTATTGTTATCCCCTTTTGTTTCCCTTGACAAACTTCATCTCTTCGACCCTCTTTTCTCATGTGATATGAAACTTGTATTTGGTCTTAAGGCTTCAAAGAATGGGTAAGGGTGTTTGGGCTCAAAGTGGTTAACTAAGTGGTGCCTTGATTAATGAGGCGGGGTTGTGGAATCGAAGGAAGAAAATGGCTCAAAAGGCTAAGTCCTAGTGCCTTTAGTCCTTACTACTTGTGCAATTTTCATCTCAATATTAAAAGTCAGCCTCTCGTAAATTTTTCCTTTTGTAAAAATAGTAGAAAGTGTTCTACTTTTGGCTTATAACTCACATATAGAGATGCTTCACAGTTGGTTTAGAAATTGAGCGTTTTCATCATACTTGGGTCGTTCAAATTGATAAAGTTTTTGCAATCAAGTTTTACATGTGAGCATACTGAATCATTTTTCTAACTCTCCCAAAAAGTAATCAAGTCTTCATTTATCCTATTTCATGCATATTGCCTATCTTATTACTATCTGGAATTTGTTATTTTTGAAAAATTTTAGCATGTATAATTCTACTGTAACTAACCCGTCCCCCCTCCCCACTGCATATGAACTCGTCCCGGAGGGACTAGATGCAGTGGAAAGAAGGGTTAGGCACAAGCGACGGCACAACAACAAACAAGGAAAACTTCTCACACTTAGACCAGACACTGGGCTAAGTGTGAGATAGTGCCACAATCACAACATGCTAACAAAATCCAAAAAGATACAGGCAGGCAAAAAACAAGCAATATGGCATGCATACTTCTCACACTTAGACCCAACGCAGGTCTAAGTGTGATGCGGAATAGAATGACAGTTTTACATACCAAAAACAAATTAAAACTAAAACTGTTTCGAAATTAACGTGAGCTGAGATGGGGTGAGGGGTACTTCACCTGTTTTTTCCGGTCCCTCATGGACCTGACTTCCGTGGTAACGCCTTCGGGCGCTTGGAAAGTGGAAGTGGGGGATCATCAGACATGGTCGTCTGTGCAGTTTCGGTAGGGGAGTGCTGCATGTTGCTGCTTGGAGGGGCCGCTGGGGAAGGAAAAACTGACTGAGTTCCTTGGGCAGTTGCTCCGGGGATCTTTGTAGGAGTGCTCAACTGGGTTTGAAACGTTTGTTGCTTGATGAACTTTACCATTTTCATCATCAGCAGCAGAGCCTCAGCCATCCTTTCGGCATTGATTCCTAGCGGTTCCTTAAAGCTGTGAATTGCAGAATGTAGGGACGCGATACTTGTTTGAATCTCCTGGATGTTGCTCCTTATAGCGGCCATTTCCTCTGCAATGTCGCCTCTTATGGTTGCCAGTGCCTCCGTGACATTGGTCCCCATGGTCGCCGTCTTCTCTGTTATGGTGCTCCTTATGGCTGTCATTTCGTCCTTTAAGGCACTCCCTAGTGCTGCCATGTCTTCTTTTCATTCTGGCGTTGCCGTTTCACTCGGAACTCTCCCCTCCGTGTCCAAGTGGGCCTCAGCCCTGCTATCTCCGTTTGTTTCTGCTGTCGCTTCTAGGCTGCCCTGTTCTGCAGCTTCTGTACTTGCGTCGGCCCTGCTCATTCTCCTAGTTCTGACGGTTACCTCAGGCCTTTCATCCCGTCTTTTTAATTTTCTAAAAAGAAAACTAAAATATTTACACTACGCTATCTAGGGAGTGACTGGTGTCCTTAGGATGTCACTTGATCAGACCGAAGATTAGATTTATGTTACTTGATCATGCAGACTACCCAAGAATACGCAGTAGCTCCCTATACCTGTTTACTGGATAAGATTGGGCAGGGTCAATGGAATTTCTTCCACTATACCTGCTTCGGCCTTGTCTCTATAGGGATCGACCCTATTACCTTTTATCACAAAAGAGAACGAATTGGAAGGATCTCCCTTGTGCATGTTTGCCTCCAGTGTGTGTGTCGCCATGGTGATATGGGGGTCTGGCCATTCAGAATCCCGCTCCTTGGATATCAGTTTGATTTGACTTTGGAATGGTAGCTCTTTCTGTTCACCGATGGGTTCTTCCTTTCTCGAGGAGAAGTTGGTCACTCTTTTTTTGTGGCTGGGTGCATGCATAGATTTGGATTTATTTCCATCGGGTTTGCTGTTTTTCACTTGACGTCTTCTTCACCCAGCCTCAGTTTTTTTCCTGATTATCTCTCATGTCCATGCAGACTTGGTTCAACTGGATTGTGATATGCCTGGTCAGGCATGTCCTTGAGGGTACTTGGCGATTCAGGTAGTTGCCTTGTTGGCGTGGGATTCTCCTCCCGCACCCTTCTCAGTAGGGCAGCTTGGTCAGGTGGTTTATCATTCCGATCCGGTTGAGTGATCTCTCTTGACTTGGCTGGTTGTGATGGCTGGCAGAATTCTATAATTGCCTTTTCAGTGGCTTCATCATCCATTTCCCCAGTCATTGGTGCCTTGAACCAGTCAGCTGCTTCCCTTTTAAGCTTCTAATCATTAGTGAGGTCAGAGGGTGGTTTAACGAAGAGTTCCTTTTCTAGATACTTTTGTTCCAGAGGTCTGACATCATCTACCGATTGAATGTTTTCGCTGTCCTGTGGCTTCCTTGCAGCTTTATTAATGTCGACTGTAAATCGCTCTCCATTAAATTCCAGATTTATTGTCCAATGGCGGACATCAATGATTGTGCTGGCAGTGGATAGGAAAGGTCTTCCCAAGAGGATTCCAATGGACTCTTCTGCTTCTGGCTCCGTCATCTTTATAACAAAGAAGTAGGCGAGGTACGTAAATTTGTTCACCCTGACGATTTCATTCTCCAGAATTCCGTTGGGGTAAATGGAAGACCCATTTGCCAGCTGTATCACCATATCGGTTTTGACTAGTTCTTCTTCCCCCAACTTTTTATACATAAAATATGGCATAACATTGATGGACGCCCCTAGGTCGCACTTTGCTTGCTCCGTTAGAACGCCCCTGATGGAAATTGGAAGTGTATGTACCCCTGGGTCAGTTTTCTTTGGTGGAAGATCACTAGGTTGGATTACACTGGTCTCTTCGACCATCCCCCCCTTCTCAGTAACCTGTTCACTCGTCTCTTCTTTTTTTCGACTAGATTGAAGGTGATGGGCTCAAAGCTTCCGTTATGATCGAGTTTAGGTGCTGGAAAACTCACATATGAACTTTGACAAACTGTTTCCGATTTCAGAGAGACTGTATTGACAATCTCTCGTCCTGTAGGTTGCTGCACTGTGGCTGGAAGCTTCCCTTCATTCCCTCTCAGTTCGCCCAAAGACATGGCTACCTGAGATAACTGCTTTGTAAACATCTCGAGTGCAGCCCTCTGTTCTTTCGGAGTCTCTTGTATTTCTTGCATTGCATCTTGTGGTTGATGCGGGATCATCGCATCTCCTGGGTCCTCATTTTGCTGCCTGTTATACCTCTAATTAAATTGGCCTCCTCCATGGCCTTGCTGGTAGTAGCCGGAAAGATGATTTTGTTGGTTTCCTTGGAAATACTATGGGTTCCCTTGATTTTGCTGGTTTCCTCTATGGTACTGTTGAACATAATTCACCATTTGATTACTTGGTTGCCTTCCCTGGTTGCTATACTGAAGGGCTTGGTGTTGGTACCCCATTCTCCTTCTTGTTGTCGGCTTGACCAGCTAGACTGTCCTCCACTTGACCAGTTCCCTTGAGGTCCACTTGAACAACATGTCTGACCTCCCTGCATTTTATTCCCTCCAGTGTTTGGTCTATCCAGGATTCGAGCTGGCCAGTTGGACTGCCCGTCAGAGGGCTGTACCTGTTGTGTCGCGGTTAGTTGTGGTTGGCTTTGATTCTGATCAGTCCATCTGAAGTTGGGGTGGTCCCTCGACGGAGCATCTCTCTGTTTCCCCTGGATCTAGTTGCCATTTGTGTTCCAGTGGCCTACGACGTTTACTTGCTCTACCTAGTGATGCTCTTCTGGCAGTGGCGGCTGCGGCACATACTGTGTCTCCTTCGGTGCAGGCGGTTGCGGCAGTCTCGTTTTTTCTACTGCTTCCAGCAGTTTCTTCTCCATCTGCTCGAATCGAGCCTCTAGCTTTTCATCATTGCGCGCCTCTGCTGCGTGCACTGCTCCTCTCCTGTACTGCCCTCGAGATGTTTCGTACGACTGCTTAGCCTCAATCAGCCTCTCCAAAATATTCTTAGCTTGGCTAAAAAGGGTTTTTGAGAAATCCCCCTGTGCTGCGAGGTTGAGGTCGTTCTTGCTCTCCACAGTGAGTCCGCCATAGAAGATCGAGTAGATCTCCTTCTCTCCCAGCTTGCGGTTAGGGCATGCTTGAACCAGCCCTTGAAACCTATCCCAGTACTGGCCGAGGGGCTCGCCATACTCCTGTCTGGCTTTTGTAATTTCCCTTTTCAGGGCACTTGTTTCCAGTACTGGCCGTGGAAAGTGGGGAGCATAGTGTTCAGGAAATATATGGAAAGTACGAGTTTACTATAAAAGGCTAAACGGAATATCAGAGGAAAAGAGGTAGTTAGGTGACTAGGCCTACAGATCTGAAAAGTGACAGCTGAAAAGTAAAGAAAAGTAAAGGACAAAAGCAAAAGTAGCTAAAAAGTAAAAGTGGTCCCAAATTTGGATGTGGACATTGTCTTCTCCAAAAAGTATGAACACAAATCAAACAACTCAGATTCCATGAACGAGAAATGCAGAATAACAACTTCACAAGAACAGATCTAATAATTAAAACTCCAAATCAAAAGATTAAACTAACGAAACTGAAATTACGCTTACTGGGTGTGATGCAAGGTGGCAGAAATCACGTAAACTAGGCTTTCACACTTAACCATTTCAGATCTAAAATCTAACAGCTATCTAGACTTGCAAACTCAGGCAGATTAACTACAGAAATGAAAACATGCGATTCAACACTGGAAATTACCGTAACTACTGATGCACAAAAACAACTTCATATCATAGAAACGTTTAGATCACAACTAAGACTGCAAAGTAAGCAAATATTGAAAGTGCAACAAACCCAACGTAAGAAAACAAAGTTCGATTAACTAAGAAAGCAAATAAAGATTGTTTGCCACTCCGGGCGATGAAACTGTTAACACTACGAAACACGCTGACTGGAACGAAAGAATGTGGAACTCCGGCGAACTGATGAGCTTCAGGTGACCGTGGCTGTCGGCGAGGAACGAGAATATGAAGGATAATGCTGAAGGATTGATCTACCGAAGAGAGATTGCTAACTAAGTGTATGAGTGGATGAACTAATTGATCCTTTTTCTCTCTCCAAGTGGCTTCCTTTTATAGGGAGGCCTCCCTTGATTTTTAGGGTAGACTTCACACATGAAATGACTCTTTTGCCCCCTTGCTTGCGGCTAATCTTCCCAGCTATCCTTCTCCTCCATCTCGAGCCTTTTTAGCATGCATACTGGTCAGGATAGCAACATCCTGAAGCCCTTCTCACCTGAATTCTCCTAACATTCCCATACTGGCTAGAACACTTCCCTGCACACTTTAGCAACTGTTTTGCAGATATATTCTAATTATGCACATTATACTGACCAGTAATCAAGGCCTAGAATACGACTTATCAAACTGCTCACACTTACCACATGCTTGTCCTCACACGTGAAGAACAACAAATGAAGTAAGTCGAATTCTAGCTTGGTTACTCTCCTGACCGACTCTATCCTAACCTAGACCCTAAACTATGGCGCAAAGAAAAACACATAAGTACGGACATATACACATAAACAGAACTAAAGACACTTAAACACATTAACACAACTCAATTGGGCTATATTTTCAACCATCTCTCCCCTTGGGATCAGGTGCAATCCGGCCTTAGACAGCCTTGAATTTCCGCCGCCCCCCCTTTCCTTCCCAGTCAGTACATCCGCTTGTCAAGATCACCCACACTCTCGGCTTAACACTGGATTCTCTCAATCGCTCACTCCTCACTGGGGATGTTAGGACTGTATTCTCTCATAGCGCTGAACCACAGATGCTTCGGACTTAGATCTCACGTGCGGCTACTGAAGGTCTTTTAGGCTTGTAACGGGGCTATTGGGTTATAGTGTTTGGGGTGGTTGTTCCTAAGGCTCTAAGGTTCAAAAACCATTACTTTATTCTGATGCGGGGAACTGTGTGCGCTCAGGGTTTCGGCTGCCACTTCTGCTTGGCTGGACTTTTTCCGAAGTTGGTTCCCAACTGGTCAGTAGCGTCTTGTGGCTTCGCCACCCTTATTCCTTCTCATTCTTTTTGTGGTCAAGTATTTTCGACCATTTTCTTCTGTGGCTTCGCCACCCTTATTCCTTCTTATCTTCTGTGGTCATTTTCTCCTTGCCTCTTTATTTCTTCCAGTTGGTTTTCTTCCTGTAAGTCCTGCTGGCCAGTTGCTTTCTTGCCTTATGCCTCGCACACACACAGTCCCAGTGGCTAGGGATTATATCTGGGTATATATGGCTAGAAAGTGGGGTTCTAAGGGTTGGAAAATATTTTTTTTTATTTTTTTTGGGGGGGGTTCCTACTGCCTTTAGTGTTGCTTCACGTGGTCACTTTACCCTAGGCACCTTGTGACAGCCACTCTTTTCTTTTCTGAATTAGTGGAAAGTGGTTCCACTTTAGGCTTTTAACTCAAATTTTAAGAGGGCTTTTGTGTTTTGGCTATAAGTGTGGGCTTTTCTCTCATACTCGCATCATCTATATTGACTAGGAGATACTAAGGGGGGGTGGTTTCCATTTTCCAGCATGTCATATCTCCCTCAATTCCCCTCACCGTCAGTTCGAGACAGTTGAGTTTTAAGCCCAATCAAATAAAAAACTAGACCTAGACACTACACAAGACTACACATATACACATATGTCATACTGGCCATTGCATCCCCCATCCCACTTCACAAGTGTCTGCCCTCAGATAGGGCTGTGAAGTGGAAAAGGTAATGGCTAGTATGACTAACACACAGACATACCAAACAAGAAAACACATGCTGTTTCTAAAAACTTCTCACACTTAGACTATATAATAGGCTAAGTGGGAGAGTTTAAAACCTAACAGAACCCGACAAACACAAACACATATATACATAAACTCCTCACACTTAGGCTACGCAGTAGGCTAAGTGTGAGGTACATGTACACGGAAAGAAAACAACATAAACACAAACACATGCACCAAAAATAGCAAACCCTTTACTTCTCACACTTAGACTATTGTATAGGCTAAGTGTTATGAAAGTGGTTGGCTCACATACTACACAGATTATACTACCTGAAAACACAGCAAAACACAATTAAAATATGAAAAACTAAAAACTGAAAATAAAAAGAAAACTAACTGGTTAGTATGGTTGGTCACTTGTTCCTCCTGCTCCTTCGCGGGGCAGGTTGTGGTGCAGGTGGTTCTTTCGGTTGTTCCTCTTCATTCTCGGACTACTTGTTCCCAGATTCTGCCGACTCTTCGGCATCTCCTTCCTCTTGTTTCTCTTCTTCTGTCTCGGTCCCCATGGGTTCATCATCCTGGCCTCCATGGCCGCTTGTTCCAGCTTCTCGTACTAACTTCCCGGTTCCCAACTCTTTCAGAATTCCTTCCATCACGTTAGTCAGGCGAGCCAATTCTGCCCTAACTTGTCGATTCTCTTCCGCCAACTCTTCCACTGCCTTCTCTTGCCTTTCCTGTCTCTGCTCCTGATCTTGTGTCCCCGGATGTGCTGCAGATCTCCCCGTCGGTATAGCTTCTCCTCCCATTGCACAGAAACGCGGTATCCCCTGCCTCATGTACACAGTGTTCGTTCGGACAAAGAACGGTGTATCAAACAGACCAAGAGGATCCACCATGATCTGGTCGGATAAGTCTTCGGCTTCCGTGATGATGATGTTGTTTCTGACGAACACTCCCAAGATATGGCAGAGAGTGAGGTTTCTCGCTGGGTGGGTGGCAATTAGATGGCATTGGTACGCTGTCCAGAATCCTAGATGTAATTTCCTTCCGCGCTTCGCGCACCACAGAAGGTATAAATCTGTCATTGATGTTCTTACCGCGGAGTTCGACTGCCCCAACAAATTAAAATCCAGGTAAAGCTGTACCAGACGCAGAATCAGGTTGTTGAAATGGACTGAGCGGGAGATAGTGGACTGGAACTGCCCTGCATCAGGGTGAATAAGTTCCTCCCAAGCTTCCTGGGGCTCAAATTCCACATGTCTGCGGGGAATTCCCCGATCCCTACTTCTCCACTCTGGCCCTATGGCCTCCTCCAAACTGCACATTCCCAGACGCACGGTCCACTCAATCAAGCTCATCCGTATCTCTTCGCCAAACAACCTAAAACTGATACATTCCTCATCTAGATCAGTGGTAACCTTAGCGCGACCCCAAGAGCCCCCACACCCTGGCCCGACAATATTGTGTGGGGTGTTCAATCAAGGTGCGCAGTGACCCACTAAGGGGGAGGATCGTAACCCACTGTTCTGCCAGAAACTCACCTCCCAAGTCCTCACACTTGTGCCTGAGAATTTTGCAAATACACGGGCAGTAGTGAAAATCGATCATTAGCAAATTTTGCAATTCTGCCTCTCCGGAACCAACTGTGTTATCTCTGCGGGCCACTCATAAATGTATTTATATGGTACTCCATGTGTAGTGGATTCACGCTGACAGATGGAGTACTTAAAAAGTATACAGAGTTTGTAATCTTTGTTTGCAGTTAAGATTATGTATAACTCTACCCATAATTAGTATATCGAGTATTATTCCGTAATCAACAAATTTGATCATGAGCCTGGCTAGTGTGTTTAACGAAACACAATACTCCTGCTAGCTACTTATTTATTCTAATAAAATCTACTTGGGAACTAAGGATATTAGATACAAAGTTCTTATTGTGTTACCTACTATTCTTTATTGGAATTTTGTTTCTACTTTAGTGTTTTAATTTTTCATGAATTGAGAATTCATGCAATACTGAATACTCTTCGATATATTTCTTTTTGGTATTTTTTTCATGTGATAAGACTGAACAATTGATGATGGTGATGAACTTAAATGTTGTTTAGACTTTAGTTGGATAAAATTAGATATAGTCTTAAAATTGAAAAAGGATCACGAGAACGGATAAACAATACAACTATACAGTATTTGGATTATATTTTAAATTTTTGTACAAAGTTTTAGTCCAGAAAGTAATTTCCGAGTGTTTTGGTTCAGCACATATTTCTACAATCAAATAACTTTAAAAACATTTTCCGTAAAATATGCTAAGTACAAAAGGTCATTGATGCTACTCCTATTAGTTAGAGATTAATTATTCGCTTGTGGTAATTAAATAAGAGTCGGACTTCAAAATAATTAATACAGTAATATTTTTAAACAGATAATGCAGAATCTGTCCTATAGCTGAACGACGTTTTATAAATAATATAAAATAATCAAATATTACGAGTTAGAGCATCCACAACGGTGGCGTCCGTCGCCACGACGGTCCGCGCCTGGCGACGGTCCGCGCCGCTGGCACGGACGCCACCCGCCGACGCTGCGCTCGCGCCGCAGGCACGGCGCTGCTCGATGCATCGAGCAGCGCCGTGCCAGCGAGCAGCTGACATGGCGCGCCCTCATTCGTCAACGGCATAGCCGTTGTATTTATATTATTATTATTTTTTTAAATCAATTTTTAATTAAAAAACTGATAAAAAATAAAAAAAAATCACTTCCCAAAAAAATTATATCCGTTTATAACCGTTTTTTTTCACTTTTTAAATTTTTTTTAATTT
This sequence comes from Salvia splendens, assembly GCF_004379255.2. NCBI lineage: Eukaryota > Viridiplantae > Streptophyta > Magnoliopsida > Lamiales > Lamiaceae > Salvia > Salvia splendens. The sequence goes on from NC_056033.1 coordinate 17,717,005, forward strand.
TTTTTACCCCAAAGATACACACTTTCATCTATAAATACCCCCAATTTCACTCCAAAAAATTCACATCAAACTACACTTTTGGTGGCGCGTCTCTTGGCGGTACAATGCAAACCGGGTAATATTAGCCAATAATTGTGTAATTTTTAATTTTTAGGATTTTAATTATGTAATTTTTAATTTTTAGTATTTTAATTATGTAATTTTTAATTTTTAGGATTTTATTTATGTCTTTTTTTATTTTATTTGTAATTTGTAATATTTATTGTGGTTTTTTAATGAATTTTAGTATTATGGTGCGATTGAGAAGAACGCGCGACACCACCTTCCCCAACTGAAAGCTACAAGGGTGCAGAGCAGGGGAACCAAGGGTCGAGCTATGATCAGCCAAATGACTTTGTGAATATGGAGCAAGTCAATGCTGTCGGTTACTACAATTCTAGTGGGCACTGGATCCAGGGGAGACAACGGGACGCACCATGGAGGGATCATCCGAACTTTCGATGGGGAGATGGGAGCCAAAATCAAAACCAAGGTCAAGGTCAGAACCAATACAACCCCCACCCGAACCAAAATTTCAGCCGTGGCCCAGAAAATCCCAACCACCAGGCCAAGTGGTCAGGAAGGAATCAACAAACCCATAACCAGAACTCACAAAACCAGAACCCGAACCCTGTTTATATACCACCCCACCAGAGAAACTTTCACAATTACCAGAATCAGCCTAATCAGGGTCCACAACATCAGCAGAACCAAAACCAAAACCAAAACCAGTTCCAAAACCAAAACCAAAACCAGAACCAATATCACCAAGACCAGTACAACCCTCCTGGCCAGTATAACCAATACCCACCTAACCAGAACCAGCAAAACTTTCAAAATTTTCAGCCCAACCAAAATTTCCAGTAATACAGCACCAAGGGCCAATCAGTCCCAATATCCTAACAGGTCAAGACGATCGATGGAGGATATGATGGGAGAATTGCTTGCTTCGCAGCAGGGCATCAAGGGTGAGTTGTAGTCCAATAATGAAGTAGTGCAGGGGATGCAGAATGCCCAGAAGGAGCATAAAGCGAACATTGATATGATGAATAGGCAGTTAGCCCAGCTGGCCAGTTCGATGGGTGAGTTAAAAGGAAATTTAGGGAAACTCCCGTCTACAGTCCATGTGCCTGAGAAGGCAAACGTGAGCAAGGTCGCATTGCAGTCCGGTACCACCTATGAGGGGCCCAAGCCAAAGAAGTCCAGTGGGGAATCAAGTGGAGCAACATTATTGAGAGACATTGTCTCGGAAGAGGAACTACGCAAACCTCTACCCCAAATGCAAGATCCATTTTTCTTGAGGAAAAAGTGAAATTGGAGGCAGGCAGCCCAAGGTGGACTCATCTAAGGAAAAAGAACCGACGAAGGAAACTCCAGCCCAGAATGTGCCCGAGAAAGACTCTGGGAAGGCTGTCGAGGAGTCGGTTGAAGAAGAGAAAGGGAAAAATCCATTCCCTTATCATTTCGTGACCAAGAGGAAGAAGGAAAACCCAGTGGATTACATGTCAATTTTTGGGAAGCTGGATGTCACCATACCATTCCTCCAAGCCGTGAAGCTACCCCCGCTTGGAAAATTTATCAAAGAATTCATAGCCAGGAAAGCCCAGAAGGATGGGAAGATCATGGTGGAAGGGATAGTGTCGGAAATTGTGCAAGAAAAGCTACCGCCCAAGAGAGCAGACCCAGGTATGTTCACTTTGCCTATAACTATAGGAGATGTAAAAATCAAGCATGCAATGTGTGATCTAGGAGCTTCTATAAATGTTATGCCATTGTCAGTTTATAATCGGCTTAAGGGAGTAACGTTATCAAGTTCTAGGGTGTTGATCCAACTGGCTGATAGATCATGCATAAGTCCTGAAGGTGTATTAGAAAATGTGTTGGTGAGAGTACATGATTTTACTTATCCTGCTGATTTTTACGTGATCAAGATGGGTGAGTCTGAAGCTAGGGAGTCTATCGGTATTTTGTTAGGAAGGCCATTTCTTAGGACAACCAAAACCATTGTAGATATGGCTGAAGGAACAATTTGCATTGATTTTCATGGAGAGAAGTTTACCTTTGATATAAATGAGGCCATGAAAAAGCCTATCGATTCTGAAAATCTATGCTATGTGAATGTAATTGACCCCTTAGTCCAAGATTTTCTTGAGACTGAATTATTACAGGAGAAACTCCAAACTTTAGATGTATATGGGCAAGCTGATGTAGAAGCAGCTGCATGGTGTGAACTGATCAATAGCCAAGGGTTAACTGACGAGGAGATAGAAGGAGCTATTAAGGACTTCTGCCAGAAATCAGAATTTATTGGAGCCGCAGGGGCTAAGCTACCAGTCGGTACAGATGAATTTTCAGAGGAAGAATTAGAGAAGGAAGGGGATGCTGCAAGGAACCCTCTACCAGCAGATACACTTCTCCCACAAGTTGAATTGAAGCAGTTACTAGCAACCCTGAAGTATGCCTTTCTCGGGGAGAAAAATTCATATCCGGTGATCATAAGCAGTAGCCTGACAAAGGAGCAAGAAGCAAAGCTACTGACCGTTCTAGGCAGGAACAAGAAAGCAATTGGATGGAGCCTTACGGATTTGGTGGGAATAAGCCCTGACGTCTGCATGCATCATATTAGGCTAGAAGAAGGGGCGAAGGCACATCGAGATTCGCAGAGGAATGTGAATCCCAACATGTGGGAGGAAATATTGAAGGAAATCTTGAAGTTGATGTCATTAGGGATTATCTACTCGGTGCCCGATAGCGAGTGGGTCAGCCCTGTGCACATGGTCCCCAAGAAGTCTGGGATTCAGGTGGTTCAAAATGAGAGGAATGAGCTGATACTGACAAGGCTAGTCACTGGTTGGCGGATGTGCATAGACTACCGCAAGCTGAACGCCGCGATCAGGAAAGACCATTTCCCTCTACCATTCATCGATCAGATGTTGGAGCGACTGGCTGGGAAGAAGTACTTTTGTTTTTTGGATGGGTACAGCGGGTATTTTCACATTTACGTGAATCCTGAAGACCAGGATAAAACTACCTTCACCTGCCCGTTTGGAACCTATGCGTACAGACGCATGCCATTCGGTCTTTGCAACGCTCCGGGAACATTTCAGCGATGCATGATGAGCATATTTTCCGATCTGATCGAGGAGTGTATAGAGATATTCATGGATGACTTCACAGTCTACGGGGACTCTTTCGACTCATGCCTTCATCATTTGGATATAGTCTTGGAGAGGTGTCAAGCGAAGAGCCTAGTCTTGAATTTTGAGAAGTGTCATTTTATGGTCACGGAAGACATCGTCCTAGGACACGTCGTGTCAGAGAGGGGTATCCAGGTGGATCAAGCCAAAGTGGACGTCATTTCCAAACTACCTTTTCCTACTGACCAGAAGGAAATAAGGGGTTTTCTGGGGCACGCGGGATTTTATCGCCGATTCATTATAGACTTCGCCAAAATTGCCCAACCCCTTACCAGACTTCTCCAAAACGAAGTGGAATTCAATTTTGATGATCAATGCAAGGCTGCTTTCAACTTGCTCAAGGAGAAGCTGATATCCGCACTGATTATCCGGGCTCCTGACTGGGATCATCCGTTCGAAGTGATGTGTGATGCCAGCGACTATGCAGTGGGAGCTGTTCTGGGTCAGAAGATCGAAGGAAAAAGGTATGTGATTTTCTATGCGTCTAAAACTTTAAATCAAGCCCAAAAGAATTATGATACCACTGAGAAGGAGATACTAGCCGTGGTGTATTCATTCTAGAAGTTTCGGCAGTACATGTTGGGGTCAAAGGTCATCGTTTATACTGACCATGCAACCATTAAGTAACTGGTTACCAAGAAAGAATCCTAACCCCGCTTAATCCGATGGGTACTCTTGTTACAAGAGTTAGATTGGGAGGTGGAAGACAAAAAAGGGGTTGAGAATAAGGTTGCAAACCATTTGAGCAGGATGGGAATAGCTAGGAGGTGAGAGATCGATTCCCGGAAGAACACTTGTGTGAAGTTATTTTCGCCGCCAGAAAAATTGACTGGGAAGAAGTGATAAAGCTTACTGGCCAGGATGTGATAGAGAAATGAAAGGAAAAAGTAGGGCAGGAGCCATGGTATGCGGACCTAGCCAACTACCTCGTTTCAGGGGTGCTTCCAGAAGTGTCGAACGTCACCAAAGCTCAAAGAATGAAGATTAAGAGTGAGTCGAAATACTACTTTTGGGACGACCCATATCTTTGGAGGGTAGGAGCCGATCAAGTGATAAGAAGATGCGTTCCTGACTGGGAGCATAGGGACGTATTGACGCATTGCCACTCTTTGGCATGTGGAGGACATTTCGGTCCCAAGAAGACGGCGAGAAAGATTCTGGATAGCGGATTTTATTGGCCAGCCCTCAACAAAGATGCCCACGAGTTTTGTAGAAGTTGTGAGCATTGTCAACTGACCGGTGGAATATCAGCGCGAGATGAAATGCCGCAAGTCCCGATCATTGTTTGTGAGTTGTTCGACATATGGGGAATGGATTTCATGGGGCCTTTTCCCTCGTCGTATGGGAACTTATATATCTTAGTAGCAGTTGACTACGTCTCCAAATGGGTAGAGGCCAAGGCCACGAGCACGTGTGAAGCAAGGGAGGTAGCCAAGTTCCTCAAAAGTAACATTTTCAGTCGATTCGGAGTACCAAGGGCCATGATATCCGATCAAGGCACCCACTTCTGTAACCACACCATCGAAGCCTTGATGAAGAAGTACGGTGTGCACCACAGATTATCCAGCCCCTACCACCCGCAAGCAAATGGTCAAGCCGAGATCTCTAACCGAGAGATAAAGAAGATTCTGGAGAAAACCGTCAATCCTTCCAGGAAAGACTGGAGTATGAGGTTAGAGGATGCTCTATGGGCATATCGCACAGCCTACAAGACCCACATAGGAATGTCCCCGTACCGAATTGTTTTTTGAAAGATGTGCCACTTACCCGTTGGAATCGAGCACCGAGCATACTGGGTAGTACAACAAGTAAATGTGGATGCTACAGCCTGTGAAGAGGAAAGGAAGCTACAATTGCAAGAGTTAGAGGAACTCAGATTGGAGTCGTACGATTCAGCCATGTGGTACAAAGAGCGAACCAAATTGTGGCACGACAGGAATCTGAGGACCAAGGATCTCCATGTGGGGCAGAAAGTACTACTCTTCCAGTCGAGACTGAAGCTCATGCCTGGAAAGCTCAAGTCGAAGTGGACAAGGCCTTATGTCATCACCGCACTCCGTTCTAATGGAGCAGTGGAGATTTCAGGGAGTCTTCCTAACTCTGAACCTTTTATTGTGAATGGGCATAGGCTGAAGGTATTTAGGGCCAATAGTGATGTGGCTGTAGTGGATGAGATCCCACTGCAACCACATACTCAAGTTTCATACTGACCGGTAGGATGGGGATTGGAATTCCACTGGGCTAGCTCCTTTTAGCGTAATGTACATATGCTGGCAAAGTAGAATTCCAATTTTTCTAAGGAAGATGTAAATATGGTACATATGTGGTAGTTAATTAATTTGAACCTTTGCATGCTAGTTAATTTAAGAAAGCCCAAAAATATTTTTAGGACCTCAAATGTTAATTGGGAGTACGTACTGACCATCAGAATACCATTTTGGTGAAACTCCCCAATTTATTTAAGTGTTCTTTTTACTTTGTTTCTACTCTGGGAAAATATAGGGGGAAATCATTATAGGGCATAATTTGAATATGGGGCTTGCTGCAGCTTTGCAGGCGGGCAGCGACTGAAAAGGGGCGCGTGGTGCAGTGAAAGGACGGGCGACATCCAATCAGGAGACCGCTAGCTAAACCGTCCCTCACACTAACCAAAGCCAACCTGGAACCGCCTATCACCGGTTACAAACCCCAACTACCCTTTCTCCACCCCCATAACTAAACCGTCTCTCCCATTTTTCATTTCACAAACCCTCAATTTTTCCATTTTTTCTCTGCAAAAAAATCTTTCCCCATCTCTCCACAAATACCACACCCCCACATTACACACAGAAAATCACAGATCTAAGCCATGGGAAAGAAAGCATGGGCAAAGAAAATCAAACCCACTTCAACCCGCAGGGAAGAAACTCCAGAATCATCACCACCGCGGGAAGAACGGCCACCGAACCCACAACCAGAACCGCAACTACCGGAGCCTACTCCTCAAACACCAACAATGGTCTCCTTGGATGCAATGGCGGAATTCTTGCGACTGCAGGACCCTGATAGAGATTGGACGGCGGCGCTGGCCGGTTTTAGTCAAATGGGGGGAAAAGGGAGTATGACCGGAGGAGCCCTCTCTGAACCGAATGTGCAATCCACGGTACAACCAACTGTTTCCATTCCGACTTCCACCGAAATTCCACCAGAACGAAAATCTCAGTCGGTAACCGTTCCGCCAGAATCTTCGGAACCCTCCCCAACTCCACAACAAAGTGATTCGATGGAGGTTGACCCCATCTCCGCCCATTATGATTCAGACTCGGAAGAACGTGAAGCAAGAAGAAGAGAGGAGGAAAAGAGCCAGAAGGGAGGCGATGAGTTAGAGAAAACACCGACGGTGGAGACCGTTTCTCAAGGAACGGCGAGGGAAGAGATAGATTTAAATGAGACGGCCAAGAAACAAGGCCTAATGACGGATGACGAATTTCAGGTGATTTTGGATGGAGTAAACCAGAGGGAAGATGATACTGCCACGATGGTTGAGGATCTGAACCTCACATCTAGGGCAGTAGGAGAAGATGAAGAAGCCACTGCAGGGAGCAACCCGGTTGGTCTATCCAACCAGCCAGTAGACCAAGTGGAAGAAGCCCGGGTAGGAGAGAAAGAACCAGAGTCAGTGAACCCCCAAACAGAGGCGGGGAAGAGTGATGTGCCTACGGAGAAGGAGGACATAGTGGAAAGAACCGAGATACCCGAACCAGTGGTACCGCCAGTGATAAAACCGAAGGCCGTCAAGAGGAAGTTAGTGTTGAAGGGCGACCCTAGGGCAGAGAGGCCGAAGCCTGAAAGGGTGTCACAGAGATGCTTAGGAAGGTGGGCAGCTAGTAAGGCAAAGGCGAACACGGAGGCAGATCCGGTAGAGGTTTTAGGTGATGAGGAACGGACCACTCCCACAAAACCTGGGGAGGAATCCGTATCCGCTACTGACTTGGAGGATACTGCGATGGCAACCAAAGCGGTCTCTCCAACGCTGAGTGGCCAAGGTGAAGAGGCTGACGGGATGGCTGAGGGTCTGGACCTCGCATCCAGATCAGTAGGCCACAAGGAGACCAGTCCTACTGCCCAGGATCAGTGTTCAACACAAGATGAGAAGGAACCCGAAGAAGATAAAGACGAGGATGATGGAGAGGAAGCCAGATATCAAGAAGAAAGGAAGCAAAAAGGGAAAGCCCCTATCACGAAGAAGCCCAGCAGCAAGAGGCAGCGCACAGTCAATACTGGTGTAGTCATAACTGAAGCCGCTCAGAGAACCTCACCAAACCGCAGGGAACAGAGTGATAGCGAATACGCTGTCAGTAAAGAGTCAGACTCAGATAGCGACATATCTTTGGAGAATGAGGAGTGCAGTGGGCAACAACTCCCGCACGATCATCGGGAGCTAGTGCACCCTCCGGTAGAGAGACTGAGATACCGGCGCTGGACAGTGGACCTTACCGATGATATGGTGGAGGAAATGAAGTTATTCGACTCTAAGAAGCTGCAAAAGGTTTTTGATGGCAAGGATGAAGGGAGTAAGCAGGTTAAAAGCGGAAAGGTACTTCATATTCCCTCTTTAGATGAATTGGGTGCCCACGAGCAGTTTCTCGCGTATTTGCATGCGTTAGGATTCGAATGGTTGTTGGAGAATGAAAACCCGAATATCAGTGTAAGGCTAGCAAAAGAGTTCTTTACTACTTTCAGATTTCGGGTAACTACAGATTTGGATGAGGTCTCGATATGTTTCCGGTTGTTTGGTGGAGAAATAAGTATGAATTTGATCGAGTGGACTGTAAGGTTGGGAATATGCAGTTTGGAGGAAGCGATTGGGCCAGACTAGAGGAGCCGGGAGCGGAGAATCCCTCGTAGGCATGTTGATTTCGAACCTCATGAAGCCTGGGAAGAGTTGACTCACCCGGCTTCTGGGGAATTTGCATCCACTCTTTCTCGCTCAATCCATTTCAATAACCCAATTCTACGCTTAGTCCAGCTCCACTTGGACTTCAATTTGCTTGGACAGTCAAACTCCACAGTAAGAACATCAATGACAGAGTTATACCTACTGTGGTGCGCGAAGCGCGGAAGGAGGTTACATCTTGGTTTCTGGACAGCGTATCAGTGTCATCTTATTGCAACCCACCCGGTGAGAAATCTTACTCTCTGCAATATCTTAGGAATGTTCGTCCGAAATAACATCATCATCACGGAAGCCGAAGACTTATCCGACCAGATCATGGTGGATCCTCCTGGTCTGTTTGATACACTGTTCTTTGTCTGAACGAACACTGTGTACATGAGACAAGGGGTACCGCGTTTCTATGCAATGGGAGAAGAAGCTATACCGACGGGGAGATCTGCAGCACATCCGGGTACCCAAGATCATGAGCAGAGATAGGAGAGGTTAGAGAAGGCAGTGGAGGAGTTGGCTGAAGAGAATAGACAAGCTAGGACAGAATTGGCTCGCCTGACTACCGTAATGGAAGGAATCTTGAAAGAGTTAGCTGCTGGGAAGTTAGTACGAGAAGCTGGAACAAGCGGCCATGGAGGCCAGGAAGTCAGATCACAAGGACCCGAGACAGACGGAGAGGAATCAGGAGAAGGAGATGCCGAAGAGTCGGCAGAATCTGGGAACAAGTAGTCCGAGAATGAGGAGGCACAACCGGAAGAACCACCTGCACCACAACCTGCCCCGCAAAGGAGCAGGAGGAACAAGAGACCAACCATACTGACCAGTTAGTTTTCTTTTTATTTTCAGTTTTTAGTTTTTCGTATTTTAATTGTGTTTTGCTGTGTTTTTAGGTAGTATAATTTGCGTAGTATGTGAGCAAACCCCTTTCATAACACTTAGCCTACGCAATAGTCTAAGTGTGAGAAGTAAAGGGTTTGCCATTTTTGGCGCATGTGTTTGTGTTTTCTGTTTTCTTTTTTCGTATGCATGTCAATTCACACTTAGCCTATTATATAGTCTAAGTGTGAGAAGTTTTTAGTATACGTATGTCTTGTTGTGTTTTGGAATGTCTGTGTGTCAGTCATACTGGCCATTACCTTTTTCCACTTCACAGCCTCATCTGAGGGCAGACACGTGTGAAGTGGGAGGGGGAATGCACTGGCAAGTATGACATGTGTGCATTTGTGTTATCTATGTGTAAGTGTTTGTGTAGTGTCTAGGTCTAGTTTTTTTTATTTTATTTTTATTTGATTGGGCTTAAAACTCAACTGTCTCAAACTGGCGGTGAGGGGAATTGAGGGAGATAAGACATGCTGGAAAATGGAAACCACCCCCTTAGTATGTCCTAGTCAGTATAGATGATGCGAGTATAAGAGAAAAGCTCACACTTAGAGCCAAAACACAAAAACCCTCTTAAAATGTGAGTTAAAAGCCTAAAGTGGAACAACTTTTGTAGCACCCAGGAAAATTTTTGACTTTTTTTTATTTGATGGCTTATTTTCGTTTTATTAATGTGGATGTTGATTTGGAAATGTATTTTTTGGAAATTGATTTCTATGTGATTGTGTTAACGATGTGAAATTAATGGTTGAGAGTTATGTGGAATAATATGATATGTTTTCCAATGGGGGGATTTAATTAAATAGGATCATGCATATTTGTGCCAGCCACTTTATTCGAATTCTTTTCGGTCTTTCTATTTATTGGAAGTAATATCTTCTTTCTTGGATTTAATTAATTGTTTTGGGATATTTATCCAAATTAAATCCAAAACCAAAATATTCCTAATTTATTCTCCATGATTTTCGACCCTTGCCCCATTCCTTGGAATTTTCGAATTTCTCTTATACTTGGGAGAATAAATTACTTTGTAGACTTAAATGGTACTTTGATTCTTTCCATCTTTAAGACCCTTAAATTTTCATCCCTTATACCTTTCAATTACCTTGTGGGATTAATTTATTTGTTACCTATTTTGTAGGAGTCTTTTCCTACAAGAAATTACCAAATTTAAATCCTATTCCTATTTAATTAAGGATTTAAATATTAATTTTTTTAAATACTCTCTTTAGTACACGCCCCTTTTTTCCCCATTTCACTCCACAATTTCTTTTTATTTGTTTATTTAAGTGGAGGATTAATTCTAGAATATAAAAGGGAGAAACCAAACCCTAGCCCCATTATTTCAACGCCTTTTTCCTCCTCCCTCTCCCCCTCCCACACGTTTTCTCCCTCCATCTCTTCATCCTCTCCAAAAATCCTCTACTCATCTTTGTTCTTGCATCCGTTGGAGTTGATTTTCAAGGGTTTCCGACGAATCGCATCAATTCTTATTTCTACCGATTCATTTTTATCAAGAAAGGTATATTTGATTCACTTTCCCTCAATCTTTCCATTTAATCCTTGTTCTTGAATCCTACATGCATATAGTGAGTGTAGGAATCATAGATCGCAAAATTAATCGGTGGGAATTTGTGTTTGCATTTATGTATGCGTTTTGTAGGCAATTTTGTGAAGTTTGATTTGAATCTTTGGTGAATGATGTGAGTTTATGGGCAAACGTGTTTAAGAGAGTCTTATCAAGCATGATTGTGTGTTATAAGCATGAGAATTGGTGTTTGGATGCTTGAGAAGGAAACCCTAATTTAGAAATTGTGTGTCTGTTATCTGTGATGTTCGACCAGTAGCTTCTGATCTGTAATTGACTCATCAAACGAACGAATTTTGATATGAAATTTTTACTGAGTAAACATCAAGGTGTTTTCAATGTCTCGTTTGAATTTCAGCCCTGTTTATCGAAAAATGAATTTTTAATAATTTTTTGAAGTTGACTGCGCAAATCTGCCAGAAACTTGTGTTCTCGCCAAGAATGTTTCGTTTTCTTTTTGACAGACCAAATGACCTCCGATTGATGTGATTCTTGAACTATATGAATATTTAAAGTGTCTTCTAAGTCGTGTAAAATTTTCAGCCTTTTTAGGCTTTGGATGAATTTATGGTAAAGTTTTCAAATGAACTGCGCAGTACTGTTAGAAATTTTATGTTCCAACTAGAGAGTTTAATTATTGATTTGACTGACTAAACGACGTGATTTCAGTGTGAAAATTTGTCAGGATGAACTTGAATGTGTATTCTATGTTGTGACCAAAATTTAGCTTCATATGAGGTCGAGTGAATTTTTAGTGATTTTTATAAAACGGTCGCGCAGTTCTGCCAGTTTTCTACTTTGATAAAAGGATATTTATTTTCATGTTTAAAAGTATTATATGATGCATGTATATCCAAGGAACGTGTTTAATGATGTGATCGCGTGAGATACGTCGAAATATACTATGGTGTGTTTTTCCATCTTTGTGACGAACGTTGGGTTGGGTAATTTTGAGAGAACGGTGAAAGAAACGATAGGGCATGCATGGTAATATGTTTTTGTGGAAGGCTGACTTGGGTTGTCGTTGACAAGGGTGATTGTGTATTCAAACCTCTTTATTTATCCGAAAATATGATATGATGTGGTGTTATCCGAAAAAAAAAATTATATACATATATATATATATATATTCCAACCCTTAGAACCCGCTTTCTAGCCATATATACCCAGATATAACCCCTAGCCCCTGGAATTGTGTGTGTGCAAGGCATAAGGCAAGGAGGTAACTGGCCAGAAGGACATACAATAAAGAAACAAACTAGAGCGAAAAGAATTGAGAAGCAAGGAGAAAATCGACCAGGAAGTCATTCCAGGTCCAAAAAAATAATAAGAAGGAAAGAAGAAAAATGTGAAGAAAATGGTCGAAAACACTTGATCACACAAAAATGAGAAGGAATAAGGGTGGCGAAGCCACACGACGCTACTGACCAGTTGGGCATCAACATCAGAAAAAGTCCAGCCAAGCAGAGATGACGGCCAAGAGCCTGAGCGCACACAGCTCCCCCACATCGAAATAAGATAGAGATTTTTGAACCTTAGAGCCTTAGGAACAACCACCCAAACACTACAAGCCAATAGCCCCGTTACAAGCCTTAAAGACCTTCGGTAGCCGCACGTGAGATCTAAGTCCAAAGCATCTGTGGTTCAGCGCTATGAGAGAATACAGTCCTAACATCCCCAGTGAGGAGTGAGCGACTGGGAGAATCTAGTGTTAAGCCGAGAGTGTGGGTGATCTTGACAAGCGGATGTACTGACTGGGAAGGAAAGGGGGGCGGCGGAAATTCAAGGCTGTCTAAGGCCGGATTGCACCTAATCCCAAGGGGAGGGATGGTTGAAAATATAGCCCAATTACTGTGTTTAGTGTGTTAATGTGTTTAAGTGTTTTTAGTTCTGTTTATGTGTATGTGTCCGTGCTTATGTGTTTTTCTTTGCGCGATAGTTTAGGGTCTAGGTAGGATAGAGTCGGTCAGGGGAGTAACCAAGCTAGAATTCAACTTACTTCTTTTGTTTATTCTTCACGCTTGAGGACAAGCATGTGGTAAGTGTGAGCAGTTTGATAAGTCGTATTCTAGGCCTTGGTTACTGGTCAGTATAATGTGCATAAGTGGAATATATTTGCAAAACAGTTGCTAAAGTGTGCAGGGAAGTGTTCTAGCCAGTATGGGAATGTTAGGAGAATTCAGGTAAAAAGGGCGTCAGGATGTTGCTATCCTGACCAGTATGCATGCTAAAAAGGCTCGAGATGGAGAAGAAAGATAGCTGGGAAGATTAGCCGCAAGCAAGAGGGCAAAAGAGTCATTTCATGTTTGAAGTCTACCCTAAAAATCAAGGGAGGCCTCCCTATAAAAGGAAGCCACTTGGAGAGAGAATCATCATCAATTAGTTCATCAACTCCTACACTTAGTTAGCAATCTCTCTTCGGTAGATCAATCCTTCAGCATTATCTTTCATATTCTCGTTCCTCGACACAGCCATGGTCACTTGAAGATCATCAGTTCGCCGGAGTTCCATTCTCTCGTTCCAGTCAGCATGCTTCGTAGTGTTAACAGTTTCATCGCCCAGAGTGGCAAAACAATCTTTATTGCTTTCTTAGTTAATCGCACTTTGTTTTCTTACGTTGGATTTGTTGCACTTTCAATACTTGCTTACTTTGAAGTCTTAGTTGTGATCCAACGTTTCTATGATATGAAGTTGGTTTTTGTGCATCGGTTCTTGTTTGATTTCGTTCTTTTCTGCCTAGATAGCTTAGATCTAATCGTTACGGTAATTTTCAGTGTTGAATCGCATGTTTTCATTTCTGTAGTTAATCTCTCTGAGTTTGCAAGTCTAGATAGCTGTTAGATTTAAGATCTGAAATGGTAAGTGTGAAAGCCTAGTTTACGTGATTTCTGTCACCTTGCATGTCACCAAGTAAGTTTAGTTGCAGTTTCGGTATTTGATCTTTTGATTTGAGGTTTTAATTGTAGATCTGTGTTCATGAAGTTGTTAATCTGTGTTTCTATGGTGATAATTATGGATTCGCTGATCTGATTTGATTCATGTTGAAGAAGGTAACATCTCCATCCAACTTTGGGACCATTTTTGCTTTTTTAACCACTTTTTACTTTTGTCATTTACTTTTCAGCTGTTACTTTTCAGATCTGTATGCCTAGTCACCTAACTACCTAAACTCGTACCTTCCACATATTCCTAAACATCATGTTCCCCACTCTCACGTACACAAATGCCTGTCAAACATCTTTCACACCTTCTAGTCAGTAGAGTACCATCTTAAATTCCAGCCTAGATAAGTCTCAACCCAAAGCGTGGTAGCTAACCAAACCTCTCCAGAATATCACCACAATTCCCAAAGCGCATTCATCTATGTGGGATTCGACCCTTACGTCCACTATACTAGTCAGTAGAAGTGGGTTGAGGAATTATTGATACCAGGTTCAGGCATAGCTGGGGTTCCATCCTGATCAGTAGGATACATCCTATGCTCGACACGACACCTGACACAAACCTGCTCTTTCAAGTCTTAATGGGGAGACCGTTCCTATCTACAGCTAGCACAATAATCGACTTCCGCAAATAGACGACCAGTCTTAACTTCAATGGAGAACAATTCACGTTCAACATCGATGAAGCGATGAAGAGGCCGAGGGACAGTGAGAACGTGCACTCAGTAGACACAGTCGAGCCTCTGGTGCAAGAGTATCTAGAAGAGGAGTTCCTACAAAGACAATTCATAGACTCTGCAGCAGACGGAGAAATTGAGAAAGAAGTCGCTGACTGGTACGACGCTATGAAAGTGGGCGAGATGGATGATCAAGCCATCGTGAAGGCGGTGATGGATTTCTGTGAGCGACTCGGCCAGCTGGGTCAAGCGGGAGAGCTCAACTGTCAAGCGTCGAGAAGCTGCCTGATCAAGCCACTCCACTGAGAAAAGAAGCAGACGAGAATCCTCTGCCGACTGAAGTACCCACGCCAGCAAAAGAATTGAAGCCGCTTCCAGTGCATTTGACGTACGCCTACTTGGGAGAGAAGGAAACACTGCCAGTAATTATCAACAACCAGTTGACCCTGAGGCAGGAAGAGCAATTGCTGGAGGTGCTTAGGCATAATCAGAAGGCGATCGGATGGAAATTGATGGACTTGGTGGGAATTAGCCCAGATCTATGCATGCACCACATCCGGCTGGAGGAAGGAGCCAAGCCCCACCGTGATCAGCAGCGCAAGCTCAACCCTAATATGAGGGAGGAAATGCTCAAGGAGATAGTCAAGCTGGTCTCCATCGGAATTATTTACTCAATTCCGGATAGCAAATGGGTCAGTCCAGTTCACATGGTGCCAAAGAAGGGTGAAATCCAAGTGGTGAAAAACGAGAAGAACAAGCTGATTCCTACGAGGCCCGTCACTGAATGGAGAATATGCACAGATTACAGGAAGCTGAATGCTTCCACAAAGATGGATCATTTCCCGCTGTCGTTCATTGATTAAATGCTTGAGAGATTAGCCGGTAAGCAATACTTCAGTTTCCTTGACGGGTACTTCCAAATTGCGGTAAATCCAGACGATCAAGAGAAGACCACATTCACATGCCGTTCGGACTCTGCAATGCCCCAGGTACCTTCCAGGGATGCATAATGAGCATTTTCTCTGACTTGTTAGAAGATTGCATTGAGATCTTCATGGATGACTTTACCGTCTATGGGGACACATTTGAGCAAGGGCTCCATAGCCTGAACAGAGTGCTGGAGAGATGTCGACAGAAGGACCTGGTCTTGAACTTTGAGAAGTGCCACTTCATGGTGACTGAGGTCATCGTACCGGGCCATGTTGTGTAAAGCAGAGGGATTGAAGTTGATCAAGCCAAGGTGGTTGTTATTGCGAAGCTTCCATACCCAACTAATCATAAGAAAATCCGGGCTTTTCTGGGCCATGCGAGCTCTTACAGACACTTTATCAAAGACTTTGCAAAGATTTCTCAGCCCTTGACGAGACTGCTCCAAAACGATGCAGAGTTTGAGTTTTCCGATTCCTGCATAGCCGCTTTTCAGATCTTGAAGGACAGATTGATCAGTGCGCCAATTATCCGCGCCCCCAACTAGAGTCACCCTTTAGAGGTGATGTGCAACGCAAGCGACTACGCGGTGGGAGCGGTTCTGGGCCAAAGAATGAATGGGAAGAGCTATATCATATTCTACGCTTCGAAGACTCTCAACCAAGTACAGAAGAACTATAACACTACATAGAAGGAGATGCTGTTAGTGGCCTACACCTTCAAAAAATTCAGACCCTACTTGCTGGGCTCAAAGGTGATTGTTTACACAGATCACGCGGCTATGAAATACCTCCTGACCAAGAAAGAGTCGAAGCCGCGTTTGATTAGTTAGGTGATCCTGCTGCAAGAATTTGACTAGGAGGCAGTAGACAAGAAGGGCACGGAGAATTGAGTGGCCGGTCACCTGAGCCGAATTATGCAAGAGGATAACGAGGAAGCCATCTGTGACGCATTCCCTGAAGAATATCTGTACCTGATGAAGTCCAGCTATAAGTCCAGCCTTGAGAGGATAAACCGAGTTGATCAAGGGAAGGAGATCCAACAGCAGGGAGAGCCATGGTTTGCTGATATGGCCAACTATCTGGTAATGGGCGAACTGCCCACAAATGCTGAGGTCACGAGAGCACAGAAGCAGAAAATCAAGAGCGACCCCCACTACTTCTACGGGGACGATCCATATTAGTGGAAAATGGGAGCTGATCATGTCATCCGCCAATGTATACCAGAGTGGGAACAAGAGGACGTACTGGTCCACTACCACACACTAGCTTGTGGCGGTCATTTCGGTCCAAAGAATATGGCGAGGAAGGTGCTTGACAGTGGAATCTATTGGCCTTCCCTTCATAAAGATGTCTACGAATTCTGCAAGATATGCCCACGATGCCAATTGACTGGAGGAATCTCGCCGAGAGATGAAATGCCACAGGTCCCCGTGATAGTCTATAGGATTTTCGACGTCAGGGGGATGGATTTCATGGGACCATTCCCATCATCTGAGGGGAATCTATATATCTTGGTGGCGATGGACTATATGTCCAAGTGGATTGAAGAGAAGGCAACAAAGACTTGTGAGTCCAGGGAGGTGGCCAAATTTTTGAAGTCTAATATCTTTACCCGGTATGGAGTACCGAGGGCCGTCATCTCCAATCAAGGCACTCATTTCGTCAATCGGACCATCAAAGCCCTGATGAAGAAATATGGAGTCCACCACCGACTGTCTACACCCTACCACTCCCAGGAGAATGATCAAGCAGAGGTGTCCAACTGAGAGATAAAGGCGATCCTAGAGAAGAAAGTGAATCCGACAAGGAAGGATTGGAGCCGCCGACTGGAGGACGCGCTCTGGGCATACCGGACCGCCTTCAAAACTCCGATTGGAATGTCTCCCTACCGACTGGTGTTCGGGAAGATGTGCTATCTACCGGTGGGGATTGAGCATCAAGCCTTCTAGGCTATAAATGAGATGAACTTGAACGTCGAGGCTTGCACTGGAGAGAGGAGATTGCAGCTGCAGGAGCTTGAAGAACTTTGCCTTGATGCATATGATTCGGCCATGTGGTACAAGGAGAGAACAAAGATGTGGCACGACAAGAATCTCCGGAGGAAAGAGCTCAAAGTGGGGCAGAAGGTGTTACTCTTCCAGTCCAGACTCAAAGTGGCCAGGCCCTTATACCATAGTTGCCATACACGTGAATGGAGCAATCGAACTCCAAGGAAGCGACCCTGATTCGTCTTCCTTCTTGGTGAATGGTCATCAGGTGAAGCCCTACAGAGACGGGAATAAGGTATGCGTGGTGGAAGAAATTCAACTTCTTACACCTGAATCTTTCCACTGATCAACAGGTAAAAGGAGTTAACTGGGTATCCTTTGGGTAGTCTGCTTGATCGAGCTAAATGTGGATTACAAATTGATAACTGATCAAGTGACATCCTAAGGGCACTCAGTCGACTCCTTGGTAACTTAGTGTAAATATGTTTCTTCTCTTTATTAAAGTTAAACAACTAAAAAGCATAAAAATATAAAAAGAAAAGTACATTTTCAAAATCTTGAGTTCAACGGAACAAGTGGTTATTCCTTGAGTATTCATCTGGATTTCCTTGTCCACACGATCAGTTGGATTCTAGATTTGTTTTGTGGTCTAATGCAGTGGCTTGGTCAAGGCAGGGAAATGAAAAGGCGCGCTTGATTGCTGACGCGCCTAATATATGAAACGTCGTGGGAAGCCAACCGTCGTTTTTTCAAATTAAATGGGTTTTATCTTAAACGTCCTTCACTTTTTCCCTCACACGCTAACCTTAACCAAATTTCTCTCTCGATTTTTCTCTCTCTCAAATTGCAGGATCCTTAGCCCAAATCGCCACCGATTTCAATGAAAAATCCACAACTACCAGCAAAATGAAGAAGAACGGAGCCAGCGACCAAGCTATCTCCTCAAGGAACGTCAGTTCCGGTATCAGAGGCAGTGGACGACGGACTTCCGTCCCAGCCTCGGCGGCACCGCCTGTAAACCCTAGCACTGCCGCTCCACCTCCCCCACTTCCAACAGTAGATCTGCGGTTGTCGGAGCAATTGGAGAGGCACCTAGACAGCCTACCGATAGGGACAGACGCCGCGACGGCTTTCGCCCTCCTCAAAGCAAATCTGGTGTTCCCCAGATCTCAAAACCCAGTTCCTACTCCCGAAGCCCAAATCCCAACTTCTCATCCCAAAACACAAAGTCCGCCTCCCTCTCCTAAATCCCACAAGCCCATATCTAACCCAATGGATTTAGTGGACAACTACAGTGGAGATATTGTACCGGCAGAAGACCTTGATGCTATGGAAAAGGGGGAGGACGTTGAGCAGCCTATTGTTCACCCCGCCGATGGCATACCTACCTCGAGGCTGGAGGGGGCAAACGTCGAGATGCCAGTCGAGGAGACTGGTCGAGCTAGCCCTAGAGAAGAAGACGGCGCCCATGCCTTTAATATCCCATCACCATCGAGTGGCGGAGGCTCTAACTCCAACCAGACCCAAGAGCCAGAGCCGATTGAAGCGGTGGATATTGACAACGACATGGAGATCCGACAACCCCTCCCCAGCGACATCTTGCTTCAGAGCAGGGGCAGACTTGAACTTCCTGAGGATGTTAGATGATGAACCCTTCCTCGAAAGGGAGGAGGAGCAGTTACACCAAAGGCCGAGCCGTGTGCGGCACCTTATCGATGAAGAAGAGGTTGTGGATGACAGCCAGCTATGGAGGGAGAAGAAGAGGAAGGGGAAGGAGATGGCCCAGCCTTCCCCCAAGAGAACACGCCCTGTCAACCAGGGGATACTAATTCGTGAAGCTAATCAAGCAGCTCCCCCACCGCCCCATGATAATGAAGAAAGCAGTCAGACTTGGGAGCCGGAACTATGCTGAACAAGGAGTTCTTTACCTCTTAGAGATCGATGCAACCCTTGTTCCAGAGGTTCTAGCCAAGGAGTTCTTTACCTCCTTCCGGTTCACTGGAGAAACCGACCTCGATGCCAGGAGCATCTCATTTAGGGTGTTTGGCCACCAGCAAAGAATGAGCCTTAATGTGTTCTCCATTCGTATGGGGCTCTACAGCAATGATCAGGTGGCCAACGGTGAATGGTTTGGGCGCGACATAGGCCTCCCAAACAAGAAGGCGGACTTCGACCAGCAGGCAGCCTGGCAAGCTATCAGCCACAATCATGCTCCAGTGTTCAAGGCGTCTGAGTCCAGGGGGAACCGCATTGCTGACCTTGCCCTCCGCATCGCTCAAGTCTACCTTGACTGCAATCTATTGGGCCAAGCCAACACCACCGCGATGATCACCTTGGTCGAACTCTACTTTATGTGGTTTATGAAGGAGCAGCAGAAGCTCCAACTTGGGTTCTGGCTGGCTAATTCGATTCATCAGATCGCTACACGCCCGGCACGCCACTTTAATGTGTGCCACCTCCTTGGAGCCTACTTAAGAAGAAACTGGAATTTGGAGAACTAGGAGAGTGTACGGCACCCCCTTCGTTGCCCTCCGACTGAACTTTTTGACCTTGATTACCTTTTCAGAATACAGGTGTTGGTGAAGGGACGACAGGGGAGGTTCCATTTCTATACTACCGGCCAGCGTGAGCAATCAAGAGGTCAGCTGGAATCAAGGCAGAGGCATACTGAATGCCCAGCCAGCCCCGAGCAAGCATCAAAGGCCCAAACTAGCGATAGTGGCCACCCCAAGGGTTGAGCGAACGGAGGAGGCTGCCCAGAGAGACGCCGACTGGAAGCTGTGCATGGAGCAGATGATGGCGCAGTTGGTGGAGAACTATCAAGCCCACCTGGTGCAGATGAACATGATTGGGACTATCATGGAGAGGCTGCTGGAGGCAGTGCGTGATCCAGCAGTTCCCTAGCACGACAACCAAGCACAAGGCACCCACCACCTCTCTCTACTTGCTCCCCACAAGGAAGGCATGCCATGCTCCTACCAGGCCCACCTCGTTTCAGTTTCAAAACAATTTCTGTGTTTATTTTTGTTTTTGGTCTGTAATTACTATGTTTTTATCCATTTCACACTTAGCCCAGTGTCTGGTCTAAGTGTGAGAAGTTTATGGATTTCTTGTTCTTTTTCTTGAATATGTGTTCTTGTTTTACTCTTGTTTTTCTTGTTTTCGGCATGATTTTGATTTGGGGCACTTTTCCCACTTAGCCCAGTGTCTGGTCTAAGTGTGAGAAGTTTTACTTGGTTTTTGTTATACCTGTGCCGTTGCCTAACCATTTTTCCACTTCATCGAGTCGCTCGAGGGCGAGCTAATATGCAGTGAGAGGGGGGAGGGTTAGCCTAATTGAAATTACACATGTCAAATTTAATAAAAAAACAAACAAACTGATAGAATTAATTTAGAGCAGTATGCTTGAAATTGAGTAAATGAAAGACATGAATGCCTGGGGAAGAGTTAGAAAAAGGATACAACATGTTTACATGTGGAACTTGATTCCTCAACTTGATCAGTTTGGATGACGTAAGTATGATGGAAATGTTCAAGTTAAATACTTCTGTGAAGCCTCTCTAAATTGTGAGTTATAAGTCAAAGTAGAACACTTTCTACTATTTTTACAAAAAAATGAGAGGCTGCCTTTTGATATTTAGATGAAAATTGCACAAGTAGTAAGGACTAAAGGCATTAGGACTTAACCATTTGAGCCTTTTTTCTTTCGTTTCACAAACTCGCCTCATCAAACAAAGCACCCCTTAGTAACCAAGTTGAGCCGGTATACACTTTTACTCGTCTTTTGAAACCCTAAACCCAAATTTTTACATTTTATAAACACATGAGAAAAAGGGGCCAAGAGATTGACTATTTCAAAAGAAAAGGGAATAGCGATAGAGGGATCGAAATAAATGGGTAGCCAGGTTGATCAAGTCAATTAGTCGAGTTGATCAAATAAAAAAGTTAGGTTGATCAAGGAAAAAAAAGTTTGTAACCTAACCCAGTTAAAAGCTAAGGTCATAGCTTGACCAAGGGAGCTGTCAAGTGGTAAAGAAGTGAACCCAGCTTGATCCGGTAAAGTTGTTCAGATCTTGGTCTCTTGACTCATGTGCCTTTCATTTTACTTTTTCCAGTTTATATTTTTAAATTTTAACCTAGAACCACTAGGATTTTACCTAAACACATTACTACCCTAAGCCCCATTACAACCAAACAAAGACTTTAAGGAACTATCTTGTGCCGTAAGACCAGAGGTATTAAATGTGCAGCAATTACTGAGTAAATAGTCCTAACATCTCTGGTGAGAAATGAATGACTGAGTGAATCCAACAATTGGTTTAAATTTGATCTATCTTGACGAACTAACACCTTGATCAAGTGAACGTGAAAGGGTGGATACATAAGCTGTTGGCAAATGGATTGACCTCAACCTCGGGTATGATTGTTGGACGTTTATTCGGTTTTATGCATCTATGTGAATAAGTGTCTATGTTTTGAGTCTTGTGTTTTTCTTCTTTTTCTTTTACTTTCTTGAAACGAAAAACCATGCCTGAAATTTTTTTTATTCTCTTCTTCTTTTCTTTTTCTTAATACTTGAGGACAAGTATGTTTTAAGTGTGAGCAGTTTGATAAGGCCTATTTCATGCATCGGTTTAGAGGGTAAAATGTAGGCTACTTGATCAGTTTTATGCGGAAAACGAGTGTTAATTGTGCAGGAATGCCGCTTGACCAAGGCAGCAAGGCCAAACTAATCATGTTGGTGAAAAAGGCCGAAAACAGTGTGGGTTGATCAAGTTGATGGTCAAACAGTTAGCCGAGGACCAGTGCAAAACAGAAAGAGGGCACGTATAGCCGATGCGCTGGAAAACGATCCTCAATCAGTTATCCAAGGACCATGGCGAAACAGAAAAGGGGACACGTATCGACGGATAAGATGCGCAATTCCAGCAAGGATGAAGATTGCTGCCAAAGTTGTTATCACAGCTGGAGGTTGTTATGAAGAGCCTATAAATAGAAGACGCATCGCCATAGCTCCAGAGGATCTGTTTATCTATCTTTTTCTTTTCTTTATCAGTAGTTTTAGTTCCGTTTCCATTAGAGAGTTAGAATGGTTAGCTAAAGAGTGAGAAGGAGCGTGACAGAGAAATCCAGATCCGTTCGCCACCGTTTCAGTTTCCGACCGAGGATCTCTCGGATCTATCACTTTCTTTCATTTCAGTTCTAGTTGCGTAGTTAAATTTCGTGTTGTTAAGTAGTTGAAAGCAATCGTT
The DNA here is from genome assembly GCF_004379255.2 of Salvia splendens. NCBI lineage: Eukaryota > Viridiplantae > Streptophyta > Magnoliopsida > Lamiales > Lamiaceae > Salvia > Salvia splendens. The sequence continues at coordinate 17,739,423 of NC_056033.1, forward strand.
CTTGTTTTGTATTCCGCATTTTCCAAGATATGTTCAGAATTCTGTTTTTAAATCAAAGTTTTTTGTTTTCGGAAATCTTGTTGACTGTTGTAGCTTAGTTTTGGTCTTAAATTCCTAGATCCATAAGTTTGAACTTGCATAATGTTGAATGGTAAAGTATCTCGTAGAATCGTAGCATGCTTAGGTAGTTAAGTCATTTATTTCAGTTTGTTACTTACCTGATTAGTTTACTTTTTCCAGCATGATATGTCCCTTGATCAAGTAGATAGTTTACATTGTGCCTAGTTTAATCCAGTAGTTTAAAACACCCAACTTAAAGCGTGGCCGCAGCCAAAACCTTGTTCACTAAACACACACTCAACGCACCAGCTTCTCTGTGGGATCGACCTCATACTTGCCGCTTACTGTTTAAAGTAGAATGCATGTTAGGGAGTTATAAATAGTTATTGAAAGAGAGAGAAGCACCTTGATCAAGTCGCAACGACAATTGCAAACTGATCCACCCGATTGGTTATCTTTCCATATAACTTGATCGGTCTCGTCTTTTCTGCCTCTTTCCAGTAGTTATGCAACCACCTTTGGAATGACCAACCGTTTTCCCTTCCCTCCCTTAGGAGCTCCCTCCTTAATGGGTTGTGTTGTTTTGTCAGCCTGAATCTCAGTGTGTTCCCCCTTGGCCGAGGCATGTATCTGAGTTAAAAAACTAATTAATTTAGGAGACAACCTATATAATGTAGCCAGACAGACATATAATGTAATACTAAATGCAGTGGCAACAATGTACCAATACTAGTATATAATGCAAGTAATGTTTAAGATGTAAATACCTTGACACTCTCCTCTACCGCTGCACTCTTTTTGGTGGCTTTCTCTGTCTGGGTTTTACTCTTAGATTCGGTACCAGCTCCATCTTTCCTTACCACAATTGCACCACCTCCATCTTCAACTCTTGTCTCAGACGCATGTACACAATTGCACCAAAATTGAAAACATGTTAATAATGTACAAAAGTAAGAGCACCAAAGGGTTTAGTTTGTTAATGGATACCCCAGTCTTGCTTAGCACTCCCCTACCAGCCGCCATATCTGATGATGTCCCAGTTGCACCGACTGAAGTATGCATTTCAGATGGGACTTCAAGTCCGGCTACACCATCATCATTTGATATGATATCGGGGATATCATCACCTCTTGGCTCGTGCATTGGAATGTCTCCTGGCTGATCATCAACTCCCGGCTGATCAACAACTGGGCGTCATGTGCTCTCTCATCATTGTTATTTTCCTCTCCACCACCACTATCCTCTGCCCCATGTGTTTGTTGTGTAGCAAAGGGGTCAGGACAATCGAACCCATCCAACACAAATGATGGCCTAGCGAAGCTACTATTAATCGCCTTCTTCTTGTCATATGCTGCCATCATCTTCTCCATCTCTTCAATCCATTCCGGGTTGTACTCTTCTTCGTCATCCCTTGCTTGCGTCAATTTTGTTTCAATTTCATCATCTTCCGCCACATTCTTATCCTCCAATCCTAATAATTTCTTTCATATCTGACTGCCTACTCGGAAGCACTCATCATCTAGCAACTCAACAGGTATTCTTTTAAAATCATCTACCCACGTCGAAATTGCGTGGGCCATGAGCTAGCTTGAAGCGATAAACTGATCTCTGATTCGCTTCGCTCTATACCTGCTGGGCGCTCCTCCTTCTCCCCTGTTCAACGATTCCAACCTCCTTACTTCCTCCTCCTGAAGAAACTTCTCCTTGTCAATCCAGGCCTCCAACCTCCCTGTTACGTATTGGTCACGCTCTGCTTGAGGGTCTCTGTTGTCCAACCTTTTATTATCGGCCAGACACAGATGACTCGCCTCCGGCAGTGAACCACGCAGTCCACATACGCACACTGACAATAACCACATAATGTAACAGGTCAATAATGTATCTTAATATGTACATAATGCATGAGTAATAGCGGTATAATGCAAGAAATCAACAACAGTAACGATTATTACAACTGAAACTTAACAGATGATTCAAGGAAACATATCAATAATGTACCAAAAGCAATTACATTTTCCATGCAAATCAGTAATGTACCATTAAGTCCATGTAATGCATTAATTATAGCTGTAACAAGATTGGCACAACTATATAATGAAGCAAATAAGGTGCAATAATGTACCAATCTATATATATAATGCATTTGTTACAGCAGACACATCATTGCATATTGTATCATGTAAGTAATGTATGTAAATAGGCATATAAGGCAGTTATTATTTCACTTACTGAAAGTACAGGTTTGTGTCAGGTGTCGTTTCGAGCAAAGGATGTATCCTACTGATCAGGATGGAAATCCCAGCTAAGCCTAAACCTGGTATCAAAAATTCCTCAACCCACTTCTACTGATTAGTATAGTGGACGTAAGGGTCGAATCCTACAGATATGATGCGTTTTGGTATCGTGGTGATATTCTGGAAGGTTTGGTTAGCTACCACGCTTTGGGTTGAGACTTAATCAAGGCTGGAATTTAAGATGGTACTCTACTGACTAAGAGGTGGGAGAGATGTTTGACAGGCGGCTGTGTACGTGAGAGTGGGGAATATGATGTTTCAGAAACATATGGAAAGTACGAGTTTACTATAAAAGGCTTAACGGAATATCAGAGGAAAAAAGGTAGTTAGGTGACTAGGCCTACAGATCTGAAAAGTAACAGCTGAAAAGTAAAGGACAAAAGTAAAAGTGGTTAAAAAACAAAAGTGGTCCCAAAGAGGATGGAGATGTATTCTTCTTCAACATGAATCAATTCAGATCAGCAAATCCAGACTTATCACCATAGAAACACAGATTAACAACTTCATGAATACAGATCTACAATTAAAACTTCAAATCAAAAGATCGAACACCGAAACTGCAACTAAACTTACTGGGTGACATGCAAGGTGGCAGAAACTACGTAAACTAGACCTTCACACTTAACCATTTCAGATATAAAATCTAACAGCAAATTGAACTCATAAACTCAGATCTATCAATTCGGAAATGAAAACATGCTCGCAACAACTGGAAATTACCGTAACAACTGGATCTAAGCTATCTAGGCAGAAAAGAACGAAATCAAACAAGAACCGATGCAGAAAAATAGCTTCGTATCATAAAATCGTTTGGATCGCAACTAAGACTTCAAAGTAAGCAAATATTGAACGTGCAACAATTCTAACGTAAAAAAACAACTGTGATTAACTAAGAAAGCAAATAAAGATTGTTTTGCCACTCCGCGATGAAACTGTTAACACTGCGATCACGCTGACTGGAACGAAAAGATGTGGAACTCCAGCGAACTGATGGTCTTCATGTGACCATGGCTGTGGCGAGGAATGAGAATATGAAGGATAATGCTGAAGGGTTGATCTACCGAAAAGAGATTGCTAACTAAGCGTAGGAGTTAATGAACTCATTCCTCCCCCTTCTTTCTCTCTCCAAGTGGCTTCCTTTTATAGGGAGGCCTCCCTTGATTTTTAGGGTAGACTCTCTTCATGAAATGACCCTTTTGCCCCTTGCTTGCGGCTGATCTTCCCAGCTATCCTTCCTCTCCATCTCGAGCCTTCTTGGCATGCATCCTGGTCAGTATTGCACCCTTCTGACGCCTTTTCACCTGAATTATCCGAACATTCCCATACTGGCTAGAACACTCTCCCTGCACACTTTAGCAACTGTTTTGCAGATATATTCCAATTATGCACATTATACTGACCAGTAACCAAGGCCTAGAATACGACTTATCAAACTGCTCACACTTACCCCATGCTTGTCCTCAAGCGTGAAGAACAAACAAAAAAAGTAAGTCGAATTCTAGTCTGGTTACACCCCTGACCGACTCTATCCTAACATAGACCCTAAACTATGACGCAAAGAAAAACACTAAAACAAAGACAAACACACATAAAAAGACAAAAGAAAAACACTTAAACACATTAACGCATCAATCGGGCTATATTTTCAACCATCCCTCCCCTTGGGATTAGGTGCAATCCGGCCTTAGACAGCCTTGAACTTCCGCCTCCCCCCTTTTCCTTCCCAGTCAGTATATCCGCTCGTCAAGATCACCCAAACTCTCAGCCAAACACCAGATTCGCTCAGTCCCTCATTCCTCACCGGGATGTTAGGACTGTATTCTCTCATAATGCTGAACCACAGATGCTTTGGACTTAGATCTCACGTGCGGCTACCGAAGGTTTTTATAAAGCTTGTAACGGGGTTGTTGGCTTGTAGTGTTTGGGTGGTTGTTCCTAAGGCTCTAAGGTTCAAAAACCATTACTTTATTCTGATGCGGGGGAACTGTGTGCGCTCAGGCTCTTGGTTGTCACTTCTGCTTGGCTGGACCTTTTCTGAAGTTGCTTCCCAACTGGTCAGTAGCGTCTTGGGGCTTTGTCACCCTTGTTCCTTCTCATTTTTTTATTTTTTTTGTGGTCAAGTATTTTCGACCATTTTCTTCACATTTTTTTTCTTCTTTTCTTGGCTTCGCCACCCTTATTCCTTCTTGTTTTTTAAGATCTGGAATGATTTCCTAGTCTATTTTCTCCTTGCCTCTCAATTTCTTGCTCCAGTTGGTTTTTCTTGTATGTCCTTCTGGCCAGTGGCCTCCTTGCTTCATGCCTTGCACACAACAGTCCCAGTGGCTAGGGGTTATATCTGGGTATATACGGTTAGAAATTGGGGTTCTACAGGGTGGTTTTTTTTTAGGGGGTGAGGGGTTTCCTACTGCCTTCAGTGTTTGCTACACGCGGTCCTTTCACCCTAGGCAACTTGTGGCAGCCACTCTTTTCTTTCCTGAATTAGTGGAAAGTGGTTCCACTTTAGGCTTTTATCTCACATTTAAAGAGGGCTTTTGTGTTTGGGCTCTAAGGATGGGCTTTTCTCTCATACTCACATCATCTATACTGACTAGGAGATACTAAGGGGGTCGGTTTCCATTGTCCAGCATGTCTTATCTCCCTCAATTCCCCTCACCGTCAGCTCGAGACAGTTGAGTTTTAAGCCCAATCACACGCATACAAAAAAAACTAGACCTAGACACTACACAAACACTAAACACAGAAAACACATGTACACATGTCATACTGGTCATTGCATCCCCCTTCCCACTTCATAAGTGTCTGCCCTCAGATAGAGCTGTGAAGTGGAAAAAAGGTAATGGCCAGTATGGCTGACACACAGACACACCAAACAAGCAAAACACATGCGTCTACTAAAAACTTCTCACACTTAGACTATATAATAGGCTAAGTGGGTGAATTTAAAACCTAAACAGAACCCAACAAACACAACACATATACCAAACTCCCCTTTACTTCTCATACTTAGACTATTATATAGGCTAAGTGTTATGAAAGGGGTTTGCTCACATACTACACAGATTATATTACCTAAAAAAACACATAAAAATGAAAAACGAAAAACTAAAACTTAAGAAAAACTAACTTGTCAGGTGGGGTGGTGGTCACGCGTTTCTCCTACTCCTCCTCGGTGCAGGGACTGGTGCAGGTGGTTCCTCCAAATCCTCTTCCTCGTTTCCGGATGGTTCTTCCTTAGATTCCTCTTGTTCCGCTTCTTCTTTCTGCTCTGCTTCTTCCGTCTCGGGTACTACCTTCTCTGATACTCGTGGTTCATTAGTTCGGCCTCCGTGGCCACTCGGTCCGGCTTCTCTCACTAGCTTCCCCGTTCCCAACCCCTTCAAGATTCCTTCCATCATGTTAGTCAGGCGAGCCAACTCTGCCCTAGCTTGTCGATTTTCTTCCGCCAACTCTTCCACTGCCTTCTCTAGCCTCTCCTGTCTCTGCTCTTGATCTTGTGTCCCCGGATGTGCTGCACATCTCCCAGTCGGTATAGCCTCCTCACCTATTGCGTAAAACCGTGCTACTCCTTGTCTCATGTACACAGCATTCGTCCGGACGAAAAATGGGGTGTCAAACAACCCAGGGAGGTCTACCATGATCTGGGGAGATAAGCTTTCAGCCTCTGTGATGATGATGTTGTTTCTGACGAACACTCCCAAGATATGGCAGAGAGTGAGGTTTCTCGCTGGGTGGGTGGCAATTAGATGGCATTGGTACACTGTCCAGAATCCTAGATGTAATTTCCTTCCGCGCTTCGCGCACCACAGAAGGTATAACTCTATCATTGATGTTCTTACCGCGGAGTTCGACTGCCCCAACAAATTGAAGTCCAAGTGAAGCTGGACTAGGCGTAGGATTGGGTTATTGAATGGATTGAGCGAGAGAGAGTGGATGCAAATTCCCCGGAGGCTGGGTGAGTTAACTCTTCCCACTCCTCCTGGGGTTCGAAATCTACGTGCCTATGGGGAATTCTCCGTTCCCTGCTCCGCCACTCCGATCCTATCGCCTCCTCCAGACTGCACATCCCCAACCTTACTGTCCACTCAATCAGATTCATACTTATTTCCCCTCCAAACAACCGGAAACTTATAGAAACCTCATCCAAATCTGTTGTGACCCTAAATCGGAATGTGGTAAAGAACTCCTTTGCTAACCTAACACTGATGTTCGGATTCCCATTCTCCAAGAACCATTCGAATCCTAACGCATGCAAATAAGAGAGAAACTGCTCGCGGGCTCCCAATTCATCCAAAGAGGGAATATGAAGTACCTTTCCACTTTTAACCTACTTACTCCCTTAATCCTTGCCATCGAAGACCTTTTGTAGCTTCTTAGACTCGAATAACTTCGTTTCCTCCACCAGATCGTCAGTAAGGTCTACTGACCAGCGCCGGTACCGCAGTCTCTCTACCGGGGGTGCACTAGCTCCCGATGATCGCGCGGGAGTTGTTGCTCACTGCACTCCTCATTCTCCAAGGATATGTCGCTATCTGAGTCTGACTCTTCACTGATAGCGTATTCGCTATCACTCTGTTCCCTGCGGCTTGGTGGGGTTCTCTGAACGGCTTCAGTTATGACTATGCCTGTATTTGCTGTGCGCTGCCTCTTGACACTGGGTTTCTTCTTCATAAGAGCTTTCCCTTTTCGCTTCCTTTCTTCCTGATATCTAGCTTCCTCTCCATCATCCTCGTCTTTCTCTTCTTCGAGTTCCTTCTCAGCTTGTGTTGAAAATTGATCCTGGGCAGTAGGACTGGTCTCCTTGTGGCCTACTGACCTGGATGCGAGGTCCAGACCCTCAGCCATCCCGTCAGCCTCTTCACCTTGGCCACTCAGTGTTGGAGAGACCGCTTCATTTTCCCTCGCAGTATCCTCTAAGTCAGTAGTAGGTAAAAACTCCTCCCCAGGTTTTGTGGGAGTAGCCCTTTCCTCATCACTCGAGATCTCCACCGGATCTACCTCTGTGTTTGGGTTCGCCTTGCTAGATGCCCACTTTCCGAGACATCTTTGTGATACCCTCTCTGGCTTCAGCCTCTCTGCCCTCGGATAGCGCTTCAACACCAACCTCCTCTTGACTGCCTTTGGTTTTGTCACCGAAGGTGCTACTGGTTCTGGTACCTCCGCTCTTGGTACTGACTCTTCCTCAATATGCTCATCTCTCTCACCCACCTCTGTCTGGGGAGTTTCTAACTCTGGCTCTTCCTCTCCAACTGCCCTAGATGTGAGGTCCAAATCCTCAACCATCATGGCAGTATCATCTTCCCTCTGATTTACTCCATCCAAAATTGCCTGAAATTCGTCATCAGTCATTAAGCCTTGTTTTCTTGGTCGTCTCATTCAAATCTATCTCTTCCCTTGCTGCTTCTTGGGGAATGGGTTCCGCTGTTGGCGTTTTCTCTGGTTCATCGCCTCCCTTCTGGCCCTTTTCCTTCTCTCTTCTTCTCGCTTCACGTTCTTCTGCATCGGAATCGTAATGGGCGGAGATGGGGTCAACCTCCATCGAATCACTCTGTTGTGGAGTTTGGGAGGGTTTCGCAGACTCAGGCGGTACGATAATTGAGGGAGATTCTCTTCCTGGTGGAATTTTGGAAGAAGTCGGAATAGAGCTAGGTGGTTGTACCGTGGATTTCACAATCGGTTCAGATGGGGTTTCTCCGGTCATGCTCCCTATTCCCCCGATTTGACTAAAACCGGCCAGCGCCGCCGCCCAATCTCTATTAGGTTCCTGCTGTCGAAGGAATTCCGCCATTGCATCCAAGAAGACCATTGTTGGCGCTTGAGGAGTCGGCTCTGGTAGTTGCGGTTCTGGTTGTGGGCTCGGCGGCCATCCTTCCCGCGGCGGTGGTAATTCTGGAGTTTCTTCCCTGCGGGTTGAAGTGGGTTTGATTTTCTTTGCCCGTGCTTTCTTTTCCATGGCTTAGATCTGTGATTTTCTGTGTGTAATGTGGGGGTTTGGTGTTTGTGGAGAGATGGTGAGAAATTTTGCAGAGAGAAATTGCAGGTGAGGGTTTTGAAATGAAATGGGAGAGACGGTGTGGTTATGGAGTTGGAATAGGCAGTTGTGGGTTGTAACTGGGTGCAGGCGGTTTTCAGGTTGCGCCGATTCGAGTGAGAGACGGTTGGTAATGCTGGTCTCTGATTGGACGTTGCCTCTCGGTTCTCTACTCACGCGCCCTGCCAGCCACTGTCACCCTGTAAAAGCTGCAACAAAGTCCCAATTCAAATTTGGCCCTTTAATGATTTCCCCCTATATTTTCCTAGATTAGAAACAAAGTAAAAAGGACACTTAAATAAAATAGGAGTTTCACCAAAATGGGATTCTGATGGTCAGTATATACTCCAAATTAATAGTTGAGGTCCGAAAATATTTTTGGGTTTTCTTAAAATTAACTAACATGCAAAGATTAAATTAACTACTACGTATTTACACTATTTACATCTCCCTTAGGTAAATTGGAATTCTACTTTGCCAGCATATGTAAATTACGCTAAAAGGAGCTAGCCCAGTGGAATTCCAATCCATATCCTACTGATCAGTATGAAACCTGAGTATGTGGTTGCAGTGGAATCTCATCCACCACAGCCATATCACTATTGTCCCTAAATACCTTTAGCCTATGCCCATTCACAATAAAAGGTTCAGAGTTAGGAAGACTCCCTGAAATCTCCACTGCTCCATTAGAACGGAGTGCGTGATGACATAAGGCCCTGTCCACTTCGACTTGAGCTTCCCAGGCATGAGCTTCAGTCTCGACTGGAAAAGTAGTACTTTCTGCCCAACATGGAGATCCTTGGTCCTCAGATTCCTATCGTACCACAACTTGGTTCTCTCTTTGTACCACATGGCTGAGTCAAACGACTCCAATCTAAGTTCCTCTAGCTCCAGCAACTGCAGCTTCCTTTCCTCTTCACAGGCTGTAGTATCCACATTTACTTGTTGTACTGCCCATTATGCTCGGTGCTCAATTCCAACGGGTAAGTGACACATCGTTCCGAAAACAATTCTGTATGGAGACATTCCTATGGGAGTTTTGTAGGCTGTCCGATATGCCCAATAGAGCATCCTCTAACCTCATACTCCAGTCCTTCCTAGAAGGATTGACGGTTTTTTCTAGAATCTTCTTTATTTCTCGGTTAGAGATCTCTGCTTGGCCGTTTGCTTGCGAGTGGTAGGGGCTGGATAATCTGTGGTGCACACCGTACTTCTTCATCAAGGCTTTGATGGTGCGGTTACAGAAGTGGGTGCCTTGATCGGATATTATGGCCCTTGGTACTCTGAACCGACTGAAAATGTTACTTTTGAGGAACTTGGCTAGCTCTCTTGCTTCACACGTACTTGTGGCCTTGGCTTCTACCCATTTGGAGACGTAGTCAACTGCTACTAAGATATACAAGTTCCCATACGATGAGGGAAAAGGCCCCATGAAATCCATCCCCCATATGTCAAACAACTCACAAACAATTATCGGGACTTGTGGCATTTCATCTCGTGCTGATATTCCACCGGTCAGTTGACAACACTCACAACCTCTACAGAATTCGTAGGCATCTTTGTTGAGGGTTGGCCAATAAAATCCGCTATCCAGAATCTTTCTTGTCGTTTTCTTGGGACCGAAGTATCCTCCACATGCCAAAGAGTGGCAATGCGTCAATACGTCCCTCTGCTCCCAGTCAGGAACGCATCTTCTAATCACTTGATCGGCTCCTACTTTCCAAAGGTACGGGTCGTCCCAAAAGTAGTATTTCGCTTCACTCTTGATCTTCATTCTTTGAGCTTTGGTGAGGTTCGGCCCTTCTGGAAGCTCTCCTGAAACTAAGTAGTTGGCTAGGTCCGCATACCATGGCTCCTGTCCTATTTTTTCCTTTCCTTTTTCTGTCACATCCTGGCCAGTAAGCTTCATCACTCCTTCCCAGTCAATTTTTCTAGCGGCGAAAATCACTTCACACAAGTGTTCCTCAGGAAATCGATCTCGCACTTCCTCGCTATTCCCATCCTGCACTATCCTGCTCAAATGATCCGCAACCTTATTCTCAACCCCCTTCTTGTCTTCCACCTCCCAATGAAACTCTTGTAACAAGAGTTCCCATCGGATTAAGCGGGGTTTGGATTCTTTCTTGGTAACCAGGTACTTAGTGGCTGCATGGTCAGTATAAACGATGACCTTTGACCCCAACAAGTACTGCCGAAACTTCTCGAATGAATAAACCACGGCCAACATCTCCTTCTCAGTGGTATCATAATTACTTTGGGCTTGATTTAAAGTTTTAGACGCATAGAAAATTACATACCTTCTTCCCTCGATCTTCTGACCCAGCATAGCTCCCACTGCATAGTCGCTGGCATCACACATGACTTCGAAAGGATGCTCCCAGTCAGGAGCCCGGATAATGGGTGCAGATATCAACCTCTCGCTGAGCAAGTTGAAAGCAGCCTTGCATTGATCATCAAAATTGAATTCCACCTCGTTTTGGATAAGTCTGGTAAGGGGTTGGGCAATTTTGGTGAAGTCTTTAATAAATCGGCGATAAAACCCCGCGTGCCCCAGAAAACCCCTTATTTCCTTCTGGTCAGTAGGGAACGGTAGTTTGGAAATGACGTCCACTTTGGCCTGATCCACCTGAATACCTCTCTCTGACACCACGTGCTCTAGGACGATGCCCTCTGTGACCATGAAATGACACTTCTCAAAATTCAAGACTAGGCTCTTCGCTCGACACCTCTCCAAGACTACATCCAAATGACGAAGGCATGAGTCGAAAGAGTCTCCGTAGACTGTGAAGTCATCCATGAATATTTCTATACACTCCTCAATTAGATCGGAAAATATGCTCATCATGCATCGCTGAAATGTTCCCGGAGCGTTGCAAAGTCCGAACGGCATGCGTCTGTACGCATAGGTTCCTAACGGGCAGGTGAAGGTGGTCTTATCCTGGTCTTCAGGGCTCACGTAGATTTGAAAATACCCGTTGTACCCATCCAAAAAATAAAAGTACTTCTTCCCAGCCAGTCGCTCCAACATCCGGTCGATGAACGGTAGAGGGAAGTGGTCTTTCCTGGTCGCGGCGTTCAGCTTGCGGTAATCTATGCACTTCCGCCAACCAGTGACTAGCCCTGTCGGTATCAGCTCATTCCTCTCATTTTGAACCACCTGAATCCCGGACTTCTTGGGAACCATGTGCACAGGGCTGACCCACTCGCTATCGGGCACCAAATAGATAATCCCTAATGACAGCAACTTCAAGATTTCCTTCAATATTTCCTCCCGCATGTTGAGATTCACCTTTCTATGCAAATCTCGATGTGCCATCGCCCCTTCTTCTAGCCTAATATGATGCATGCAGAAGTCAGGGCTTATTCCCACCAAATCTGTAAGGCTCCATCCAATTGCTTTCTTGTTCCTACCTAGGACGGTCAGTAGCCTTGCTTCTTGATCCTTTGTCAGGCTGCTGCTTATGATCACCGGATATGAATTTTCCTCCCCGAGAAAGGCATACTTCAGGGTTGCTGGTAACTTCTTCAATTCAACTTGTGGGAGAAGTGTGTTTGCTGGTAGAGGGTTCCTTGCAGCATCCCCTTCCTTTTCTAATTCTCCCTCTGAAAATTCATTTGTACTGACTGGTAGCTTAGCCCCTGAGGCTCCAATAAATTCTGATTTCTAGCAGAAGTCCTTAATAGCTCCTTCTATCTCTTCATCAGTTAACCCTTGGCTACTGATCAGGTCACACCATGCAGCTGCCTCTACATCAGCCTGGCCATATACATCCAATGCTTGTAGCTTTTCCTGCAATAATTCAGTCTCAAGAAAATCTTGGACTAGGGGGTCAATTACATCCACATAGCATAGATTTTCAGAATCGATAGGTTTTTTCATGGCCTCATTGATATCGAAGGTAAACTTTTCTCCATGAAAATCAATGCAAATTGTTCTCTCAGCCATATCTACAATCGTCTTGGTTGTCCTACGAAATGGCCTTCCCAACAATATACCGCTAGACTCCCTAGTTTCAGACTCACCCATCTTGATCACGTAAAAGTCAGTAGGATAAGTAAAATCATGTACTCTCACCAACACATTCTCTAACACACCCTCATGACTTATACATGACCTATCAGCCAGTTGGATTAATACCCTAGTGTTAGATAATGTTACTCCCTTCAGCCGATTATAAACTGACAATGGCATAACATTTATTGAAGCTCCCAGATCAAATATTGCATGCTCGATTTTTACATCTCCTATAGTTATGGGCAAAGTGAACATACCTGGGTCTGCTCTCTTGGGCGGTAGCTTTTCTTGCACAATTGCTGACGTTATTCCTTCCACCATGATCTTCCAATCCTTCTGGGCTTTCCCGGGTATGAATTGGGTAGCTTCACGGCTTGGAGGAATGGTATGGTGATATCCAGCTTCTCAAAAATTGACATGTAATCCACTGGATTTTCCTTCTTCCTCTTGGTCACGAACCGGTAAGGGAATGGTTTTTTTTTCTTTCGCCTCTTCAGTCGGTCCTTCAACAGCCTTCTCGGAGTTTTCCTTGGGTACATTCTAGGCTGGAGCCTCCTTCGTGGGTTCCGTTTCCTTAGGAGGGTCTCTCCTGGGCAGTACGCCTCTTGTTTCATTCTTTTCCAATGGTGCTTTATCCAAAAAGAATGGATCCTGTATCTGAGGTAGAGGTCTGTTGAGCTCTCCCTCCGAGATGACATCCTTCAGTATATTTGTCCCACTAGGCTCTCCGTTGGACTTGTTCGGTTGGGGTCCCTCATAGGCAGTACCGGACCGCAATATGACCTTGCTCACGTTCGCCTTTTCAGGAACATGGACTGTAGATGAGAGTTTTCCTGAATTTCCCTTCATTTCACCCATTGAACTCGCCAGCTGAGCCAATTGCCTATTCATCATGTCTATGTTCGCCTTATGCTCCTTCTGGGCATTCTGCATCCCCTGCACTACTTCATTATTGGACTGCAACTCACCCTTGATACTTTGCTGCGAAGCGAGCAATTCTCCCATCATGTCCTTCATAGATCTCCTCGACCTGATAGGATATTAGGACTGATTTGATCCTTGGTGATGGTTATACTGGGGGTTTTGGTTGGGTTGGTAATTTTGGAAGTTTTGCTGGTTCTGGTTAGATGGGTAGTGGTTATACTGGCCAGGAGGGTTGTACTGGTCTTGATGATATTGATTTTGGTTTTGGCCTTGGAAATGGTTCTGGCTTTGGAACTGGTTTTGGTTCTGCTAATGTTGGGAACCTTGATTATGCTGACTCTGGTAATTTTGGAAGTTTCTCTGGTGGGGTGGTACATAAACAGGGTTTGAGTTTTGATTCTGTGGGTTCTGGTTATGGGTTTGTTGATTCCTTCCTGACCAGTTGGCCTGGTGGTCGGGATTTGCTGGGCCACGGTTGGGATTCTGGTTCGGGTGGGGGTTGTATTGGTTCTGACCTTGACCTTGGTTCTGATTTTGGTTCCCGTCTCCCCATCGAAAGTTCGGATGGTCCCTCCATGGTGCGTCCCGCTGCCTTCCCTGGATCCAATGCCCACTAGAATTGTAGTACCCGGCAGCATTAACTTGCTTCATATTAACGAAATCATTAGGCTGATCATAGCCCGGCCCTTGAATTCCCTGCTATGTACCTTTGTAGCTCCCAGTTGGGGAAGGTGGTGGTGGGTTCTTCTCGATCGCGCTCAGGAGTGTCTTCTTCAATTCGTCCATCTTCAAATCCATCTTCTGTTCTATCTTATGTTCCTGGTCAGTAGATAAGGCACTAGCAATTCTTTCTCTGCTGTAGCCATCCCTAGAATTGTCGTACTCCTTCTTTGCACTCAATAACTTCCCTAGGACCATTTTAGCTTCGCTGACCCTTAACTGCGTGAACCTTCCTCCTGACGAAGAGTTTGTCAAATCTTTCGTTGCCTTGTTCATCCCCTCATAAAAGGTATGATGTATTTCTATATCGGCCATACGATGATTCGGACATGCATCCAAAAGACTCATATACTTCGCCCAATAATCACTCAAGGCTTCATCATACCCTTGCTTCACACTGGTTATCTCTCTCTTCAATGCGCTCGTCTTCGATGACGGGAAGAATTCTCCTAAGAACGCCGACTTGAAATCTGCCCAACTCTCAATGGAATTGAGGGGCAGTCGCATGAACCAGGTGTTAGCCTCCAACGAACGGCAAAGCCTTCAATATGTAGTCAACCTCGGTCGCCCCTGCTGGTCTTCTCTGTGCCCTACAAATCTTACAGAACTCATGAAGGAATTCGTAAGGGCCTCTATAGCTCTTTCCGCAGTACGTGGGCAGGATTGCAATAACATGGGGCTTCACATCACAAGATGTATGCCCCGGGGTGACTACTATAGCTTGCGGTGGTTCTCCTTCGGTATGCGCGTTCAGCGTCCCGATCTCTGGATCGTCATCATTGTGGTCTGCCATTCTCCTTGGGTTACCCTCCAACTGTAGTACCTGTTCTGGTATTCCTCCTTCTATGGTGTCTTGCTCCTTGTCACTACTCGTGCCTATGTCAGACAGAGCTGTTGACAAGCCAGATCGAGTGGTTACGAGTATAGATCCTCGCTGAAGTATCTTCGGTCTCCGATGGTCAGGAGCCGAACTGCTTCTCATAAACTGAAAGAAAAAGAAAGAGAAAAAATTATGAACAATATATACGCCAAAGTATCACACACAATAACAACTAATAACGCCATTCATCCCCGGCAAAGGCGCCATTTGAAAGTGCAGGTTTGTGTCAGGTGTCGTTTTGAGCAAATGATGTATCCTGCTGATCAGGATGGACATCCCAGCTAAGCATGAACCTGGTATCAAAAATTCCTCAACCCACTTCTACTGACTAGTATAGTGGACGTAAGGGTCGAATCCCACAGAGATGATGCGTTTTGGTATCGTGGTGATATTCTGGAAGGTTTGGTTAGCTACCATGCTTTGAATTGAGACTTAATCTAGGCTGGAATTTAAGATGGTACTCTACTGACTAAGAGGTGGGAGAGATGTTTGACAGGCGGTTGTGTACGTGAGAGTGGGGAACATGATGTTTCAGAAACATATGGAAAGTACGAGTTTACTATAAAAGGCTAAACGGAATATCAGAGGAAAAAAGGTGGTTAGGTTACTAGGCCTACAGATCTGAAAAGTAACAGCTGAAAAGTAAATGACAAAAGTAAAAGTGGTTAAAAAGCAAAAGTAGTCCCAAAGTGGATGAAGATGTATTCTTCTTCAACATGAATTAATTCAGATCAGCAAATCCAGACTTATCACCATAGAAACACAGATTAACAACTTTATGAACACAGATCTACAATTAAAACTTCAAATCAAAAGATCGAACACCGAAACTGCAACTAAACTTACTGGGTGACATGCAAGGTGGCAGAAACTACGTAAACTAGACCTTCACACTTAACCATTTCAGATATAAAATCTAACAGCAAATTGAACTCATAAACTCAGATCTATCAATTCGGAAATGAAAACATGCTCGCAACAACTGGAAATTACCGTAACAACTGGATCTAAGCTATCTAGGCAGAAGAGAACGAAATCAAACAAGAGCCGATGCAGAAAAACAGCTTCGTATCATAAAATCGTTTGGATCGCAACTAAGACTTCAAAGTAAGCAAATATTGAACGTGCAACAATTCCAACGTAAGAAAACAAGTGTGATTAACTAAGAAAGCAAATAAAGATTGTTTTGCCACTCCGGTGATGAAACTGTTAATACTACGATCACGCTGACTGGAACGAAAAGATGTGGAACTCCGACAAACTGATGGTCTTCAGGTGACCATGGTTGTGGCGAGGAATGAGAATATGAAGGATAATGCTGAAGGGTTGATCTACCGAAAAGAGATTGCAAACTAAGCATAGGAGTTAATGAACTCATTACTCCCCCTTCTTTCTCTCTCCAAGTGGCTTCCTTTTATAGGGAGGCCTCCCTTGATTTTTAGGGTAGACTCTCTTCATGAAATGACCCTTTTGCCCCTTGCTTGCGGCTGATCTTCCCAGCTATCATTCCTTTCCATCTCGAGCCTTCTTGGCATGCATCCTTGTCAGTATTGCACCCTTCTGACGCCTTTTCACCTGAATTATTCGAACATTCCTATATTGGCTAGAACACTCTCCCTGCACACTTTAGCAACTGTTTTGCAGATATATTCCAATTATGCACATTATACTGACCAGTAACCAAGGCCTAGAATACGACTTATCACTTACCAATAAAAAGTGGATAGACCCGGTGAAAGACACACTTTGGTTGTTTGCCCAACTGGGATACGTGACCTCAAGAACGGATAAGATGTAACTGCACCAATTCAAGTTCCTAATCTCATCAACATCGTCGATGAAATACAGAATCTTTAGCTTGCAATTGCAGTCGGTCGGAGTCTCTATAACGACATTTTCAAGCATGAACATGAAGAGTTTCTTGAAATCTGGCCCCTCATCAACGTCCTGCATCATCATCTGCGCAATGTCTTTTGGGGTCATTTTGAACCGTCCCTTATGACACCGTGCTGCAGCATAGTCATTGAACTCGAAGTTGCTTGTTTGTCGATTGGGCGTTAAATGGGTGTCAGACGTCGGAAAGCCTAACGTCGGATGCACGTCCTCCTCATCCAGGGTTAGGCTCTCACCCCCCCTCCCCATAATGGAATCTGGCACAGAGCTAGATTAAATGTGTTTAGAACCCAATAGGCTAGGTATCTCAGAATTTCCTTTATATTGAAATGGAGGATAGCTCAGAAACCCAGTTCTCGAACGGCTTCCTTTTGTCGTGGAGTTAGGATTTTTAAACAGTTCACGAACTTGGTTGGGGTCCGTTGACAGTAGAGATGGTCGACTTTCTTCCCCCTCGATTTCCTCTGCTCTGCCTCTTCATGAGCGGTACTCATCTCGGCCCTTTGCTCAGCCAATCTCTCCCAAAACTTTTGCACAATCGCAATTGGAATAACATCATCGACCGCTTTGTGAATGTCCAATTTAGGTTGCTTCGCTGCTGTCCAACATACGACATCAGAACATGATTATAATCGAAGGTATCAATAATGTTCACATTTATATTAGATAATGCATAATACTTGATAAATAATGTACACAAGCAATCAAATAATGCACAAATGAATATAACATTCACCCATTTACAACCTTTCTATTAAACCGACTGATGTAGCTTAAACCAAATTCATAATGCACACCACTACTTACAATAATATACAACTACTTCAGAAATTCTAAAGGCAAATGCAATAGATTGCTCACATGTAGCCTGGGTTGGTTGGCTTTTTTAAAGGTCGCCCTCTTTTCGTCATACTGGATCTGTGAGACGAACAAAAATCTAAACCCGATAATATTTCCTCTACATAATCGTCTAATACACAATTGTAAACCAGTAATTAACTACAAACTTCAATAATGGACAGAACCCTAACAAAAATAAACACGATTTTATGATTTATGAAAATATCGACCAAAACGTGTTTGAAGACCGTGATTTTTTTGGGATTGATTATTAAATTGACGAGTAGGTGGTGTGTCGGC
Source organism: Salvia splendens (assembly GCF_004379255.2). Classification (NCBI taxonomy): domain Eukaryota; kingdom Viridiplantae; phylum Streptophyta; class Magnoliopsida; order Lamiales; family Lamiaceae; genus Salvia; species Salvia splendens. The sequence goes on from NC_056033.1 coordinate 17,757,380, forward strand.
GGTGAAAATAGGTGATTAACATTGGGTATTACCAAAAAATTAACCATTTAAATCCTACCTTGTCATCACCTTCAACTAGATGGTCGCGCGCGAAGGGAGGGAGGTTTCGACCGTGAAACGGTGCGGGAGGTTGATTTAACGGCAAAAATCGATGCTTTTGTTGATTTCCGGTGGCTTGTAGTTGCGGCTAGGGTTTGGAAATTGGGGGGAATTAGGGGAGACGAAATTCAGTCGCGGATTGAGTAGTGAGACTGTCACGACCGCATTTTCTAAGGATAGAAAACACGATTGATCGCGACTAGGGGAGGACTAAAGAAGCGGGGAAGAAAGGGGAAAAGTAACACAACTCGACCATAGCTCCAAACAAATGGGAAAAGCTCGAAATAAAATCGGAGTTTTGAACAAAATAGACTTGAGTCTTTTAAGATGCACAATGGAGGCAAATGAACGAGGTTCCATGTATGAAGACATTAACCTCCGAGAGTCAAAATCTGACTGAATTAAATGTCTTGTCTCAATAGCACTTCCTCCACCACTTCGCTGATCAACCTGCACATTTAGAAATATATGCAGGGCTGAGTACAAAAAGTACTCAGTGAACACATGGCCAAAAATTACACATATACATTTGAAAATATTGTCAAGCCATCATCACAGTAACACTCGGGGCGTTGTTGAAAAGTCCCGAGCTTACTAAAAATATCACATTGGACTGCAGTCCCTTTTTCCTGTACTTAGCCATATCTGATCACATTGTGCCGTCGAGATGGTGTTCTCGCACGGTCACCTTCTCTGCCCAACATGTCAGAGGTTTCCATGTGTCGGGAAGGTGGCCACCTTCCTCGGTCACCTGCTCTGCCCAACATGTCAGAGGTAGCTTGTGTACACTAGTCTGAGAGGGGACACCACCCTCACTGGGACCCGAATTCGACTTATATCATCATTCATAATTCCTTTGGCCTTAGCCAAACAGATAGGCATCGTACAAAAACATTTATGGCATGACAACATCTTTAAGAATCACGAACATGTGTTCGTGTTTTCATAAAATACGATTTATATTTTTAGTATAAGAAAGCTCACCTTGATCGTTTAGATTCCTTAACTTGAATCTTTCGTTCCGACTTTACTTGCGAAAGCACCCTTTTAAAAAATCACAGTATAATAATACACTAATTAGACTCAAGGACAAAACAACTTAAATTAGACTGCATGCACCCTCATTAAAGTCTTTTATCTCGTTTTTTTTATTTTTGCGTATTTTCGATTATTTGGCGGCCGCCCAAGGAGTCGCGTGCGACGCCGGTCGGCCGCTTACGCTTATAACTCCTTCGTTGGCTTCTTGCATTTTCCATCTTGATATCGAAATAAAATCCCCAAAATTATAAAAGTGCATAATTAAATTATCGCAACCAATTCCCCTCGAAAATATATTTATTTCGGACTTGGGATAAATTATTCATACTTCAAAAATTATTCCAGAATTTAATTAAATATTCCACACCATTAAATTTATTCATCGGCCCAAGGATTTAAATTAATCTGGCCCAAGTAAATTTTATTCCCAGCCCAACTAATACTTGGCCACCTTTTTTTTAAAAAAAAAAATTTACTGGAGCCCTTCTTACTAAAAGGAGTTGGGCTCGGATTTTATTAATTCGATCATCCTCTTAGCCCAAATAACTAAAGTGCAGCCCAAAAGCAATTGATAATTAAACACTAAGCTATGTATATACATACTCCCAATTAATCTTCCTCCCCATTTCACCATAACCAAAAATGAGAACAACTCCCCCCTTTTCACTTGCTGCCACCGCAGCCGCCATCCTCAGCGCCGCCGTGCACCACTGCCGCCTCCGGCGGCGCTCTCTCTCTCTCCATCCGTCTATCCCCTCTCTTTTCTTCCTCCCTCTACTCTCTCTCTCTTCTCTCTCTCGGCCACGCTCACACCACCGCAGCCGCCGCTCCTGTACGCGCGGCAGCTCGCCGTTGCGACCCTCCACCTCTTTCCTTTCCCCCGGATCCACCGCACCGCCGTCGTCGCTGAGAACCTCCCCCAGCCGCCGACGCTGATTTATGATAGGTAGTAGGGTGGTCGGAATTCGTTCATCCATTTCCTCTCTTTTCTTTTATTTAAACCCCAAAGATTTCATCATTTTTTTTATATTAAACTTGAATAGTTCAACTTGTCAGAATTTAAGGCAGTAGGGTTCTACTTAGTTTCGTGGGCTGTTATCGTCAGCGACGGAGTGCCGAGCTCGCTGCCGGATCCGGCAGATTCATAGAGATAAGTTTTTCTCCTTCTTTCTAGTTATTAAGGCAGTAGGGTTCTACTTAGTTTCTATTTCCTGAATTGGTGAATTATGAGTATAAGCCTTGCTATATGGATGACTTAATGGTGAAATATAGTATGTTGTTAAACTTGTGGGGGCAGATTCTATTTCCAAATACGTATATGCATGCTTGTATATATATGAATGAAAGGAAATGTTTGTTGTTTACCTTTTTTATGTGGAAATTAAAGTGTTGGGCTGTAGTGTTGAGTCTACAATTGTGTGGAATCTCCCTCCTCCCTCCGACTTCTCTATCCTTTGTTGTGTTGGTGTGTGCAGAGAATTTAGATGGTGACGTGGGTGAGTGGTAAAAAAATGGTTTGTATATATTTACATATACTTAAGAGATATGGCAAGTGGGGCATGTATCTTCCAACCGAAGGAAGATGGCAAGTGGGCCATGTATATGTATCTTCAAACAGAAGGAAGATGGCAAGTGGGAATGATATCTATCAAAATATTCTATCAGAGGATGATAATTGTTTTTCTTGTAACCATTAATGCAGCATTAATTGCTGCTTAAAAAAAACGATTCTATGTATCTGCCCTCTCTCTCATTTTTTTTTTTTTATATTTTATTTGTTTATTAAATTTTATTATTTGTATATTTATTTACTTATTTATTTAATTTGGTATAGGAAAAACCCAGTTTAAGCTCGTGGCTTTGGTGTAGGAAAACAAATTACATCCATAGTCTTCCCTGATGATGTACCGAACTTTCTTGGAGTGCGAGCACGACCGTTGAACGGGCTGCATGAACTTTTCTCTAATTGTAATAGATAAGGATTTGATAAAATTGTATAATAGTAATTTAGCGGACTTCGGAGATATGCCGGACATTATAAATTTTTATTTGGTGTTACTTTTTTTTTACTTGAAATATTCGTTCGAGAACGAAGCAACGATTGTTTATAATTCCAAGATCAATTATTATACATGAAAATGGCCGATTTCGAATACTACAACGATCACTTATTACTTATCTTTAGGCTAATAATAATAATAAGGTACGAAAGTTCGGGTTGTTACATTCTACCCCCCTTAAAAGAAATTTCATCCCGAAATTAAGGAAGTATTTTGACAAAAAGCTCGGGATATTTCTCCTTCATTTTCTTTTCTAGCTCCCATGTGCTTCTTCCTGTCCGTGGTTTTTCCACAAAACTTTCACTGTAGTAATCGACTTGTTCTGAAGATGCTGCACCTTTCGATCTAGTATTTCCACCGACTTTTCTTCGTAACTCAGGTAAGGTTCTAGAACGATTTCTTCGTGGCAAATCACATGTTTTGGGTCGAACACATACCTTCGAAGTTGGGAGACGTGGAATACGTTGTGTACGTTCCCAAAGTTGGGTGGTAATGCCAAGCGATATGCTACTGGGCACACTTCTTCCAGAATTTCATAGGGTCCAATAAATCGTGGTTTTAGCATACCTTTAAGTCCAAATCTGGTTATTCCTTTGGAAGGGGATACTTTCAAGAAGACCTTCTTCCCGATGTTGAATTCAATCCCGTTCGACGCTCATTGGCGTAGGATTTTTGCCGGTCTTGCGCTTCCTTGAAGGTCTCATGCGAGGAAATTTAGAGGTGGTCTAACAGTTTTAACTTTGATAGGAACTGAATTTGGGACTCCAAGAGAAATATTCGAATCGTTCTTACTTTGTGAAGGCTCCAAGGTAGCCATTAAAATAAAACGATTATAATTATTTCAATTACGTGAGTGTTTGGTTCACCACAAACTTTCACCAGTAGCTTGCAACAAAGATTTTCATGAAGTGCAAAGACTAGGCTCAGTTGGGCTCATTATATTCACTCCCAGAAAAAAAAAAGATACAACTTTAAAGGGCTTGAGCTATACCCATAGAGATTGGGAATTTTATTGTGGGAAGAGCTTGCCAGATGGAATAAATTGCAAAAGTGGGGTATGATGAATAGAATGTTGATGTCAATAATAGGTTGCCAATAATATAATCAAAATGAACAGTGAGGTAGAAAAGTTTCATGTATCCCCAGATGATAACAGGAAGACCTGAGATAGTTGGTTACAAATGGATTTAAGAAGGAATAGGAAAAACAAACACTTGCAATTTGCTCAACAACACTGTGATAGAAGATCATATCAACGATTTTTTTTTTTTAGAGTTTATAAGCAGTTCCGGGAAACTAACTAATAAAGAGGGCAACAAGAGGAAACTAGCCAAGGGAGAAGCAATGTGTCAGCTTTAACATGGAGCTTGCAGAAAAGCTCAAATCAAGAGACAACAGTCATATTTGAATTCCGAATATGAGAGTACTCATGTAAAACAAAGAGCTTGCAAATAAGTATGTCTGAAAACACAAAGGGTCAAATTAAAAGGTTTAAGGTCTCACCAGATGGCTGCTCCAATATAGTAAGACTGAAAATGATTGGTCTCAAGTGGATTTGAGAAGAGGAATAACAATGAACTACCCTTTTGGGTCAACAACATCGTGATACTATATCACGTTAATGAATTCACAAAGTTTATAACTAAATCACGGAAGTTAACTAGTAGAGAAGACAACCAGAGCAAACTAGTTCGGGAAGAGAGCAAATTACTTTAGACTTGGAGTTGCTAAAGAGCTCAAAGCATGATGGAATAATTATAGTGGGATTAAGAAGAGGTGAATATTCTTTATAAATTAATGAGTGTCAACAAACACATTTGAAAACACTAAAGGTCTACTAATTATCTTTGAAGAATATTATCATTGAAGAGGCAATAGTTTAGGGAAACATGTTCATTCTGAAGGCTATAAATAAAGCAGCTCCTAGTATAGGAGTTTGGTGGCAAGAATTCAGAGAGTCAAAGTATTGCTTTTATACAGAACGAGTAAAGAAGGACCGTAGTCACTGGAGGTTATCAGAAAACATGAGGGAGCAAGCTCAAAACTGAAAGTGATTCACGACCTTGTCATAGAAGAGGGAAAATAATGGCACATTACCTTGCAAAAGAAGTCATTTAATATCTTAGTTCAACAAAAGTATTCTGATCAAGGGGGATGCGAGAAAATGGAATTCATGGGAATCCAAGTAAGCGTGGCTGATGAATCTTCTTGGTTAACTACAATGGTGATACTCCGTTGTTTAACTCTTTATAGAGGATAGTAAATGAGTTATGGGAAACTTTGGTCACAAGCTACTTTCACCTTACGATCACGTTAGATGGCCGTATGTGGCGATTACGACTCTCTGGTACTCTCGGTTCGTCAGAACGCTCATCCTCGTAACACGTCATTTCTGTTTACTTATATTGTAGAGCTAGGTTCTTTGTTTACATTGTAATCATATTCTCTTGCTATGTATGTGTACATCGCTTAGTTGGATCAAAGGTATGATCCTTTGGAGTGATTGAATTGTCAAGAAAGACAATGGCTAACCCAGATTATTGATGTCATTGGGACGTAGAAAATGGCATATAACCCCTACCATCTTTCAAGAATCATCGTTTTGTTCTATGTTGGATTGTTTTTCTAGTGACAGTTTCTTTCTTATCGCGTCCTTTTCTTTTCGTCGCTCGGGAAAGCGAGAAATGTTTATACTATATTTCTAAGTTCGAGTTCATATTGTGTTCTAGAAGGAACGCATAACTAAGTATTCTAAGTTTTTGGAAATTTTGATTTCCCCATACTCGCAACATGATTCAATGACTAACTCAAAAAGAGATGTCATTTCACCAATTGGTACCAGACTCGTATACTTTATACTTTCATATTTCAGTACCTTTTTCCATTTAGGAAAGTTACTTCTTTTATTCATACATTCACAATCTTTAGCCAAAAAAAAGACATACTAACTCTTTCCTTAAGCACGCTACAAAATTAAGAAACATCAACTATTTCTTTAGACTTAGTGTTTTCATCTGTTCACTCAAATTAACTGCATGAGTTATTTCTTCATTTCAAACTTTTAAACATCTTGACTTTCTTTTGAAAGAGAACAAGTTACCTTTTTCCTCGTTGAGTGCGATTGGTGGGAGTGCTAAGAGCATTTTCATCGATTAGACAGTCTAGTGGAACAAGGCTAGACCAAAGATTTTCAAAGAAGACTCTCGGGTTCAGAGCTAGAAAGAATGCTCTGATACCACTTTGTCACGACCGCATTTTCTAAGGATAGAAAACACGGTTGATCGCGACTAGGGGAGGACTAAAGAAGTGGGGAAGAAAGGGGAAAAGCAACACAACTCGACCATAGCTCCAAACAAATGGGAAAAGCTCGAAATAAAATCAGAGTTTTGAACAAAATAGACTTTGAGTCTTTTAAGATGCACAATGGAGGCAAATGAACGCGGTTCCATGTATGAAGACATTAACCTCCGAGAGTCAAAATCTGACCGAATTAAATGTCTTGTCTCAATAGCACTTCCTCCACCACTTCGCTGCTCAACCTGCACATTTAGAAATATATGTAGGGCTAAGTACAAAAAGTACACAGTGAACACATGGCCAAAAATTACACATATACATTTGAAAATATTGTCAAGCCATCATCACAGTACCACTTGGGGCGTTGTTGAAAAGTCCCGAGCTTACTAAAAATATCACATTGGACTGCAGTCCCTTTTTCCTGTACTTAGCCATATCAGATCACATTGTGCCGTCGAGATGGTGTTCTCGCACGGTCACCTTCTCTGCCCAACATGTCAGAGGTTTCCATGTGCCGGGAAGGTGGCCACCTTCCTCGGTCACCTGCTCTACCCAACATGTCAGAGGTAGCTTGTGTACACTAGTCCGAGAGCGGACACCACCCTAACTGGGACCCGAATTCGACTTATATCATCATTCATAATTCCTTTGGCCTTAGCCGAACAGAAAGGCATCGTACAAAAACATTTATGGCAAGACAACATCTTTAAGAATCACGAACATGTGTTCGTGTTTTCATAAAATACCATTTATATTTTTAGTATAAGAAAGCTCACCTTGATCGTTTAGATTCCTTAACTTGAATCTTTCGTTTCGACTTTACTTGCGAAAGCACCCTTTTAAAAAAATCACAGTATAATAATACACTAATTAGAATCAAGGACAAAACTACTTAAATTAGACTGCATGCACCCTCATTAAAGTCTTTTATCTCGTTTTTCGATTTTTGCGTATTTTCGATTATTCGGCGGTCGCCCAAGGCGTCGCGTGCGACGCCGGTCGGCCGCTTACGCTTATAACTCCTTCATTGGCTTCTTGCATTTTCCATCTTGATATCGAAATAAAATCCCCAAAATTATAAAAGTGCATAATTAAATTATCGCAACCAATTCCCCTCGAAAATATATTTATTTCGGACTTGGGATAAATTATTCATACTTCAAAAATTATTCCGGAATTTAATTAAATATTCCTCACAATTAAATTTATTCATCGGCCCAAGGATTTAAATTAATCTTGTAATATCCCAACCTTAGAAGAATTAGGAATTAGAGATTAGAATTTATAGTTTAGTTAGTGGTTTTATTTGCATATGTTTTTGTTAGAAATAGAAGAGATAAATATAGGATTTTTTTTTGGAAATTTAGGAAAAAGAATGAAATAAAGAAAAAGAAGAAAGAAAAAGAATATGAAGTTGATGAGTAAGTTAGTAGGAAAAAAACGTGTCATGTGGAGAATTAGGAAAAAAATAAGGAAAGGAAAATAGGAAAAATAATACCCATCCTCTTCTTTCTTCTCTCTCTCTTTTTTTTTCGTTCTCCATCTGCCCATGCCAACTTCATCTCTGTGTAAATTTTCAATAGCCCTCTACTCCCTCCGATCAGCTACCGCGAATCCTCCGGCCGCTCCACCGTGAAACATGTAATACACTCCATCAGTCCAAGCTCTCAATTCCCCATTCTTCCCCTCAATTTTGGAGCTTAGGTTGCAAACCCACTTCCACTAATCTTTGGAAAATTGTTGAATTTAGAGGTTAGCTTCCTCCATAACCTCTTCAATCATATTTCTAAGTATAGTAGTGATGTTATTTTGATGTGAATCTTGTTGTTTGGTCGAAAATTAGGGTTCATAGATTTGGGAATTTTGTTGTTTGATGCTTTGGTGTAATTTGGCTATTGAACTATGCAATTGGAAGTAGGATATAATATTTAAGCATGAAAGTGATAGGAAAAATCTGATTTGTTTTGGGAGTTCTTTTGTTGGAGAAATAGCTTGTTTGTAGACTGTTCTGAGGCTACTGTACTGATCAGTTTCGGCCCCTTTAACATGTTATAATTTATGTTCTAAAATTTTTTATGCATACTATCAGGTCTTGGGATGATTTCTGCAAAATTTCAGATCGTTTCGTCAACGTTTGATATTTTTAAAAATTCATGCTAAACCGTCGCCAGAATCTGTCACAAACTGGCAGGCTATAGTAAAACGTTCATAACTCCCTAATTCCTTGGAATTTTGAGGAAAACCTTTTTTGTAATTAAAATAGACATCTAGAGGTTTATTTTGGTGTAGGGCTCGACCCCTAGTTATCTCCGAGCTAAGTCAGTTTATTATATGAAGTTGATGTAATGCAGTCAATATTTTTCTAAAGCTTTAAAAGTTGAGAATAAAGGTTTTTATGCTAAAAGGGAGATAGATAGATGTGATATTTTGGCTTACATATTTGTGCTTTAAGTGTTTATTTATGAAGTGTATATGTGGCTATTTTAAACCTAGGTGAACACGGTGCAAGCACAAGCAATAAGGGAAAGGAGCACCTTCCTGGTTGACTAAGCCAGTAATAGCGTTTTTTTTTACGTGTACAGGTAGTGTACGCGTGTTCTAGAATTTAATTCCTTTAACTTCGATAAATGTTACTATTTGGTTGTGTGATTCGTATGCTTATGCCATAGAACTTAAAAATGATTGTGTGGATTTTGTATACTTCCAAGTGATGTAAATAGCTATATGTGTTGAATAATGTGAAAGTTGATGTGAAATAGTTGCGTTGTGCCCCATTGCTTGAGTGAACCACAGGGTATAGTTGGCATGCCATAGGACAGCAGTACTGCACACATGTTGATCACTCGTCTTCTGGACAACCGAAGCGATGATCTATATGATATATCGATTGTTGAAATGTACCCTATATGGGTAATATATGACAGTTGTCTTGCATAGGCCATTTGGAAGATTACAGTGTCCGATACGGACTTACATGATAGACGCCCTCATAGGGCTACAGATAGTGTCCGTGTACCCGTGTCCATCACTAAGCATAACTTGGGGGCTGAATGTGACTTTCTATTTTTGAAATAATATGGTTGTGCTTTGAATTCTTTAAATAGTTATGTTTCTTATAGTATAATTATGTTGACGAAGGAAAGTGACTGCTGACAGGATCCTTTGTTTATATCATGTTGTTGTACAGGATGAATGTGTTGATTATTTGCAAGTGATATATGTGATCTTAACTGATTCAAACTTTTAGTAAGGATAATATTTGGTAATATTGTTTTAAATTTGTATATTGATGCCGATGTAAATTGAATATGTGTTGTACGACATTCCAGGTAATAAAGTGTTTACTTGTGGTAGTGATATAGATTGAAGTTTTAGAGGTTTTATTCTGGAATGCGATTACACTACGAGCTTTTCGAAGCTCACCCCCCCTTTCTTCTCCATCTTGCAGAGTATAGAAGCGAGTGAGCTCGCTAGTTGGCAGCAGCACGTGTCAAGTCACTACCCTCCCTTTTTGCTGGTAAAGTTGGAGTTCTCACGTGGCATGCTTAGGCTAACTTTTGGTTGTTTGTAGTTAGTTGGAAATGTAAGGTTATAACCTTCTTTTTGCTAGTGAAGTTGTATAAATATCTATCGAAACAGGTTAATGTTGTTTTGTTATGTACAGTAGTAAACAGTTGTGTTATCAGGTTTAGTTTCTTTTATGATAGTGTTGTATGTTGAGTGGTTGCAGAAAAGAGAGAAAAAAAAACAGGTTTTGTTTATCTATCGTACCGAAAGGTAACGTCACTTATTCGGTTAAAACTAACCGAGTAAGGGGTGTTACATGTTTGGTATCAGAGCCCAGATTTAAGTGATTCTCGGGCTTTAGTTGAGTCTTTAATATGTATAGAAGCATGCCACATAGGTTTGATATGTCTGTTATTGCTTTGATTGATCCCGGTTCTACTCATTCATATATTTGTGATAAGCTCATAGAAGAACATAGTTTACCCTTAGAAAAGACTAAATATGATATCTTAGTGTCAAATCCCCTGGGTATGAGTGTGGTAGTGAATCGAGTTTATAGAAATTGTCCTCTAAGTGTTCAAGGATGCCTCTTTTTAGCCAACCTGATGGAGTTACCGTTTCGTGAATTTGACATTATTTTGGGAATGGATTGGTTGTATATTCACCGTGCTCTAGTTGATTGCGGTAAGAAGAGAATAATATTATACACACTAGATGGCCATGAGGTGATAGTGGTTGGTGAGAGATCAGACTACCTTGAAATGTGATTTCTGCTACTACGGCTCGTAAGCTGGTGAGAAAGGGTTGTGAGGCATATTTAGCCTATATTCTAGATACACGAGCAGAGGATCTGAAGTTAACTGATATACCTATAGTGTCAGAATATCCTGATGTGTTTCCTGAAGAGTTACCAGGTTTGCCACCAGAACGCGAGGTTGAATTTGCTATTGAGGTTATACCAGGCACCACACCGATATCAATGGCTCCTTATAGAATGGCTCCAACAGAATTGAAAGAGTTGAAAGCTCAGCTTCAAGAATTACTTGATCGAGGGTTTATACGGCCGAGTGTATCACCTTGGGGAGCGCCAGTGTTGTTTGTGAAAAAGAAAGATGGATCATTCAGATTATGTATTGATTATCGACAATTGAATAAGGTAACTGTTAAAAACAAATATCCTTTGCCTAGAATTGATGATTTATTTGATCAACTGAAGGGAGCAAGCATATTTTCGAAGATTGATCTACGATCAGGTTATTACCAGTTGAAGGTGAAAGATGATGATGTGTTTAAAACGGCTTTCAGAACTCGTTATGGCCATTATGAATTCAAAGTTATGCCTTTTGGGTTGACGAATGCCCCAGCTGCTTTTATGGACTTGATGAATCGGGTTTTTCAACCATACCTTGATCAGTTTGTAATTGTGTTTATTGATGACATACTTGTGTATTCTAAAACCAGGGATGATCATGAACGACATCTGAGAACAGTCTTGCAAGTATTGAGAGATAAGCAGTTGTACGCAAAGCTCAGTAAGTGTGAGTTCTGGCTTATGGAAGTAGCTTTTCTGGGTCATGTTATATCAGCAGAGGGAATTCGAGTGGATCCGAAGAAGATTGAAGCAGTGGTACAGTGGAAACCTCCGAAAAATGTTTCAGAAGTTTGCAGTTTTCTGGGCTTAGCGGGTTATTATCGCAGGTTTGTGAAGGGATTTTCTGTTATAGCAAAGCCAATTACTACTCTACTTCAGAAGAAGGTGTCATTTAACTGGAGTGATGAATGTCAGATAAGTTTTGAAAAATTAAAGACGATTTTAACAGAAGCACCAGTGCTAATTCAATTTGAATCGGGAAAGGAGTACACTATATTTAGTGATGCATCACATAATGGTTTGGGCTGTGTATTGATGCAAGAAGGCAAGGTAGTTGCTTATGCTTCCAGGCAGTTGAAAACACATGAGAGAAATTATCCTACACATGATCTAGAGCTGGCAGCCGTTGTATTTGCCTTGAAGATTCGGAGACACTACTTATACGGTGAAAGATGTTATATCTACACAGATCACAAGAGTCTTAAGCATCTACTTACACAGAAAGAACTTAATTTGAGGCAGAGAAGATGGGTAGAGTTACTTAAAGATTATGATTGTGTGATTGATTATCATCCAGGTAAAGCGAATGTTGTGGCAGACTCACTCAGCAGGAAATCGATTGCAGCTTTGAGATCGATGAATGCACGGCTGGAAATGTCAGATGATGGAAATCTTGTGGCAGAACTAAGAGTGAGATCGACACTGATTCAGCGAGTTAAAGATTCTCAAAAGAATGATGATAAAGTGAAGATTAAGTTGACTCAGATCTCTCAAGGAAAGACACATGGATTCGATCAAAGCCCCGATGGATACTTATATTTTAAAGGAAGATTATGTGTATCAGAAGACAAAGAGTTGAAGAATGACATACTCCAAGAAGCTCACAACAGCTTGTATTCTATGCATCCGGGAGGCAATAAAATGTATCGTGACTTGAGGGAATTCTATTGGTGGCATGGTATGAAGAGAGATATTACAGAATATGTGGCAAGGTGCTTAACATGTCAACAAGTCAAAGCTGAACATCAAGTTCCGTCCGGTTTATTACAATCAATCACTATACCAGAATGGAAGTGGGATCGAATTACGATGGATTTCGTTGTGGGATTGCCCTTATCAAAGACTCAGTTTGGGTAATTGTTGATCGGTTGACCAAATCAGCTCACTTTCTTGCGGTAAGAACTGATTATTCACTAGAAAAGTTGGCTGAGTTGTATATTTGTGAGATTGTGAGATTACATGGAATACCTAGCTCGATAATATCTGACAGAGATCCACGATTCACCTCGAGATTCTGGATTAAATTTCAAGAAGCTTTGGGTTCTCGACTACACCTTAGTACAGCTTTTCATCCACAGACAGATGGTCAATCGGAACGAGTAATACAGATTCTAGAAGATATGTTGAGAAGTTGTGTCATCAACTTTGAAGGTAGTTGGGAAAAATACTTGTCGTTGGTGGAATTTGCATATAACAACAGTTACCAATCGAGTATTCAGATGGCTCCGTATGAAGCACTCTGTGGCCGTAAATGTCGAACACCGCTATGTTGGACAGAACTGAGTGAGAATAAGATTGTGGGTCCTGAAATTATACAAGAGACGGAAGAAAAGGTCCGATTGATAAGAAATCGATTGAAGGAAGCGGCTGACAGACAGAAATCTTATGCAGATTTGAAGAGGAAACACATTGAGTTTTGTGTTGGTGACAAAGTATTTTTAAAAGTGTCTCCTTGGAAGAAAGTGCTCAGATTTGGCAAGAAAGGAAAGTTGAGTCCGAGATTTATTGGCCCTTATGAGATTTTAGAACGTGTTGGTCCAGTAGCATATCGACTTGCATTACCACCTGATCTAGAAAAGATACATAATGTGTTTCATGTTTCAATGTTGAGAAGATATAGATCAGATCCTTCTCATGTTATCCAAGCTGAATCGATTGAAATACAACCAGACTTGACATACGAGGAAGAGCCGGTTCAGATTTTAGCAAGAGAGGTGAAAGAGCTTAGAAACAAAAGAATAGCGCTTGTTAAAGTATTGTGGCGAAGTCATAAAATAGAAGAAGCTACATGGGAGCCGGAAGATACGATGAGACAGCAATACCCCTACCTTTTTTAATCAGGTATCAATTTCGAGGACGAAATTTCCTAAGTGGGGGAGAGTTGTAATATCCCAACCTTAGAAGAATTAGGAATTAGAGATTAGAATTTATAGTTTAGTTAGTGGTTTTATTTGCATATGTTTTTGTTAGAAATAGAAGAGATAAATATAGGATTTTTTTTTGGAAATTTAGGAAAAAGAATGAAATAAAGAAAAAGAAGAAAGAAAAAGAATATGAAGTTGATGAGTAAGTTAGTAGGAAAAAAACGTGTCATGTGGAGAATTAGGAAAAAAATAAGGAAAGGAAAATAGGAAAAATAATACCCATCCTCTTCTTTCTTCTCTCTCTCTTTTTTTTTCGTTCTCCATCTGCCCATGCCAACTTCATCTCTGTGTAAATTTTCAATAGCCCTCTACTCCCTCCGATCAGCTACCGCGAATCCTCCGGCCGCTCCACCGTGAAACATGTAATACACTCCATCAGTCCAAGCTCTCAATTCCCCATTCTTCCCCTCAATTTTGGAGCTTAGGTTGCAAACCCACTTCCACTAATCTTTGGAAAATTGTTGAATTTAGAGGTTAGCTTCCTCCATAACCTCTTCAATCATATTTCTAAGTATAGTAGTGATGTTATTTTGATGTGAATCTTGTTGTTTGGTCGAAAATTAGGGTTCATAGATTTGGGAATTTTGTTGTTTGATGCTTTGGTGTAATTTGGCTATTGAACTATGCAATTGGAAGTAGGATATAATATTTAAGCATGAAAGCGATAGGAAAAATCTGATTTGTTTTGGGAGTTCTTTTGTTGGAGAAATAGCTTGTTTGTAGACTGTTCTGAGGCTACTGTACTGATCAGTTTCGGCCCCTTTAACATGTTAGAATTTATGTTCTAAAATTTTTTATGCATACTATCAGGTCTTGGGATGATTTCTGCAAAATTTCAGATCGTTTCGTCAACGTTTGATATTTTTAAAAATTCATGCTAAACCGTCGCCAGAATCTGTCACAAACTGGCAGGCTATAGTAAAACGTTCATAACTCCCTAATTCCTTGGAATTTTGAGGAAAACCTTTTTTGTAATTAAAATAGACATCTAGAGGTTTATTTTGGTGTAGGGCTCGACCCCTAGTTATCTCCGAGCTAAGTCAGTTTATTATATGAAGTTGATGTAATGCAGTCAATATTTTTCTAAAGCTTTAAAAGTTGAGAATAAAGGTTTTTATGCTAAAAGGGAGATAGATAGATGTGATATTTTGGCTTACATATTTGTGCTTTAAGTGTTTATTTATGAAGTGTATATGTGGCTATTTTAAACCTAGGTGAACACGGTGCAAGCACAAGCAATAAGGGAAAGGAGCACCTTCCTGGTTGACTAAGCCAGTAATAGCGTTTTTTTTGACGTGTACAGGTAGTGTACGCGTGTTCTAGAATTTAATTCCTTTAACTTCGATAAATGTTACTATTTGGTTGTGTGATTCGTATGCTTATGCCATAGAACTTAAAAATGATTGTGTGGATTTTGTATACTTCCAAGTGATGTAAATAGCTATATGTGTTGAATAATGTGAAAGTTGATGTGAAATAGTTGCGTTGTGCCCCATTGCTTGAGTGAACCACAGGGTATAGTTGGCATGCCATAGGACAGCAGTACTGCACACATGTTGATCACTCGTCTTCTGGAAAACCGAAGCGATGATCTATATGATATATCGATTGTTGAAATGTACCCTATATGGGTAATATATGACAGTTGTCTTGCATAGGCCATTTGGAAGATTACAGTGTCCGATACGGACTTACATGATAGACGCCCTCATATGGCTACAGATAGTGTCCGTGTACCCGTGTCCATCACTAAGCATAACTTGGGGGCTGAATGTGACTTTCTATTTTTGAAATAATATGGTTGTGCTTTGAATTCTTTAAATAGTTATGTTTCTTATAGTATAATTATGTTGACGAAGGAAAGTGACTGCTGACAGGATCCTTTGTTTATATCATGTTGTTGTACAGGATGAATGTGTTGATTATTTGCAAGTGATATATGTGATCTTAACTGATTCAAACTTTTAGTAAGGATAATATTTGGTAATATTGTTTTAAATTTGTATATTGATGCCGATGTAAATTGAATATGTGTTGTACGACATTCCAGGTAATAAAGTGTTTACTTGTGGTAGTGATATAGATTGAAGTTTTAGAGGTTTTATTCTGGAATGCGATTACACTACGAGCTTTTCGAAGCTCACCCCCCCTTTCTTCTCCATCTTGCAGAGTATAGAAGCGAGTGAGCTCGCTAGTTGGCAGCAGCACGTGTCAAGTCACTACCCTCCCTTTTTGCTGGTAAAGTTGGAGTTCTCACGTGGCATGCTTAGGCTAACTTTTGGTTGTTTGTAGTTAGTTGGAAATGTAAGGTTATAACCTTCTTTTTGCTAGTGAAGTTGTATAAATATCTATCGAAACAGGTTAATGTTGTTTTGTTATGTACAGTAGTAAACAGTTGTGTTATCAGGTTTAGTTTCTTTTATGATAGTGTTGTATGTTGAGTGGTTGCAGAAAAGAGAGAAAAAAAAAACAGGTTTTGTTTATCTATCGTACCGAAAGGTAACGTCACTTATTCGGTTAAAACTAACCGAGTAAGGGGTGTTACAAATCTGGCCCAAGTAAATTTTATTCCCAGCCCAACTAATTCTTGGCCACCTCTTTTTTTTTTAATTTTACTGCAGCCCAACTTACTAAAAGGAGTTGGACTCGGATTTTATTAATTCTATCATCCTCTTAGCCCAAATAACTAAAGTGCAGTCCAAAAGCAATTGACAATTAAACACTAAGCTATGTATATACATACTCCCAATTCATCTTCCTCCCCATTTCACCATAACCTAAAATGAGAACAACTCCCCCCTTTTCACTTGCTGCCACCGCCGCCGCCATCCTCAGCGCCGCCGTCCACCGCCGCCGCCTCCGGCGGCGCTCTCTCTCTCCATCTGTCTCTCCCCTCTCTTTTCTTCCTCCCTCTACTCTCTCTCTCTTCTCTCTCTCGGCCACGCTCACACCACCGCAGCCGCCGCTCCTGTACGCGCGGCAGCTCGCTGTTGCGACCCTCCACCTCTTTCCTTTCCCCCGGATCCGCCGCACCACCGTCGTCGCTGAGAACCTCCCCCAGCCACCGACGCCGATTTTCGATAGGTAGTAGGGTGGTCGGAATTCGTTCATCCATTTCCTCTCTTTTCTTTTATTTAAACCCCAAAGATTTCATCATTTTTTTTATATTAAACTTGATTAGTTCAACTTTTCAGATTTTAACAGGAATGAAAACAGACATACGTGTTTTTGGAGCGTGGGCTGTTATCGTCAGCGACGGAGTGCCGAGCTCGCTACCGGATCCGGCAGATTCATAGAGATAAGTTTTTCTCCTTGTTTCTAGTTATTAAGGCAGTAGGGTTCTACTTGGTTTCTATTTCCTGAATTGGTGAATTATGAGTATAAGCCTTGCTATATGGATGACTTAATGGTGAAATACAGTATGTTGTTAAACTTGTGGGGGCATATTCTATTTCCAAATACATATATGCATGCTTGTACATATATGAATGAAAGGAAATGTTTGTTGTTTACCTTTTTGATGTGGAAATTAAAGTGTTGGGCTGTAGTGTTGAGTCTACAATTGTGTGGAATCTCCCTCCTCCCTCCGACTCCTCTATACTTTATTGTGTTGGTGTGTGCAGAGAATTTAGATGGTGACGTGGGTGAGTGGCAAAAAAAATGGTTTGTATATATTTACATATACTTAAGAGATATGGCAAGTGGGGCATGTATCTTCCAATCGAAGGAAGATGGCAAGTGGGGCATGTATATGTATCTTCCAACAGAAGGAAGATGGCAAGTGGGAAGGATATCTATCAAAATATTCTGTCAGAGGATGATAATTGTTTTTCTTGTAACCATTAATGCAGCATTAATTGCTGCTTAAAAAAAACGATTCTATGTATCTGCCCTCTCTCTCATTTTTTTATTTTTTTATTTTTTTATATTTTATTTGTTTATTAAATTTTATTATTTGTATATTTATTTACTTATTTATTGAATTTGGTATAGGAAAAACCTAGTTTAAGCTCGTGGCTTTGGTGTAGGAAAACAAATTACATCCATAGTCTTCCCTGATGATGTACCGAACTTTCTTGGAGTGCGAGCACGACCGTTGAACGGACTGCGTGAACTTTTCTCTAATTGTAATTGATAAGGATTTGATAAAATTGTATAATAGTAATTTAGCGGACTTCGGAGATATGCCGGACATTATAAATTTTTATTTGGTGTTACTTTTTTTTTACTTGAAATATTCGTTCGAGAACGAAGCAACGATTATTTATAATTCCAAGATCAATTATTATACATGAAAATGGCAGATTTCGAATACTACAACGATCACTTATTATTTATCTTTAGGCTAATAATAATAATAAGGTACGAAAGTTCGGGTTGTTACAGAGACAGTTGGAGTGAGAGACAAAGAGTGAGTAGATGGAAGGTCTATGAAAATCCTGTTTTGAAACGTGTGTGATTCACTGTTGTTTTACAATTATACCCATATAATAGATTATGCCTAATAATGCAACACAGATTCATTTATAAAAGTTTCATCTAGTCCGTCCATCCACCTAATCTAACTGTTGATATTAAGTAGGAACTTAACACTAAGGGGGCAATAGGACCTTAATGCTCCCTATGTATATATATATATATATATATATATATAGTAGTGATCAAGATATAACTAATCTTAAGTGTATAACTAGAGAACAAATCTCAGTCACACATCTTAGTGGAACAAATATTATTTATTTTAATAATACAAAATAGGCCAAGGGTATTTTTGGAAATTACATTATCAAATTTAAATCAAATTATGCAGCCTAGTGCGACAAGGCCAAGGCCGCCAGCTCCTCCGCCGACCTCCTCGCCGCCGCCTCCAAGTACGGCAAGCTCGACTCCACCCAACTCTTTTCTGTGGTGATCGTGGATCCGATTGATTGATAATTTCTGAGGAGGAAAGAGCTCTAACCGACGCATCGATCGGCTGATCGACGGCGCGGCAGATACTGATTTCGGCTAGATCTCTCTCGTTTTCCAACAGCCTGGAGATGTACTCCGCGGCGTCCGATGCCTGAGAATCGAAGTTCGATGAGTATTCAAGCGAGAAATATCCTCCACCGGAGGAGATAATACTACTGGAGGCCTCGCCGCAGAGGAGGTCAGAGAAGCAGTCTGAGCACGACGACAGTGACATGGCGAAATCGAGTGCCGAAGACGACTCGTCATTCTCTTCAAATCATATTTTGTAGAAATTGAGCTTTGTATCACCGGATTGGACGGTTTATCCGCCGGAAAAAGTGAGTGAGTGAGAGAGAGCATAGGTGAGTGAAGAAGAGAGAGTGGGAGAGGGAAAGACTGTAGGTTTTGGTCAGTGGAGACTTGAGATTCATTTAACATGTGATGCTTTCAATATATAAATAGCTAAAAATTAACAATCACTCTTATTCTGATTTTACTTCACTCTTGTTTACAAAACACATCACTCTTATTCTGATTTTACTTCACTCTTGTTTACAAAACACATCACTCTTATTCTGATTTTACTTCACTCTTGTTTACAAAACACATCACTCTTTTACTTCACTCTTGTTTACAAAACACATCACTCTTATTGTGATTTTACTTCACTCTTGTATACAAAATACATCGCTCTTATTGTGATTTTACTTCACTCCTGTTTACAAAACACATCACTCTTATTCTGATTTTACTTCACTCTTGTTTACAAAACACATCACTCTTATTCTGATTTTACTTCACTCTTGTTTACAAAACACATCACTCTTATTCTGATTTTACTTCACTCTTGTTTCCAAAACACATCACTCTTATACTGATTTTATTTCACTCTTGTTTACAAAACACATCACTCTTTTACTTCACTCTTGTTTACAAAACACATCACTCTTATTGTGATTTTACTTTACTCTTGTTTACAAAACACATCACTCTTATTCTGATTTTACTTCACTCTTGTTTACAAAACACATCACTCTTATTCTGATTTTACTTCACTCTTGCTTCACTCTTGTTTACAAAACACATCACTCTTATTCTTATTTTACTTCACTCTTGTTTACAAAACACAAAGAACAACACATAAATATGAAGTGATCTAATTTCAAACACAAGCACCATCAAGATTCAAGAAATCAAATTCTCATAATAGTAGTGATCAAAAATAAATCCCAGTGCAGCAAACACAAAATTGAAGTAAATTAAGTGCATTATTTAGCAACAATTATCCAAAACTGAAACTCTAATCAACAAAAATCAATGATTTATGTGAGCATGGAAGTAGAATATGACAACAGCAGCAGTGGCTGTGGTTGTGACCATCCACCTCCTTCCACCGCTGATCTCCCTAATCACCATCCCCTTCTCATCAAAGCACCTATGCATTTTCTCCTCCGCCAAATCTTCCGATTCTAATTTCTCCACAATCCTTTCCAAAACCTGGATTCGCTCATCTCTAGCATCCAATTCCACCATCAGCGACGCCTTTTTCCTCCAATTCAGTGTCCGATTCCTGCAGAACGTAACGGCGACGGCGACGCCAACGGCGACGAGAAGGTTAAATCGCGTGAATTTTGCAGAAGAGAGAAGAGAAGGTTGAATCGCGCGACGAGGTTGAATCTCCTGACGCCGCTGCGACGACGGCGAGTACAAGGCGACGATGAAGATGGAGAAGAGGAGAAGAGGAGATGAATTCAATTTGCCGACGTAACCTATTTTTGGCTATGCAATGACCATTATACCCCCGCCTTGTTATTATGGAGTAAATTTGTGATTGAGGGAACTAATTTCTCCTTAAATTCAAAAATTACATGTATTAATAATAGCCATTGATTTTCTTGATCTTGTGGCTGTGATTTGTTCTCTAGTTATAGGTTTAAGGGGCTCTTGCCCTAGATCACTACTCTATATAGGACTGTGATCAAAACCAAACCACTCTTAAACCTCAAACGGCGAACAACATCATTATATGACAACATAGAGTTCATTATAATGAACTAATAGTATATATATAGAGAGAGAGAGAGAGAGAGAGTTGTTATCAATGTCGAACCAATTTTAAAGACCGAACTAGAGACCAAATCTGGGCCATTAGATCTAGTTGTTTTGATGAGATGTGCTGCTGTGTAAATTTTTCGGTCTTCAATTCAAGCTCATTTTACTTCATTGTATAGGTTTATTACTTCATTTCGTACATAATACCTTGAAACTACAACATGTTTTTACTTTCTTCCAGTAGATTTTGAAATGATTTAACATATGTTTCATTTGAATTCATTGACCTGAGTTTTTACTTTATTTATATTAAAAAATGCAATTTATTCAAGTGCGTCTTCATTGGATAATGTTTTTACTTCATTCTATTAGGACTTCAAATGCTTCTACACATACTTCATTCTAATAATTTATTACATCATTCCATGTGTTTATTACATCATATCAGCGTTGTGGCGGTGGTGATAGATATTGTAGAGAGAAAGAAGGCACGCAACGGCGAAACCGCATTTACGTACTGGAATGAAGTAATAATCCTACAGGAATGAAGTAAAAACCTACTGGAATGAAATAATAATCCTACTGGAATGAAGTAAAAACCTACTGGAATGAAGTTAAATCTTCGTAACATGTTAGTATGACTTATTTACCTTCGGATGAATTAAAATAGGCTCGTGATGAAGGCGAAAATAATTGATAAATTTGTGTCTCTCATCCATAAAAAACTAGATCTAAAAACCCTAATTTGGTATGGTTCGGTGGTTCGGTCTTTAAGAGTGGATTTGTGAATAATGGGACTATATATATATATATATATATATATATATATATTAGAAACATAATTAAAACTTATTTACAGATATGGGATGTTGCAACTTTAATGTAGTTAGTTTCAATTATTTATTGTTTATTGCATAGTTTCTCCCTATATTTACAGACCATAATTTCTTTAAAATATAGATACATGAATACTAACATATTATTTACCTTTTCAGGGATGAATTGCATTAGAAACAGATTTATTGCTTTAGAAAATTGTTTTGCAAGAAAGATTTATGTATTTAATAGGCTGTCTCTGTCTCTCCATCTCTCTATCTCTCTCCCCCAATGTGTGTGTATCTCTATCAATATCCCGCCCTAGGTGTGCACAAGGGTCACGAACCGCCGGTTCAGGGTCATGAACCTGTGGTTCAAGGTTCAGGAAATGCTTGAACCTGAACCGGCCCGCCTAGCTCCCGGCGGTTCCGGTTCAGGTTCAACAAACCGGCGGTTTACGCGGCGGTTCAAAATCGCCGGTTTTCGCTTGAACCGCCTGTTCCGGGCCGGTTCGACGGTTCGTCGACATTTTTTTTTTTCATTTTTCAACTATTCAATTTTTAATCAAATTACATTACACTTTCAAAGTTGTTTATGTATGAAATGTGAGTAAATAAAATTGAAAAAAAAATACGACTAAAGTTGCAAGTTTATTGAAATTGCATGTTTACAAGTTACAACAATTACAAATCTAAAACATATGCCGGTCTTGAAGTCTTAAACAAAATTTAAATACAAATGAGACTACTAGTCAACAACTAATTACAAATGACAAGAACGACGTTGAAGTTCTTAAACGTATAAGTGTATTATATATATACTCTTAACCGGCGAAGAAGATCTTTCTACATAACTAAATTAAGGACACCTTTAGCAATTCAACTTTAAATGTTGAGTTTCGTCTAACAATCAACAATTATAGTAGAATTGTCAAAAGTTTCCCTCATTTAGCCGTATAGAGAAATATACTTCATCGACTAGAGTATATACAAATACAATTACGTAATTGTATTTGCATATTTTTAAAGTAGGAATTAATGGAAAAAAAAAAAGAAATAAAAGAAAAAGGACTTGAGCTCAACTTAAATTTAAAATTTAAGTTGAGGTGCCTACGTATCCCAATTGCTCATTTGCATTAGGGAATCAAAGTCCACGTAGTTCTCTTACCTTACTTACCTATTTGGCTTGGCCGGCGGCGGTTGACGGTTGGCCTAAGCTTCATCCCCGGTGATTTCATCTTGTGATCCTTCTTGACGATCATCCCAATCATTTTCTTGCTCTCGGACGTCAGCTTTGGCCCAATCATCAAGTAACATCACGGCTTCCATATTTTTCGTCGAGAGCTTACTTCTTGATTCATCCAATACGCGCGAGCCAACACTAAAAGCGGACTCGACGGCTACGGTGGAAGCCGGAACAGAAACAATCTCCTTGGCCATTGAAGCAAGGATGGGAAAATCTTTCTCGTGGGTTCCCCACCAATCGAGGACGTCGATTTGGGCGGGAGGAGTAGGACCTTCATCACCAAAGGAAAAGAGTGAATCAAAATATAAATCTAATTCACTGACCATACCTGAGGACCTTCCGCCGGTGCTGTAGTTGTATAGGTCAGCTAGTTGGGATTGCGCGTCGGGGTCATCATAATCGGCTTGAAATGCAAAGCCATAGTTATGTTGTGGAGGAGGGGGTCTTCTGACTTGGTGAGTGGTGTTATACTTGGTTTCATATTCGGTGTAGAGAGAGCGCAAGTTAAACTCGAGGTTTTGTTGCACAACTGACCGGTCCGGGAGGTTTATTTAAAAGGTTTCTGAGAGGTCGACTCCAAATTCGTCACTGGTATCGGATTGGATTGCTTGAAGGGGACCAAGATCAATTGAACTCAAATTGTTATATTAAAAATCTAAAATTCTAGAGGTACCTGCTAATTTCCATTTTGGATCCAATACCTTTGCAATCAAAAACACGTTAGGAATCTCACTGAAATACTTGAGCCATTTTTCAATCATATAATACAAAACGCACATTAACTCGGGAGAAGAGGAAGCATTTTTCATTGCAGTTTTAAAACCAAGGGATATGTACATGCAATGCTCCAAAACACGAACAGCAGTGCAATAATAAACACCCGACAATTCAACAGTAGCATTTTTAAAATATTTGAACAATTTAAATAAAGCCAAACTGTTATCCCAACAACTATGCGAAAGATATAAATCACGGTAGGGATTAGTTCTATAAAAATCACATAAAGCATCTTTATGTGTCAAAGTAGAATTTAGACAATCATATGTCGAATTCCATCTATGAGACACATCCATAGTAAAATTCGTGTACCTGACATTCTTTTGATGGCAATATTTCTTCCATGCTTTGCCAATAGGTGGCTTTTGATGGATTAATCTAACTGCATTTCTAATAGGAGAAACATGCTTTTGTCAAAATTCAAGCGCATCCTGTACACATAAATTTAAAATATGGCAAATGCATCTTTGATGAAAATACTTACCTCCAATTACCGGTGTACAAGCCGCAATCAAATCGGCGATACTTGCGGTGTTGGCAGTTGCATTATCAAAACCAATAGAAAATATCTTGTTGCATAACTGAAACTCATTCAACACTTGTATAATCAATGAAGCAATTTCGGGTGCATTGTGTGGAGTTTCAAATTCTCTAAAACCAATTAAACGCTTGTTCAAAGTCCAACTATTGTCCACAAAGTGAACCGTAATACCCATGTATGAATGACGGTTAAAACAATCCGTCCAAACATCTGAGCAAATGTTCACCTTGTGGCCCAAGTTAACTAAATAACGTGATAATTCTACCTTTTTCTCCAAGCATTGCCGAACGGTAGATCGTTGCACTGTCATTCGACCTATTCTTTTGATTGCTACATTCAAACCACTTTGCATAGTAACCTCAAAACTTTTGTCATCAAAACATTAAAGGGCAAATGCTTCATAGCCGCCCATCTAGTCATTGTATCATCAAAATTCTTTTTCTCATATTTAAATAGAGGCGTACCTGACGAACCCGAGCCGGCGGGTTGGAAGTTTAGTTGGCTTTGGGTAGAGGTAGTGTCGCATTCTACCGGATGCTTTGTCACCAAATGGCGACGGAGGGTGCCATATCCACCACCAGCGGACCATTTGTACACTTTATCGCAATAGTTGTAGTAAACATGAAACTCCGAAGTCTCTTCTTAAGAGTTCGGATCGTGAGGATTTGGAATCACCACCGGGACCCTCTTATAGTGTTTGACAAAAATGTCCGATTTCAAAGCTTTTTCCGGGTTAGTAGCGGGTGGAGGAGGGGGAGGCATCTCCTCATTTCCGCCGGTGCAAGAAGGAATACGAGAATGCGATCTATCCTTGTTGTTGTCCGAGTCCGACGATATAGTAACGTCGAACTCCTCATCTTGTTGGGAACGACCTCCCCTACCCCCACCTTGTTGCATTTCAGCAAGTAGCATGGCGGTCCTATGATCTTCTTCCATCTACAAATATTATGGACGTAGAAGTTAAAAGTATGAACGCAAAAAAAAATTTAATGAAATTTTAAAATATGAATTGGAAAACAAATTTTTCATTACTTACTTGCATGCGTTCGGCTTCCAATCGGGAAACCTCTTCCATAACATCTCGACGACTAGGTCGTCGAGATTTTGAGGGACGCGTAGTACTTTGATCTTGGGGCTATTCCCTTGCCCCGATCACCACTTCCCGATCCACCACGAGAAGAAGACATATTGATAAATGAAAGTAGTATGGACTTGGAATAAAATATGTATGAAGTATAAAAGAAGTGGTAAATTATGAGCACAACAACAAATATAGTAGATTAGTAGTGAGTAGAAAGTGTAGAATTGAAACGTAAACTTGCGCAATTAGAGAGAATGAGGAGAGAATAGAGAAATGAAGATTGAGAATGAAATCCTTGTTAACACAAGAATGGGGTAAGGAAATATGAAGGAGAAGTGAGGTATTTATAGGAGTAAAATTGGATTTAAAAAAAATTGAAATTTGAATTCGGCCGAACCGCCGGTTTACCGCCAGAACCGGCGGTTCAAGCATAAACCGGCGGTTCGTCCATGGTTTGCGTCAGAAAACCGGCGGTTTATGACCGGTTTTGCAGGCCTAAACACTGCACCTACGACCTAGCCTCTGAAAAGTCACCGGAACCGGTGGAAACCGGCTGCCAAACCGGCAGTTTCTGACCGAAAACCGGCTGTTTCTGACCGAAAACCGGCGGTTTCTGACGAAAACCGCCGGTTTCCCGGAAAACCGCCGGTTCCCACCGAAAACCGCCGGTTTACCTAAACCCTACCTGAACCCCTAGCCTACTTTACACTGTGCGACCCTTTGAACCGGCGGTTTGAACCGCTGAACCGCCGGTTCACGGTTCAAGATATTGCCGAACCTGAACCGGCCCTTACGACCCGCCGACCCTTCTGCCGGTTCAACCCGCCGGTTCCGGGCCCGGTTCCGGGCCCGGTTCCGGTTCATGAACCGGCGGTTCCGAACCGCCAGTTAACCGGCGGGCTGGGCCGGTTTGTGCATGCCTATCCCGCCCTCCCTCTCCCTCTCTCTCATCCCATAAATGTCTCTATCTAGATTTCTCTCTATCTGTCCTATTTTTCATGTTTTTTTTCGTTTGTGATCTTATGCTTTTCCCTCTCCCTTTGCTTTTTCATTTTCCTAAAATGGTGATATTAGTTCACTCATGATTTCAGCTGCACTAGATAAGATCTATGAAATTAAGATACCAATACTAAAAATTAAATAGATTCATTATCATTATTTCTTAGTTACATAATTATAATATTAATAATGTGAATTTATTTACTTGCACACTTGGTCTAATAAAATATTAAAGAAAATACACTCTATATCAGAATTGGAAATTGGAATTCTTCTTGAATATTTCGTTTTCACGGCATCACATGTGCTGACAAATTTTGTCTAAATATAATAGTTATACAGAAATTGCAATAATTATAAAATAAAAAAATATACAGAGCTAGCTTGATAATTTCCGCCAAAAAAGGATGTTCTGGTAAATTCAACCAGCCACTTAGTAGTATAGATTTTCAACACATCTGGCTTAGAATAGAAGGAGCAAGCTTTAGAGGTGTGTGCTTTCCAAAAAATTATCTGCCGTAACTTAACCTTCCTCATAAAAAATTTCAATAATATAATAAAATAGGTGGAGCTGTGATTTGTTTCTGATATGGCAAATACAGTGATGCCAGCCTAGCTTTTGCCACACATCATATCCTCTAACCACATGCCAACCTTTCCATGCATAAATATTATCGTATTGTCTTTGTTCCATAATACTCCATCCTCCATAAAAAAATAGAGCATATTCATCATTTTTAATTATTCACAAAAATCAGAGCACATTTAAAAAATAAAAGTTTTCAACAATTTCTCTTTTACTTTTTCCCTTTTCCGTTACTAATAATATGCTCCCCACATTCCACTAACACTACTTCTCTCTTACTTTTTCTCATTCTCTCTTACTTTTTTCCCTTCTCTCTTATTAATAATATGGACCCCACATTCCACTAACATTACTTCCCTCTTACTTTACCAATTTCACATTAAAACTCGTGTCATTCACAATGTGTCATATTTTTCGTAGACGGAGGGAGTACATGTTAAATTTCTTTTTAGTTTATTCTAATGAAGATATCATATTTTCTTTTCTAGAAATAATTCTATGGGGATGAAGCAGCGTTAAATCTTTGGGCCAGCTATTCAATCCATCGGGGTGTCTACAAATCTGCACGTGGAATAATCACTAGGCCCACTAGTGAATAGCCTTGGTGAAGGCCTAAAAAATCTACTCATGTCTCATATTAATATAAATATATTATTTTCCCTCTTAACACAATCTCCTAAAATTTCGTGAAATTATCCAAATGCATCATCAGTTATGGAATAGAGGGGTATTTCCAACATTCCATAAAAACAGAATTTTGAGATATATAGGTTTTAATGTTATATTAAAAAAAGTAGGAGAGAAGTAAAAAGGGAAAACAATTAAAATATTATTAATAAGAATGAGACTCATATCATAAGATAAAAACTTACAAAAATAAAAGAGGACTATTTTTGTTGGACAAACCAAATTAGAAAAAGAATACTACTATTATCGTAGGATAAAAGGAGTATTTTCTTCGTTCTTTTCATCTTTTGGGTACGAGATTTTAAAAATGATAATAAAAGAATTAAGTAGAGAGATAATAAAATTAAAAAAAATGAAATGAAAAGAAAATAAAAGTGAATAATGAAGAAAAAAATACTACTATTTTTTGTGATAAAAGAAAATAACCGAGTTTAGGTTGTAAAAAAGAATATGAACTATTTATGGTGGGATGAGAGGAATAAATTTTACATACGACAAAAAAAAACCATAACATTGGTTTGTTGTTCCCTTCTGGGCCTATCAAATTGGGCGGATATACGATCTGAATTTTTCTAAAATTGATATTCGATACCCGATCTGAAACTGGTTTCGGGTAATCGGATACCCGAATCGGGTATCCAATCCTGATTTTGATTTTTCATTTTAGAAAATTAACTACAACTTTTAGTTCGAATTTGATACAAGTATGAAGGAATTTATGAAAAAATAGCTGCAAATTTTTAGAAATACAAAAGGTTAATTGAAATTGGTCATGGACTCATGGACCATGGTATATAAGGAGTGCGAAAATCTAAATAAAGCAATCCTTGTTTATCCTTAATAACTTAATTAAATGTATCAACGTAATAACACAATATGGCAACATGTTATTATCAACATACTCTAGATTAAATTAATTATGGACTCATGGTATATGATATCCCCATTTCAATTTTATATAATGTGAAATTTTTAAATTAAAAAAATCATTCATATGATATCCATTTTTAAATTTCAATTATACTATATTCCACTTCAATATTCTAGATTAATTATTTAAATTTTTAAAAATTAGAATAAATACATAATTGATCAAAATTTAAAAATTTGGATAATTCAGGTATACCTGATACCCGATAATCCAAAAATCTCATTACATGATCTCGATCTGAAAAATCGAGTATTGTGTATCGGGTATCTATTAACCCGATTTTTCGGATTTGAATTATCCGATATCCATTTAGACAGATCTATTCTGTTCTTATTTCCAACTCATTAATTTGTGTTTAAGCTTCCCTAATCATGCTCATTAGTCATTACTCACTCGCCCTCCCACAACTTTCTCTCTCGTACTTATATGCAAGAGAGGAAACAATATTAAGTTTTATTTTGTTTTATTTTATTTTATTTTTGAAGCTTTATTCTCTGTGCCTATGCTGGATTGTGCCATTGCCAGTCTGGTTCAATAAGGCAAGTAATTGAGATCTATTTTGTGCCTTATTTTATAATGTTAGTTTGAATGCTGTTGCTTTTTGGCAAAAGAGTTCGTTTTTCACTATAATCTCTCATCAAATTTGTTGGTAAACATCGTGTCTAAATGCCCATGTTCATACTTTTGATCAGATTGAATAAGCTGTTTGTAGCAATTGGGATTTTCTTTTCTTGTTGAGAGTGTGAAAAAATTTGCCTCAAGATGCTGATTTTGTGCTAATAATGCTGTAGTTCTTGGAGTTGTAATGGAAAAAAGTTCAATTTTCACTATAAAATTGAAGAAGATGCTCGTATGAATCCGATGTTTTCTCTTCTTGTTGAGACTTGAGAGTGGAAATTTGCTTAACATTCACTTTAAATGCATTTTGTATAATGTGCTTTACTTGTTCCTTATGTGCTAGGTAGTTTTTGTTTTGCTCGTGGCGTTGGGCAATGCTGCAGAGTACAATGGGGTGTGCGAGTCCGATTGGCCACTGACCCCTCGGCCTCACAGTGTGTCCGTCTCAGAATTTGGGGCGGTGGGAGACGGGAAAACATTGAATACCGTAGCATTTCAGAATGCGGTTTTCTATCTCAAGTCGTTTGCAGATAAGGGCGGAGCTGAGCTCTATGTTCCCGCAGGCAAGTGGCTCACTGGGTGCATCACCCTTACCAGCCACCTGACGCTTTTCCTTGAAAAAGACGCCGTGATTCTCGGCTCTCAGGTACGCGACGAAGCTCTAGTCTGTTGATTTGAAGACTAAATTATTTTCATATTTTGTTTTCCCCTATATTCTTTCCAAGAAAATAAAATTTACAGTTCTTGCAATATTAGACTTTCTTCTTGAATTTTTATTGTTGTTTTATCAAAACTCATTGCCAAATTCATATGAAATCTTATTATGCAGGATATTTTGCATTGGGATGTTGTCGATCCGTTACCTTCATATTGCCGAGGCCTTGAAGTGCCTGGTCGAAGATATCAGAGCTTAATCAACGGGAAAATTTAACTGATGTTGTTGTCACAGGTAGGGATTTTTTTTAATATTTCGATTTTGTTAGTCCTCTTTCATTTACTTAAAATATTTCCTTATCGTGTAATTTTCGTTGTTGTGCAGGGAATAATGGAACTATTGATGGACAGGCTTCTATTTGGTGGGAACAATTCAGGGATCATTCTTCAAATTACAGCAGACCGCACCTGGTCGAATTTCTGTGGTCGAACAACATTGTTGTGTCAAACTTAACCTTCTTAAATGCACCCACGTGGAACATACACCCGGCCTATTGCAGGTGCTGTCTCGTTATCTATTCGCAGTTTGTTCTCTTTGTTATCTATACAACAGTATGGTAGTGTAACTTCATTTTCCGGGTGGCACGGTTGCAGTAAATTGCTTGTCCAGAACATAACGGCTTATGCTCCACCCGACTCTCCCAACACTACTGGAATCGTCCCAGGTTTGTTGAAATTGGGATTTTTCGTTATATTATGTCTCAAGTTTGGTCTTCTGAATGATATCTAGCCGATATTTTGTGCTCGATGTAATTTCAGATTCGTCGGAGTATGTTTGCATCGAAAACAGCAACATCAGCACGGGATACGATGCTGTGGTGCTGAAAAGTGGTTGGGATGAATATGGGCTTAGCTACAACAAACCAACGAGCAAGGTCCACGTTAGGAAGGCGCGGTTACAATCATCATCCGGTTCCGGACTCGCGTTCGGAAGTGAGATGTCCGGCGGGATGTCCGACGTGCTGGCCGAGCATCTCCATGTGTACGACTCGGTGAACGGCATCGAGCTGAAGACGGCCAAGGGGAGGGGCGCATACATCAAAGACATATTCCTATCGGATGTCTACATGGAAAACGTGCAGCGAGGAATCAAGGCAACGGGTCAGTTCACGAACCACCCCGATGATAAATATGACCCCAATGCCCTCCCAGTCATCGCGGGCATAAGCTTTAGTGATATCGTTGGCGTAAATATCACCAAAGCCGGGGTATTCTCCGGTATAGACGAGTCCCCATTCACGTCCATATGCCTCTCCAACGTGTCCCTCACTGCTGCGTACGACCCATCCTCGCCTTGGATGTGCGCTTATGTTGAGGGGTCGTCTGACAATGTGTTGCCCGAGCCTTGCCCGGAGCTCCAAGTCTCGTGGTCTAGCCCCTCCTCCGATTGCTTCATCTTCTTGAGTCCAAGCAGCCAAGTTGCAGCCTTGTGAAATTATTTTTCCCATATTAAGTTCTTAGTCATTCTTTCATTGAGAACCGTCGGAGCGAGACACACGCGTTTTCCCGTGTCGGTGGAGGAGGTGAAATATCATCGTGCGGTCCGCGGCGGTCGATTATGTGTACAGTATCAGTTCTTTCATTCATGTGTAAGAAAAGTTTTGGGTAGTGCAAGACTCTCAAATGTTTGTTTGTCTTGAAATTCTTTTTCATGTTTAATTGGTCATTTTTCATTCACATTTGTGCACATTCTTCAATAGGAGATTTGTGGGATTGCATTCATTATAGTTGGAATCTATCTATACATATATAAAAGTTGAGTTGGAATCTATCTATACATATATAAAAGTTGAGTTTTGGGAGGTTTTGAATAACTATTTTTTGCAAGGGATGTAAATGCAGTGAACAAAAACTACTAATTTAAAAATAAAAATAGATTTTAATTAAATAACTTTAGCTGTGGAAAATTTTAATGTAGCAGTTACGATCATTATTCCCATTGATTACTTTTAATTCATTTCATTTGGCAGTAAAACAATGTTCTCAATTACTAATATGAGCCGGCAGTTACTTAATATTCAAAACAAATGTCACATTTAACAAATGCACCAAATGATGTAACCGCATATGAGATGGCATTAAATTACCTTGATTTTGCATCTAATAATTTAATTATGCATCATTTTCATATACATAGTCAGAAATAATCTCAATTATTTACTCACAATTTAGTGAATGGCTCTGTACTATAGTCCATATCTTCGACGTTTTTTAAACTACCAAATTAAGCTAATAATAATAATCAGTTAAAAGTATGAATTGAATATAATTATACCGATGATTTCTAACGTTTTTTTATTTATGTCATAAATTAACATTTGTT
Organism: Salvia splendens; assembly: GCF_004379255.2. Classification (NCBI taxonomy): domain Eukaryota; kingdom Viridiplantae; phylum Streptophyta; class Magnoliopsida; order Lamiales; family Lamiaceae; genus Salvia; species Salvia splendens. The sequence goes on from NC_056033.1 coordinate 17,789,496, forward strand.
TAATTACTATTAGCTAGAGAAATGTTCTTTCATTTTTGGGATGTATAGTTGCAATTGAAAAGTTTTAGAAATTGTTGGTGATCTTTGTCTATAAATACCTGGTCTATCATTGTGGAGATCGTAAATGAGGCGGAGTAGGTGTCACGTGAGAGAGTGAAAGACGAAGAGCCAAAGATGTGAGTCGGAGGTAGTGGAGAGAGAGTTGTGCAAAAGATGGTAAAAGGAAAATAGCACTTTTAAATCCTATTTTGAAGATCATTCTATTTTAGTGATATTAGTTCATATCTAAGTATTTTCTTTATATTAATTTGTTTTATTTTTCTGTCTAGGCTACAATATTTTGTATTTTACAAATAAAGAAATCACATAAGTTGTTGACTATCTATAATATTTTGAAACTACAACTTCCCAAATTCGTCGCCAACTTCTTCACTTCCATAATTTTCATGAAAAGAAAATCACCTAAAGTCAACGAAATGGCAAAAAAGAAAGCAAAGAAGACAAAACCATAAAATATCACATTCGTATTTGCACATATGCATACAACATAAACCATCAATTTAGAGATTAAGGAGAAAAATAAGGCTGAAGAAGAGTGAGTGGTAGATGTGGTTTGTGTTTAACTATATCTCTTTTCTCTATTTTGCTATTTTTATTATTGCATGGGTATGATTGTTTACAAATAAGTTTTTTCTTGACTTACTAACTTTTGTTTTATTGTTCTAATGTTTATATATGTGCATTTTTCATGAAAAGAAAGACACCTAAAGTCAACGAAATGGCGAAAAAGAAAGCAAATAAGACAAAACCATAAAATATCACATCTGTATTTGCACATATGCATACAACATAAATCATCAATTCAGAGATTTAGGGGTATTTATGGAATAAGCTTTTAAGCTTAAAGCTATAATTTCTGATGTCATAATCTTGTCATTTAAGAATAAAACCTACTATAATATAGACGTTGCCTTCCAAATTTTGCTGCTACAGGCATGAAGCTTTAAAATAATTTTAGCCTTGCCAGTTACACTATTAAAAAATTTGTAACTGCTAGAATTGTGTTAATAATAATTGTGTTCATTTCTTCATATATGTATCATTCAGCCTTATAATTGACACGGATATTTCTATAATTATTACCATAATTTCTGAATTATTTATAGATGTGCATGGAGCCAAGAACGTGTAGTAACTGTTACTAATAGTTATAATATTGTATTCAATGGAAGGTGTGAAATGATTCAAAAAAATAACTCCCAACCGTTTAGAAAAATCTAATATTTTGCCTCCATTCAATCATACATAATTTAATTAAAACTAATTATTGTGAATGGATTTATACATTTCAACTGCCAGTTTCACATCTTTAATTGAATGTGATGAATATTTAAAAATTGAGTGTTCAACATGATTATTTATACATTTCAATCGACGATTTCACAATTTCAATTGAATGTGATGAATATTGAAGAATTTAGTGTACATGATTATAAAATGTTCAAAGTCATTGAATGCAATAATATGAAATAAAAAATGAGAGTAGTTACACTTGTCTATTAATTTAAAATCATTTATTCAATTCAGCCGTTTTCAATTATAACAATAAATATGAAAATAAAAAGTTGAGAATTTGAAACAAAGAGTCTTTTAATTAAATTCATTCATAACGCCACCCAATCATATATAAACGGGCATGTATATACTTATTTTTCATTCTCCGAGCCACCTCCGCTATCGCACCTAAATTCCTGACGAGTTGACAGTGAATATTCTATAAAGCGTCGTTGGAGAACAATGAATATCGACGCTATTCTGAAGAAGATGGAGTGCTTACCAGAAGATGAAGCATGAAGAGGATGGAGGCGCCCCTGACAACATCCAAATAACTACCTACTAACTGAAAAATCTCCATTGAAAATCAACAACGAAAAAAGCACGCGATTGTATGGTGAGAAGCAACGGTCATCTTCCATGAATGAGTGAAGAGGGCGGTGTAAAAGCGGAGTGAAGAATAATAATCAGCACATTATAGTAAATATTAGTAACACTATGTTTATTTAAACTTTACTAGATTAAAGTGGGCCTTTAATATGAGCCATTTTGATAATTATGATTTACGTACACGTTTTTAACATACTTTTCTTCCTTTTTAATATTTAAATTTTTATGTATTTATTTAAAAAGTACATATTAAACGATTCAGATTTGGTAGCAATTTTTTCATTATTTATTCGTTTACATATATCTCTATGTACTATATTTCGAGCCATTGAATAAATAAATGATTCAGATTTGGTGGCTGTTAATATTTTATTGATTGACAATTAATGAGATTAATCTTAATTAATTTATGGGATTGATGAGATTAACTATCATTTAATTTGTAGTTTGAAATTTAGATAAATTAGTCCATTTAATGGGTAAATTGTTGATTGATTGGCAATTTATTGTTCAATTTCTTTTTGAATTTTCATGGTTATTTATAGTGTCAAATAAATACTATGATTTAATAATAAATGAAGTAAACCCGTTAGAGAAAAAGAAAACGGAATGCATTTTTTTATATATTGTGGTGAATTCTAGAGCTGCTGCATTCCACAATCCATATAATCCATAAATTTTTAAGTGCAAATATTCCAGTATTAAAAAAAATATTCGGTGTTTAACACATGTAAGATGGAGAATTTTTAATTTTAATATACTAATATTGTACAATTTATTAATTTCATTGACAAAATACCTACATGGAATATAATAGTTGTAAATCGTAATATGAAATCATAATGAACTCAAATCTATTGTTTTTAATTAAATTATCCTTATTTTAACTCAAAAATGGAATATAATAGTTGTTTTTAATTTAGCATAATTTTTCTTTTATCTATCCTTATAAGAATCTATTACTATATAATTGTGTATTTTAAACAATATAAAAATCTATTACTATATAATTAAAAATTATTTATAAACTTGAATTGTTTGGAAGTTCAAGAATGATTGACAAAAAACTAAAAATAATAGAATGTTATACAGTGTGTATTAAATAAGCAATTTTTTAAATAATATTTCACTCAAATAAAAATAAACTAACGGGTACTGATAAATTTTAGTTATAAAGAGCAATAATTTTGGAACACTTATTAAAAGTCTTGGTTGAGTTTTTAACAACACAGTATAGTTTTTGTATTTTTATTTGTTTATGAATTAATTAAAATTAAATCATTTTTGTTAGTATTGGCTTGTGATGGATAAATGTTTTCTTCAAAATAGCATTATTTCATACTCCAATTTTTATATTTTCAATTTCTAATTTTCCTTTTTTGTAAGTATTAAAATACTTCTATTTTTTTAATAAATATTGTACACTATAATCAAGATATGAAAAAAAAGAAAAGAACAAAAAAATGCAAGCCAACACATTGCATTTTTATAACTTTTGTCCATAATTGCATCATCTAAATTAAAAGTTTATTTCTTTAATAAATGGACATTAGAAAAATATAATCTACACGATGCTTACTTTTTAACATTATGAATTCTCCAATAAAAATTGAAAAAAAATTAAAAAGGTTTTAAAGTAAAATAATATAGATGCTATTGGCATATCAAATCTTAAACATTAAAATTGATGATGGTCAATTTATTTAAGACAATTCTTCAGTTACAAATTTACAGCCAAGCTTCAGGTAAAAAACCTCTACTACCAGTAAGGATTATCAAGTAGGCCGACTCAGTCTAAGGTATTTAATACAGATCTAAAACCCTCAAAATAGAATAAGTGATCAATAAAGTAAAATTGAACTGGGCCGGAGGGAGATTTTTATTGATATTTGGTTCATTTGTTGGTCATGATGAGTATATATTAAAGTTAAGGGTTTAGAATTTAGGTTTCATGGTTTAGGTTTTTATAGTATATGGTCACTATATTGCAATGAAATGAAGCTCGACTAGAAAGTGTCTCACTAGTGCAATCTTAAATTATAGTTGATAAGCAATATCTTAATTATTTTACATTTCATATGCTACAAAGTTGGGGATTGTAAATATTAAAAATTGATAATGGTCAATTTATTTAAGACAATTATTCAATTACAATTTACAGCCAAGCTTCAAGTAAAAAAAAAACCACTACTACCAGTACGGATTATTAAGTAGGCCGACTCAGTGTAAGGTATTGAATACAGATCTAAAACCCCCAAAATAGAATAAGTGATCAATAAAGTAAAATTGAACTAGGACGGAGGGAGATTTTTATTGATATTTGGTTCATTTGTTGGTCATGATGAATATATTTTAAAGTTAAGGGTTTAGAATTTAGGTTTCAGGGTTTAGGTTTATTATTGTATAGGGTCACTATATTGCAATGATATGAAGCTCGGCTAGGAATTGTCTCACCATTATAATTTTTAATAATTGTTTTAAACAAAAATGCATATATGCTTATGTAAAAAAAATTTGCCTTGAGGAAGCTTCATAAAGTAATAATTCCACACATCAATAGGAATCCACAACCTCTTGGTTTGGAAAAGTAAACATTAATCATATGGTGAGAGTTTGGAGATATGAGGCTATTAATCCGTATGACTTAAGAAAAATTATTGTTACTTTTACAGAAATTTCAGTAAATGCATAAATACGAAGAAATGAGGACTAAGTCTTTATTTTCGATGTTAAGGGGAAGATCATTGTTATATTCCTAATCATTATTTGAATCCAAGAATTTATACAGACATGAGAAGTTTGGTATGTTTGATTATTAAAAATCGATAATGATTGCATAATATAAGCATCAGATATTTTTTTCCAAGTTCGTATAGGGAACTAATTGTATGAGGTGAATATGTGAAGCAAGATAAGATAACTTACCTTAGAGATCATTATTTAGATGAGATTGGTCAACTAAAATGTTTAATTTCCTGGTCATAATGTTTCTCAATTAAATTGTTCATTTTATGATTTTGGTCCTAAACATTGTCTTTTGAATATTTCATCCCAAACATTTCAACTCGGATCACAATCTTTCCAAAACTAATTTTTTCGGCAAATTTTAACGGACAATGTTTTTACTCCTGATTTTGACCAAATTAAACCGTTTATTATGATTAATTAACTCCTTAATTCATCACCCCATTTGCATATGTTAGGAAATTTATCTTCGTCAAAATGTGGAATCCAACCACCTCTTGATATAATTAGGGAGTTAGTAATCATACTTAACGGTTTAATTTGGTCAAAATCAGGATTAAAAAACGTTGACCGTTAAAACCAATTTTGGTCTTTACTCTTTTCTTAATTATACTGCTGTTTATATATGTTTGTCGGTTTTGTCTTTATATTTAAAAGATTTAAATTAATATTTATAGATTATTAATAATATATGAATTTTCATTTCATATTTATGATGCATAATAATTTGATATTATATACTACAATTGGAAAGAAAATATATTGAGCCATGCATCGCACGGGGGTGACACTAGTTTGCAAATAAAATTTCAGTTTTTGTGCATTAATTTTCTAGTATGTCCTTTTTGTCATTTAAAGGTAGCGTGACAACGAACTTGCTCGGAATACATTTAGTTCAGGTACTCTCTTTGTCTACAAAAAATATTCTTATTTATGGACGGCACGGATTTTAATAAGAAATTGGTAAAGTAAGAGAGAGAAAAAAATGGATAAAGTAGAATAAGTTTTAGTTCAGGTACTCTCTTTGTCTAAAAAAACAGTCTTATTTATTGACGGCACGGATTTTAATAAGAAATTGGTAAAGTAAGAGAGAAAAAAATGAATAAAGTAGAATAAGTGGGCAATGTATGAGATAATATTAAAAATTTTAAAATTGAAACTATTTTTGTGGACATCTCAAAAATGGTAAAATAAGACTTTTTTCCTAAATGAATGAAGTATTATTTATTGATTTAATTACCTATAAAATTAAGAAGTTTGATCAAATTCTTGTTTCTCCTATATTTTTCAATATTTGAAGTATAAATCACGAAATTTCAAATGTTTTTCACTTGACTAAATTTGTTTTATTTTATTTTATGTTTTAGTTTCTTAGATTTAAAACGATTTTATATTTACATCACTATATATTAATTTCATTAAAAATTTACATGTGTGCACTTATTTAGAATCAGATTTGCTGCAAAAAATTTATCACGAGATAACAGGAAATATTTCAAACTTTATAATTTACTGTATTATTTAAATTTTGAATGATGTAAAACAAACTAAAATTGATCAAATTTTGTGATTTTATAGGTAATATGTAGATCAATAAATAATAGTTATTGAACATGTTTTCTTAAAGTGAAAAAATATATACATATTTTAAGAATTTTTAATTGAATAATAAATATATTCTGTACGCCACAACAAAATACTTAAGGGCGAATGAATACTTAAGGATAAAACCTACAATAGACCAACAAAAGAAGCATCGGTATAGGAATCAAATGTGGTTGCTGACGAAAGCCAGTACAGCGACGACATGATCTTAAACAAAACCTGAAATTGAAAAGCACGTGTGCCGCCACAATGGTTGCACCTAGAGCCCGGCCACAATGGATTTGCTTGAGAGGACCTAGAGTATCTGCTCATCAAAGAAACCGATGTGAAGTTAAGAAAGCAAGCGATGATCTAGCAACTCACTTCAAAGCTTTCGCTAGACATAGTAAAATGCAATGTCTATGAATGAAAATGGAGATTGGAGACACAGTTCGTTACAGAGATAGAGAAAAAATCACCTGGAAATAATTCATAAGATTTCCATCAGAACCGGCTTCATTACCAGATCCATTATCACTGGATACTGGCTCATCAAATTCACTCGCATCGCATGTGATCAAACGGAGTTGCTTGCAGCTGTTTGGCAATAAGAATCATGATCATTGGACACCGAAGCAAATAGTTAAGAAACTTCCACAATCCAACAATGTTTCACTCCAGTGCCCAGGACACACTCCCCCTTCTATTGTAATATGCAGATAGCATTCTTTCCTTTCCATGACTGACACCAATCACATAGCATTGCTGGAACATTCTACCAAACATCAGTGTTCATGCTAATTAATATGTTACATAAAATCATAACATGCAGCCCACTACAACAACAACAATGATAGACACCTATTCAGGAGGTAAGATAAGATAAAATTACTGAGTACCTTTGTAGAAACATTCTGGCAAACAAACTGAAGGAACAAGGATAATGAAACAAATCGTCACTCCTCTAGGCCCAATTGACTAAACAGTACTTATACATCTACCCTAACGTCCTTTTATCGAAATAGCTGCCATTTCCCAAAATTCAAACAAGAATTTGGAAATAAAATTTGAATATATTTTATATATTATATGAGATTTAATTTATGAATTAAATCATGGATTAATTAGATATTTTCCTTATTTATATGGATTTAATTCCTACATGAATCCTAGTTATATTTGGAAAATGACAATCTAATTTTTATCTATATCCTATGGATTTATTCCTAGACAAATCCTAGTTGGATTTAGATAATGATAATATTATTTTATTCTTATCCTATGAGTTTATATGAATTTATTCATAGATAAATTCTTGACGGATTTGGATAGTAATAATATAATATTTTATTCTTATCCTATGAATTTATATGAATTTATTCATATATGAGTTCTAGATGGATTTGAAGAATGGTAATATAATATTAACTAATTCTTTGGATTTATATGGATTTACTCCAAGAATAAATCCTAGATGGATTAGGATTACTATTAATATTAATACTTATTAATTTATTTTTATCCTATGGATTTGAATAGATTTAATTCTATTAAGACATTAAGACAAATCCTAGATGGATTAGAATAAACATTAGTCCAAGTTATCCTTATCTTTTGGATTTATATCCTAGATAGATTAGGATAAAGATAATATATAAGAAAATCCTTATTTAATTAGATTTAGATAAATTAATTTATCGAAGAAATCCTAAGTAATGTTTGATATATTTTGGATGTCTATTCTAAATAGAATTAAGATTTGTATAAATCTTAGTTGATGGGATTTTATTTTATCTTATGGATTATGATGGAATTGTTTATATCTAGTAATATCCTAGTACGATTTAAATAATAATAATCTTAGAGCAACATTATCTTTTAGAAGGATTTGAATGCATTGTAAATGGAGAAGGTGATGCTTTCATTGTTGAGGCGAAGTGTGATCTCTCCTTTTATAACATCAATCATGGCTCCTCCGGTCGCCAAAAATAGGCTTCCCAAAATTAGGGGTGCCTTTTCATCTTCCTGCTTTGTTAGGGTTCAATGACATTTCATGTATTAAATATATTGTCTAAGGCTTCTGCATTGAAAACCGCAAAGTGAAACATGTCTCATCATTAGGGACTCGGTCATTACCTTACAAAAGATTTTTTTTTCACGACCTAGATAGGCTTTGCCTACCTATCGCAAAGGTCGCAGTGTTAATCCGATATGTCTTTATTGCCAAGGAAAGATTAACAATATTGTCGTGGTATAGCACTGAACGAATTTAAGTGAGAACGTATCTTTATTGCTATCCACTAAATATTCAATCTCAGAAGTTTAGTGTATTTCTTAATCTTTGTATATAACATAAGGCATACGTTGCTAATTGTACAGTACTTTGACTTATCAGTAGGTGCGAGTTTTTCGCAACCCAATATTCCTGATATGTTTGGTAGTGGTAATTAATAATTTCTCTGTCCTGCAAGAATATGCACTATTTCCTTTTTAGTCTGTCACACAAGAATATACACTTTATAAATCTAGAAACTTCTTTGCTCTCTAATAAGGTGGGACTTATTCTCCGCTAACAATACTTTAATTACCTTTTCTTTCTACTTCACTATTACTTTACCAATTGTGCATTAAAACCCATGCTCCACCAAATGTGCATATTCTTATGAGACGGAGGGAGTAACTAGAATGATGTCAGTATTGTTATTGCATTAAATCCTGTGGCGGAATGTAGTTTGATTATATCGCCAAGAGGTATTCGAGAAAAGTTTATTATTCAAAACCCGATCAGTTTGGATTTGTTCCAAGAATAATACTACCCATGTCCGACAAGAGTGCACGCTTTTTTTCCTTTTTAATTTGTCTCACAAGAATATACATTTTTAATTTTGAAAACTCTTTTATCTCTAACGAGGTGAGATTCATTCTTCACTAACAATACTTTAATTACTTTATCTTTCTATATATCCCTTACTTGACAAATTGTACATTAAGATACGTGTCCAACCAAAAGTATATACTTTTGTAGGACGAATGGAATAATAGGTTATCACATATTTTCACATATACATCTCAAACTGGACAAACTCTTGAAAATAAGATACTAATTAATTTAAAGACTATAGCAGACATACTACAAATTTATTAATGGATATTGAGATCTTAGAACCACACAGCATATACTATGAATGACAATATATTTATTCGCATAATAGAGTAGTAAAAACACAATATATTTACAAGCGTCCAAGAATGAAATTAAATGAATTTGGTATGATACTTTTAAAGCCATGGTAGGAGAAAAAATGTTTGTCTCACCATATCTGAGGATGTTACAGTTCCCTAAGAAGTAAATTGGAAAAATTTAATTGGGTGTTCTTGTATCATAAGAATTTATCATCATCATCAATCACTCTCTTACCTAAAAACTAGAATTCAGCATGATTAGGAGAGAAGGGAGTATATAAGGCAAGTGAAACTCATGTATAACTGCTTCTTCAAACCGGCTCAGTCAAGCTTCAACCTCACAGCGCTTGATGGTGTGGGCTGGGAGGGAACACGGTGACAAGAAAGCGATGAATCATTTCAAAACTGGTGAATGTGATTACAGCAGCTGGGGTTGTCCTCAGCAGGTTAGTGGCACAGCCCCGATAAAAGCCAGGGACGCCTTCGCTCTGATATACTTTCTTGACGCAGTCCACCACACCAGAATACCGTTTCTCTGAGTGGTGTCCTTGTTCTTGAAGCCTTGAACGCACAACCTGCATTACGTTGTCAGAGGTGCAAGGAATGATTAGCCTGATCGGAATTATTATGATTTTGGCAATGCGTATTCATCTCTGCTAGTACATATCTAAAAGTACAAAACTGTACGTAAATCATATCTGGCTTTTGCACCGTACCTCATGGGGATATGTCAAGGTGGAAGCAAATACTTTTGAAACTGAGGAAGCAAGAGCAACATCGCTAGCGCCAAGTTTATCCGTGGTGGTGTTATCTATCATAATTGCAAGAAGTTCGTATTATTTTATTTCATAGTAGAAAATAAATCTCTGTAAAAGGCAGAAATCAGTCACAACATACGTTTATCAGCAAAGTAACTTTTTATCTTCTCATATGTAGGAAACTGAATAGCAACATGACTGATACCAGCCAAAGCTGGAACAAGACCACTGCGCATCAAAAAGAACATCAGATAAAATATTAGAAATCAAACCTTAAACCAAAAAATAACCTATTGATAACCTTATCCAAAATATACTATCTCCATGATTATGAGAAAGAGAAAACAACCTATATAGTCCCCGAATACCCTCCTCAAGTGCGATTCTTCTTAAGGCCGAAAATGTCCCCCTATAAGGAACCACCCCTGGTCTCATTCCTTGGGTCTGCAGAGAAGAAAAAGCAAAACATCACTCTTAAAATTATACTACTGATTATGAGATGGCTATTACCCACTTGTTACTATACACTCTTCACATCTAAAAGAGAATCAGTGTTTTAGTTCTATACCAAAAGTTTGGCAGTCCATAATTTAGGTAAAATGCTGCCAAAATCTCACAGAAGTTGAGAGTGTCTGACAATTGGCAAATCTCATTTTTTTGCCTTCTCTTGGCCAAAACAAGCAGTTCTTGAGCCCTATTAATGGTCCATAATATTGGCTTCTCCAAATATAACCGCCGATACTAAGTACATCAATGGCTAATTTGCCCTTTAATACTCTAAATTGCTGTATAACGACGTACACAAGATATAATCTTGACCATCCAAATTTGATCCAACGGATTATTTTTGGTCTTTGTTATTCACTGTACATATATATACATTGCAGTAACTAAAGACGTAAAATGGGTGAAAAAGAACAATATATAAACTAAATTGATTAACTTCTTTGAGTCTAGCATCTAACAGATTAGAGTTGCCTGTATATTTGTACAGATCCTAAACTTGAGAAAACAAAAAACTAAAATTGAGTAGCTTTGCTTCTTAGAGCCAAGCATCAACAAATTTGATTTGCCTTCAAATTTTAGACAGATCTGCATTCTCCCAGATTTTCCAGAATTGGGTAGAATAGAAAAAAGATTAAGATGAAATCAGAGTAGCTTCTTTTCTTTGAGTAAAGCACCTACAGAATTTAATCACCTACGCATAATGTACGTAAGACGATGAGCTGCATTTTACCCGCATTACGATTACATCAGAGTCAGATAAAACAATATTTTCACAAAGAAAAGAAAATGAGACAATAGTTATAATATAAACATACTTGAAACCTTGTCTTGACAACCCAGAGAGGATTTGTGACGATCGTAGTCGCAGCCCCAGCACCAGAAGCAGCAATCATGCTCGCGCCAATTGAGAGCTGATGATGATTTATATCTACAATTTCCGGGAATATAATGCATGAAAGTAATATATGGAACTAAAAAAAAGGTCCATTTGTACATTCATCTAAACTGAAACACTGAGAAGGTTCCTTATTCTTTGGTCAAAAGCCAACAGAGAAAAGCAAGTAATTAACTAACCATCAGCACCAAGCGAACTCTTTAATTGATCATAAATTGTAAAATACACCTGCAAAATGGTACTGTCAGTTACTTCTCACTAATCTTTCTGATGCAGCATCATGGTAAAAAGTAAAGAAAGCATAATGACTTACTGCCCAATTTGGAAGCAACGCAAGCACAGTAGGCGAAAGCCCACGGTACATGCCACGCAACCCGTCCTTTCGAAATATCTGTTCTAAGCTTCCGAATATGATACTACCTAGATTTTAAAGATATAAATATCTGTAAATTTTACACAGAAAACAAAAACGCTGGCTTAAACTTCACAACTCAGATATAAGATCTTTCAACTATGACAACAGTGAAAAATGTTTAAATCACGTTTCTTTGCGTACTACATTCACAAACGATTACCAGTTCCGGGAAGAGGCTAATCTGACCTTTGATATTAGTATTCGTGAGCTGCGGCAGCCCATGGACCTGCAGCCTTGTCTTAATAACATCAAGTGGACACACAAAAGTGGCTGCAATCACTCCTGTCAAGAAAATAAATCTCTATAAATCTCATTAAGTGTATCAATAATTGACGCTATACTCTGAAATCTAAAACAGTTCATGTTCTTAAATTTTAGATAGCTATGAATATCCAAAATTCGCTTAACATTTGCATCATTTACGAAATTGAGAACGAAAGAACGAGTTTATTCAATTATAAAAAGCGGTATTCATAACAAGAAATCGCCGGGAAAACGAGCATTTAAACAATAGACAACGGATTTACCAGCTGCGGCACCGGCGCCAGCGTTGCACATCAGGCCCCTCGAGCTAGGGAGGTGCGTATCAACGGTCATCGTGATATCTACAACAATCGGCTAATTCGAAAAAAAATAAGCGGAGGCGGCGGCGATGGTGGTGGTGGAGTTCTCTCTCAAGAGGCCGATCGTCTCCGATGACAACCGTCGCATGGCCAATCCAATCCGTACAGATCAAATCGTTCAACGGAGAATTCAAATGCAATCCTAGGGTTCAGGAATCTAATATAGCTCAAAAAGCGAAGTTTTCCGATTATTAATTTCGATTTTGAGCGCGAATGCGGCGACTTAATCTCAACAGAAGATTATATAGAGAAGATTGGAAAAAGCAGGAAAATTAATGCATCGCCGTCGTTGTATATATAGAGAGAGAGGGGAAGATGAAGGGTCGAATAGAATTTACTTGAATATTAGGAGCGCAAATGCAAATTCGCAATCCGAGACCAACGATGTAACGGAAATTGAGAAATGGAAATTTGTAGTGATAACCAAACACATATATTTAATCACTAGTATATTGGTAATACAACTGACAATTCTTGACCCGACATGAACCTGCACGAAAATAATGGATATGTATCAAAGCTTATTGGGTTCGTGTCCTTAACGTGTCGACACGATAACGACATGAAAATTTCGTGTCGTGTTCGTGTTACACGTTAAGAAATAATATTAAAATTTAAATTAGGTTTAGTCTAATGGAGAACTTAGTATTAGCGTAAAAATAGATTTTTCATTTTTCGTATTATTATAGTGTCGTTATTGTGTCGTGTCATATATGTGTTGTTATCGTGTCGTGTTGACCTGAAGTGGTTCGTGTCGTGTTCGGGTCTAAGGGTAGCGGGTCGTATTCGTGTTCGTGTTTGGAGTTTTCTTAATGGGTCGTGTTCGTATTTGTTATTATCGTGTAGTGTCGTTATCGTGTCGACACGATAACGACACAACACGCACGATTTGCTACCCCTAATTGGTAACTTTGTGATGAGAGAAATGGGTTAGATTGTAACATAAAAAATGAGTTAGGATGTTTTATAAAATTTTCATGACATTGTTTGGTATGTTAGGAAAATTACTCTTGTTGCCAATATATGTAGTATTCCCTCCGTTCAAAATAAGTTGAGTCGTATTTTTTTTGGGATGTCTTAATTACTAGTTGAGTTATTTTATTTTTTAACAAAAAACTCAACACCCAGTCATTCTTACTTTTATCTCATCACCTATACTTTCTCTTATATTTCCTCTTTCCTACTCCCTCTATTTTATAGTAGTTGAGATATTTTTTTCTAGCATGTAGATTAAGAAAAAAGTGTGCAATGTTTAAATAAAAAGATAACAAAATAGGAGAGAGGAATCTTGATGGCTCTAGTCTTCTCTTTATTCTCTTACTCCAATCTCCCAGTGGAAAATAATTTTTGATTTCTAGGTGTTGAATCTCTTGGAGAGGAATTCTTGGATAGCCATGGTATATCTAGTATTGTGAAAGTAGCCTAGGTGCTTCCCATGAATGGTTTCTATCTTCATATTCACATTCTCCGTCCTCAATCTTCCATACTTCCCTTTTTGAATCTAGTTTTTGAGGCTATCCATTTTATCTTTGGTTTTCCTTTGATTTTTGTTTTACAATTTAATAGATTAACATCAACTTTGGCAATCCTTGGAATTAAATGAAATCAAGCATTTTTATGGTTTCATATCATCAATATGAATCAAAATTCATACTCTACTTTCAGAACCCAAATGTGCGTATAAAACAAATCAAGTTCCAAGTTGAAACAAATCATGTTTGATCAATCAGAGTCCAAAACAACAGAGAAAAGGAAACTTGAGATTCCCAAAAGCAAAAAAGATTGCCAATGTTTCTTTGATTATTAGATCAAACAATCAAGTGAACAAGAATACAAGGCAATGCTTTATCAATAACACATGTCGATCACAAATTCGAATATACTTGTGAAAATGTATAATGATGAAGCAGGTAACATAGAATTGACCATGGTCTTGTCACAATACATTAGCTGCCTATATTTAACACTATACACTAACAGCTAAGGACAATTCTACCCAGGCAAATCAAATAAGGAGCTGCATCTAACTGATCACTGAAACTGTTGTCTCCGATTCGATCACGATCAATTGCACAGGAAATATAGGGTTAATTTACGAGCAGGGTCAGTGCACGAGTTCAACAATCGCCTCTCTGTCAATAAATAGGCATAAAAAAAATGAAGCTTTGGCATGCCCAGCTGTTTTACAAGTCATCAAGTATGGTGGATAACAGCAAGCCCTGTACGAACTCAGACCTTCTGGCCATCTCGATGTTCCTGTCTGTTGACAGAGACAATGGAAATCTGCAATGACAACAAGCACATAAGAAAATACGTGACAAGCTCTAAAATCAGAGTTCTTGCAGTGGCACACCCTATGCGCTATGGAGAAAAAAAAACAGAATACAAGAAGGGTATATAATATGCTAATGCTGATTGCAATATACTCTTTGTTTATGGAAACAGTGAAGGTGAACGGACTAATGAAAATTAAGAGAAGAGGCCTGTTATAACAGCACTCTGTACATCTTCATCAATGTTGTTTCAGTACTTCAGATTTAAATAAGATATGCCCAATCCCACCACTACAGACCGACAAAAGCTTTGCCCTGCCCAACCATCATATGCAAAGAACTTCACTACCATGACGAAATACACATAAATCTGTGATTAAAGCAATAGAGAACCAAAAAAATGATCACGGATCAACTACATGTAAGTAGTAGCACCTACTGGCATGCCTTTAAACAAAAAAATAGGTTGCATGTCCCAACACGACAAGGATACTCATCAGCACTAGTTCTCAAGCACGACCAAGATAAGAAACTGTCAAAGATAGAACTTATTAGGTTCTGGAGGCAATTTCACCAGTATCTTACTCTTCCATATAAATTCATTTTATTGTCATAGAATTAGAGGGATAAAGGTCAATGAATAAAATTGTTTACATTCTCACTGAAGCAGGTTGATGGAATTGGTGCAAAATACTACCTACGACCTATAATGCCAACAGCTCCTACTACCCCAAGAAGTTTTACTACTTCGCATTAAGCAAAAGAGAGCTAATTGATAGGATTCCAGTTTAAAATCCATAGCTAACTATATGTATAATATATTCAACACCACCACATAAGATCAAACCTACTTTTCAAACTACAAATCCTTTTCGATTCAATCCCAGCCCCAACTCCCAATCTCATACAACGGCAAGATACTATGGAGAACAGATGAATTTGACAGCATAATAAACATTATAACACATACTCTCCCTCCGCCCATTAAAAATATGGACATTTGGGACGGCATGGGTTTTAATGCACAATTGGTATAGTAAGAGAGAGATAGAAAGAAAATGTGATTATAGTATTGTTAGTGGAGAACGAGCCCCATCTTATTAGAGAGTAAGAAGTTACCAAAAATAGAAGGGGCTATTTTTATGGGACGGCCCAAAATGGAAAAAAGTCCATATTTTTATGGGAAGGAAGGAGTATCAATAACTAATCAAGCATCATAAACTCTATGTTCCACATTCCATTGTTTTATCAGTAAACACTAAACTGGGGATTTATGGATATTTACGAATTCATATTCACATTTTATGGTATCAGCTTATGTGCCATTTAGTTTTTCTCATGTTATCCTCTTTCACAGGAAAAGAGCACATGGCTCATTTGTAGTGAGTTAACAAAAAATATAAATTTGAGACAAAGTGTATTGGCTTACTTCTCAACAGAGTCATCATAAGAACTTTTTCCTGACAAGCTTGCTTCAGATGGAGTAGCAGCTTCAGTGATTTGGGGCCTGTAAGCTGGCTGAGGACTATTGACAAACGACAAAAGCATGGAATCAGCTGCTGCATTAGAGGACGAACCAACAGTGGGAGACTCCTTAACAGCACGTAAATGTTTGTCCTGCAATTCCTTCCTCAGTAGATATATTGATGAACGGGAGCGAGTGCTACGATGTGTCTTATTGCAGAGAGCGTATAAGTAAGTTAAAGGTAAATCTTTTTTCATATTGAGTAAATCTTCATAAATAACTCAACAAAAGACATTCAAGCGTTACAAAAAAGAAAAAAGAATGTAACTCATTCTTTTAAACATAGTTCAAAGGATATCTTCAATATACTCTCGTGATGAGTAATCACATGTGAAGCCATGTTTACCCGAACCTTCACAGCACAAACAGGGCAAATCTGGAAACAAAAGAAACAATAGCTAAGATACAGTAGAGATTCCTCTTAGCACTAAAAGGTAAAGACAGTAAACCTTGCATGACCCAAACTTCCAACTAATATTCAGCAAGCAAGAAACACACTTTCAACTAAAAAAAGTGTTTTTTACATCCATCAATTATTTATTAGAAGCCCCCTGTTCTCCAAAAACAAAAAGTCACCATGTCTATTAGTTCTCATCCATCTCATACTATCTACTATCAATTCGTCGAATTCAAACACCTTTCGACTGTCCTCACCACTCAAATTAGAAACCAGCCTTATGCTTAATCCTCAAAATATATATCCAACTCAAAAACACACACACCGCTATGCCAACTAACCTGCATCTGCAACTATCAATGAACAAAATCACCCCTTTAAGCATTTGAAAATCCTCTAAACACCCATTAAACACAACAATGCAGCTATATTGCTCTAAAAAACCGCTGCTTCTACTACTAGTTTCTATCATCACAACTAAAGTACCCCTACGTAGCAATCCCGAAAAAGGCGAAAAGCGTCGAATTATCCCTGGTTTAACCTCCATGCGGTGGTCGGCATCAATGTGGCAGCACAATCCCAAAACATCAAAATCCTCCGAGCAAAAAGGGCAAGCTAATTCCTCCGATTTCCCCTCAATTTCGACACCGTTGACCTCTTCCCCATCATACTCTTCCTCGCTCTCCTCGTCCTCTTCATTGTAATCATCTAAAAAATGACAAAATCAAAATCAATCAGGCCCAATAATCATACTGAACCTCGATTCGCGAAGCTCACCGTTGCACGGTGCGGAAAAAGAGGACAGCGCAATCTCCAAATCACGGTACAATCGATCGGCCATGTCGAATTAAAATTAATCGAATTATTTTTATCGGAGCTGAAAAATTAGGAAAGTCTACAAGAATTATACACGATTTGTATGTACGTGACAAAATCGGAAAATTGAAAACAGGGGGAGGAATTATACGCCAGTATAGTAGGGTTTGGGGATGGTTTATTTGCTTTATCATTATCACTTTCTAGCTGCAAGAAAATTCAGATACAAATAAAGGTGAAAAGGAGAAATGACGTGGAAATTGGGACACGGATTGGCCTCCAAACTCCCGCGTTATTCAATCACCAGCTGCGACTTTTGTTTTGTAAAATGTAGGGGTGTGCATTCGGGTTTCGGTTCGGTTTTTTGTCAAAAACCGAAACAAAATCGAAAAATCGAATTTAGTTCAAAATCCAAACCGAACCGAACTTGAAAAATCGAAAAACCGAAACCGAAAAAACCGAAAACCGAACTTAAAAAACTGAAAAACCCGAACAAAACCGAAAAAATCCGAAAAAAAAAATCGAAAAACCTGATAAAAAAAATATAATATAAATATATATTTATATATGTGTATTTTATTTTATTTTATATATACTAATAGAATATTTATATATAATATAAAATTAATAATACATATAATATATATTATATAGTAGAATATATTAAAAGAATATATATATTATATATAATATAATATATTAAATTAATAGAATATATATATAATTCGGTTTTTCGCTTTTTCGGTTTTTTTCTTCGCCCGAACCGAACCGAACCGAAAAACTGAATTTTTTTTATTTTTAAAACCGAACCGAACCGAAAAACCGAAAAAACCGAACCGAATTTCAAAATTTCGGTTTGGTTCGGTTCGGATATTCGGTTTCCGATTTTTTTGCTCACCCCTAGTAGAATGCTTCCACATTTTTTCTAATGAACTATACGCGCTGCCATATTTTTATCAATTGAATGAATATATAGTTATTTATTATTAATAACACTAAATTTTAATATTATTATAAAAAATTAAAAATTAATTTTTATTCTATGAATACAAAGTGACATCGCCTTATATGTATAGCCAGCTGCCATGATTATAATATCGTTAAGAAGTGAATTTTAATATTTTTATAGAAAATTTAAATTGATTTATATTGTTTGAAATAAAGTTGCATTTTTTTTGTATTGACCTTAACTTTGTTAAGATATACTACCTCCGTCCCTCAAATATTAGCACACTTTGACTCGGTATGAGTTTTAAGAAATGTAATGAAAAGTGAGTTGAAAAAGTTAGTGGATTATGGATCCTACTTTTATATATTAGTTTTATAATAAAATGTGAATAGGAATGAGTTAGTGGAATATGAGGTCCGCTACCAAAAATGGTAAAAGTGAAATGGAACAAACTTTGGGGGATGGACGGAAATGGAAAAATGGGACAAACTTTCAGGAACTGAGGTAGTAATATCTACTACAAATTTACATTAGTGAAACTTACATTGCATACAATCCAAGATTAACCCATGACTCAAGTTTTTTAAATAAACTAAAGGGGAATCTTCTCCTTTAAAAAACCTCTAACAAAACGTGCAAATATTTTTTTAAGTTTATTTATTTTGGGGTAAGACTATTAAAATATTTCCTTTTTCATTTTTTAGTCGTATGCTAAAAGAAAATACGGAAAAAACTCTTGACAAAACATTGTGAAATTGAAGATTCAATTTTGATTGAATCAAAGCACCAAATTTTTAGAAACAAAAGAAAACGAAAATAAATGACAAATTTTCAGAGACGATGGAGTATATAAATAATATAGTTATAGATTTCTTGATAGTGTTTCAAACGGTCGACAATTTTTAGTATATGGAGTAGCAAATTATTGACTTCGTTTTTTTAATAAAATAACGCCATAAAAGTTTCCCACTAATTATTTAAATTTCTGTAATTCTTCAACATTAACATTTATTGAAAATAGAAATTTTAAAAATATTTACGACTAATTGTGTATTTTGACGAAAAGCGAAGATACATACATATCGTTGCTCTACATTCTTTTATAGATCTATTTTGGAACCATTTGATGCATTTTTGTGAGAAATCCTAACTAATCATCCATATTATAAAAGTCGTGTCCTGTCCGCCGCTGTGCTGTCCGCCGTTGTGTTGTCCGCCACTGGCACGGCGCTGCTCGATGCATCGAGCACGTCCGTGCCACTGAGCAGGCTGACGTGGCGCAACGGGATTGGCCAACGGCTTTGCCGTTGGCATTTTCGATTTTTCTTTTTTTTAAAAAAATCAAATTTAATTTCAAAAATTAATTTTAAATAAAAAAATATTTTCCCACTTCCCAATAAATTATATCCGTTTTCTCTCCACTTTTAATTTATTTTTTAATTTTTTCCCCAAAATTCACATTTTCATCTATAAATACCTCCACTTCCACACAAAAATTTCACACCACACTACACAATTCTCATCTAAATTCTATCATCTTCTCTTATCAATTCTCAATTTTTCACTCTTACAAAAAAAATGTCCGGCTCCGGCGATCACCCCTCCGACTCCCGCGGTTGGAACAATGAATGGTTCGGCTCACAACCATTCCCTAGTCCGGAAACGCAATTCTCGGCCCCTTCTCAAACCCAAGGTTCTCAATTTCCGGGTGGCTATCGGCCTTACTCGGTGGACGACCAAGATGCCCATGATGGGCAATACGGGTGGGCACCCAAACCCAGATCGGGAGGGAGCGGTGGCTCTCAAACTCCTCCTCTTCCTACTCCTACTCCTCGTGGTGTCCGCACCCCGTACACTCCGACGGAAATGGATCAGTTATTCAAAGCCTATTTGATTATCTCCGAAGATCCGGAGGTTGGCACGAACCAAAGCGGGGATAGGTTTTGGTGGCGCATCTCTCGCCGGTACAATGAAAACAGCCTGACTGGAACCATCGAGCGCAATGAGAGTATGATGTGCAATGTCATATTCAGAGCCAACGAAGAAATCCAAAATTTCCAAGGGTATTACCTCCAGGAATAGCGGTCGGCGGGGAGCGGCATGAGCGAGCTCGACATCATCAGTGCCGCCTTGGCGACCTACCAATCCCTAAATTACAAACCATTCAAGTACATCAGCGCTTGGCAGGAGGTGTGTGTGCATCCGAAGTATAAAGGATGCATATCATCCTCTTCCAGCCCCTCCAGCAAACGGTCGAGGTCGATATCCCTATCCAACGCCGGCGAGGATGAGGTGGCTAGCCAGCTTGCCGGAGCTAACTTGGGTAGCCCCGACGCCGGCCCGAACAGTTCCCAACGCCGGCCGCAATGAAGGAAGAAGGCGCGCAGCGACTCCATCCGTCCCCGCTCCCGCTCCCTTTGTGCCACCTCAACCCCCCACCAACTCGTTGTGGACCCTTTTGGCTTAACTCAATTTGGCCGATAGGTCAAATATGACTCCCGAACAACTTGATTCACATTTGACAATGATACGGGGTCTCCGAAAAACATTGGGGATAGGGCCAGAGGACTAGTCTTCCACGGGGGTATTTTTTAGCCTTTAATTATGTTTTTTATTTTTTAGGATTTTAATTATGTATTTTTATTTTTTAGGATTTTAATTATGTAATTTTTATATTTTAATGTATTTTTAGTAATTGAAGTATTTAAATTAAATAATGGAATGGTGGGACCCTTGAGCATGTCGTTGCGGAAGAGCATGGATATCTTGGGGAAGAGGAGAGAGTAAAAAAGTAATAAAAGTGGGTCCGGACCCACATCCATGCTCTTGCTAAAGATGCGGAAGCTCTAAAAATGCCCTATTCGGACACGCATCTCATTGAACTATGCAAGTGTAAATATATTATGATTATATTGTATTTCCCTAAATATAATCATGGTTCGTATATTTTGGTGTAAATAAAACCAGATCTACACTATTTTTACAATAATTGTATGTCCCTAAATATACGATTTTGTCCAAACATGGTGAATGATGCTAACAATGGTAAAAACTGCAAACATATAGATTGATAGGCTTTACATTGTATTTGTATGAACAGGACTCTGGGCATTTCTATTTTCTTCTTACTTTGTTTGCATTCTGTTGCAGGCTGCATCATTGAATTAAGTAGTAGTTGGAATCATGTTGTAAATAGGATCAAATCGTAAAGAAACTAACCAAAATAAAACATAATAAAACTGTAGAAAGGGAAAACATAATCAAGAATAGATCATAGAAGACGACAAACCAGTTTCTATATATAGCTTTTCGCTCATTCCGATCAGTGCACCTGCAAAATTTAAAATGATTAGTGTTTCCACAATAAACAGAAAGTTGGTCTAGAGAGAAGGAAAATGAAGAGGTTGAATCTGTTTCACTGCAACTGGTTTATATACACAAACTTGTTCTTGTAGGTTAATTATATCCGAGAAAATTAATTTTTTCTTTTTATTTTTCTCTAAAAAAAACTTTTTTCTGGCTCTAAAAAAACCTTGCTTAAGCTTCGAAATATCAATATGAGAGATGCTCTGTTTGCAAAATCATTTGATTGCTTTGATTGATTCCTTGTATAATCAACTTTACATAACTTTACATTGCAGAGATGATCTTATTAACTGCAGGGTTAAAAGCGGTAAAAGCAACATTCCTAAAAGATGTACAAATAACTTTTACAAATGTAATTAAAAAAATGCTACTAATAAGTAATACTCCTTCCGTCCCACAATAATTGTCACTCTTATTGTGGGCACGGATTAAAAAAAATGTAAAGAAAAGTTGGTTAAAAGAATTAGTGAAATGTGTGACCCACTTTTTTATATTGGTTTTATAATAAAATGTGAGCGAAGTGAGTTAGTGGAATGTGGGACCTACTTACCATTTATAGTAAAAAATGAAGTGTGACAATTATTATGAGACGAACCGAAATGGAAAAGAGTGACAATTATTGTGGGACGGAGGGAGTAACTCCCTCTTTTGCAAATCTGGAAGAAATCCCCCCAATTTCCCCCCAAAAAACTTTGTTTTTAAAGATATATAGATATAGATATAGATTGGAGGCAAAAAATAGTGATATATAATTTTAATTATCTTAAAAAACGTTTTCTTTGCCTCCATAATCCTTTTGCAAACTGGTATGATTGATTGATAATATAATTGGTTTAGTTAAAATAAGCCTTATGTCTTATTGATTGTTAGTCTAAACATGTAAATGAGGTTCACGAAATCTAATTGTACTAACCATTGGATAAACTAATGTCATTGCAACTTTTAAAAATACAATAATTAAAATTAAAAAAATGAAAAAACCTTTACCATTGCATTCTGGCGGAAACAACCATTTCAAGTTTGCTCACAAATTCCCTCCCAAACATTAATTTGAAAATTGGCTCTATTCCTTGAAAATTTCCCCCTAAAAAAAACCTTGCTTTTAAGGATATATAGATGTTAAAGAGGTATAGTCTAGATTACTTGTAATTTGGCATTGAGCGTACAGTCAATATTATGTTACTGTAGTGATTACTAATAAAATTCCGTTGAGCTTATATTAGATTGAAGCTCAATTTAATCAGTACTCCCTCCGTCTCTTATTAAAAGTTTCATTTTTACCATTTTCGTTTGTCCCTCGTTACTTTTACTATAGATACTAAGTAGCCCCACATTCAACCTACATTCCACCAACTTAGTATGCTCACATTTTATTATAAATGAGACTCATATTTAAGTACAAATGAATCATGACATCTAATGATCAAATCAGATCAAACAATATTTACAAGAAATAGGGATTTAATTATAAACATACACATAGGCCATAGCCTCAAGATATATCTATATGTGTGCACACTCAAATAGAGCTGAATGCTGATAGACTTAAGGTTGCACCGAAGCTACTTTAGCGCTTAAGACAAGCTCCTTAATATTTTGCTACATGGCCAGTTATGTGAAAATTTAAGGACATAAACTTAACTATAATAAACAATATTCCCTATGTCCATGAAAAATAGGACACATTGTGAATGTCATGGATAGAGTTAGGATCCTCTGCTGTGCTGAAATGCACAGCAGGGACTGTTGCTCCTCACAAACCATTAAAATAATATTATCTTAATTTAATTTATTTATTTGATTATTTTATTTCCTCGTGAGAGGCAGCAGCCCCTGCTATGCATTTCAGCATAGCAGAAGATCCCTATCCGTCACGGATAATGTGGAATTGGTAAAGTAATAGAGAAGGGAAAAAAATAAGAGAGAAGTAGTGTCAATGGAAGGTGAGGTCCATATTATTAGTAAGAGGGGAGGGAAAAAAGTAAGAGATAAGTAGTGTTAGTGGAATGTGAGGTCCATATTATTAATAAGAGAGAAAGGAAAAAGTAACCGAGAAGTTATTGAAAACTTTCCTTTTTTAAAATATGCTCTATTTTTCGTGTACAATAAAAAATGGAAAATGTGCTCTTACTAATCGGTCGAAATAATTAACAAACAAAAACACATTTATCTAATCAAGCCAAATGTACAATAAAAATAGGTTTCATAGTTTTCCATGAACTAAAAAACATGCAGAAAATCCAGCCTGCACTACATGGTCAATATATAAATCTTAAATAACAATTAATATTCAAATCAAATATTTAATTTTTTACACTGATCATCATGTACCCAACCTACTTCCAAACAAAAATGAAAACCAGAATTAGTGAGACAAAGCTGCTTAACACAAGAGAAGCAGCAATCTCACTTGGAGCATTGCTAGGCAGCATTGTCGGAAGAGAGCACTCTTCTCCATTGAAGTAAACTTTCGTTGGAAATCCATCTCCGCGGGCGACTTGAATCGACGGTGTCTGCTTCTTCGTGAACGATATCACCGTTTGTTGCGATCCAGGAACCGGCGGATTGATGGGGTACGAACTAAACCCTAATGGCAAGCCCAATAACAGTGACGGCCCATCAGCCCAGAGCCCAAGAAAGAGTATCTGTTCGGCACCAAAGAGTTCGGCACGACCAAAGAGTTCGGACTCAGCCTACAGCTCGGTAAAAGCCGACCAGTCAAGCTCTCCTCTCAGATCGGCAAGAGCTGATCGGTAAAGTCCAGCAGTTCGGTCTCAGCATTCGACCGAACTAGGAGTTAGTGGACTCATGAAAGGCCTCCACGACCTACGCTATACCCACGATCTATTTAGTGGTACGAAGCAGTTATTGAGCAGTTATTGCTCACCCACGATCTTGTTAGTGGGGCTGCAAACCACGACCTTAGTTCAATGTATAAATAGAACTTAGATCAGATAGAAAAGGGTTAAGCTCTCTAGAGATAAAATACCATATAGCAAGTCTGTGTTGTAAGCTGTAATCCCAGATCAAGCAATACAATCTTGCCCTCCCTTCTTCCCGTGGACGTAGATTTACTTCAGTAAATCGAACCACGTAAATTCTCTGTGTCGTAGTCTTTATTCTCTACCAGCATTTACTAACATCAAAAATTCGCGGATCCATCACTGGCGCCGTCTGTGGGAACAGAGAACAAAATTTGTGATAAAGCGAATTTTTGATCCATTTTTTCCACCCAAAAAATGCATACCAGATCGCAGAGTACCCGTATTCCTGCCCGTGAGAACCAGGAGGAAGCCAATCCATCCCATAGGTCGGGAAAACAGCCTAGGGATAAATCCACCACCAGTTCTCATGGCGAAGGAACAAGCCGCTCCAAAAATCGTCCCACTGAGTCTTCCCAGCAGCCCGATTTGAATGAGGCTGTCAAGCAGTTTTTGGCGGCGAAGCAGGAGGAATTCTTAACCTTCCTGCGAAAAAGCCAAAAGCAGCCGGAGACGAAAACGACGGATTCTCCTTCTCCCTCCGCACAAGAAAGTCACTACCGCAGTAGTGTCGCATCTCCCAGGAGAAAGAATCCCCGTCCCCAACATGTTCCAGTTCCTCCTCGGTACCGGAATCACAGGAGAACTCAATCTCCTCCATACCGACGAGATATCGGATTCGCCGTGTACGGAGCACTGAAGACTCCGTTCTCGGACGACATCACCCGAACTCCGTCGATGACTTACGACGGGCTCGTGGACCCTCACGATTTCTTGGGGCGCTATCAATATAACATGGCGAACCAGGGTCTCAACGAGGTCCACATGTGCAAGCTGTTTCCCGAGCTGCTCATCGGGAACGCGAGAAGGTGGTTCGATAGCCTCCCCCAGGGCAGCATCAGATCTTACCGAGATCTAATGGATGCCTTCCACAGGAGGTTCTTTCAGAAAGCGGAAGCCCGAATCACTTCGGCTCAGCTGCTTTCCATTCGTCAAGGTCGCGACGAAAAAATCAGCGACTTTATGACAAGATTCCACAAGGAATGCCTGCAAGTAGACGATCTCAACGATCTGCTTGTCATCTCGGCATTCCAAAATGGAATCCTGCCCGGAGCTCTCTACAGGAAGCTCGTTGAGTGCGGTCCGCAGACAGCACAGGAAATGTGGGACATTGCGGACCAGTACTCCCGGGCCGATGAGGCAGACCGTCGCAAACGGTCGTTAGACAGCTCATCGACCCGAGGAGACAGAAGGAAGCCCGATCATAGCGATCAGGGGCATCCTCG
Source organism: Salvia splendens (assembly GCF_004379255.2). Taxonomy (NCBI): domain Eukaryota; kingdom Viridiplantae; phylum Streptophyta; class Magnoliopsida; order Lamiales; family Lamiaceae; genus Salvia; species Salvia splendens. Next base: position 17,815,743 of record NC_056033.1, read on the forward strand.
TCGGACTCCATTTGAAAGAATTCAAAGGGCTCCGGTGCAAGACAGATTGGGACCTCGTCTCAATCCCGAGAAGCCGCCCGCTCAGTTCGTACCGCTGAACAAGCCGAGAGCGGAAATTTTCGAACTGCACTCTGACCTATTCGAAAAGCCAAAGCGGATGACGAAATCAGCCGCGCGCCGACCACAGGATAGCTACTGCTCCTACCATCAAGACCACGGTCACGATACTGAGGAGTGCAGAAACTTGGCTGCAGGTATCGATGTTCTTGTGAAGGCAGGGACATTGAAAAAATACCAAAGCAAGCAGCCAAAGAAGAATAAAAAGCAGAGTGGTGCGAACTGCGCTCCTCTGGATCCGAAAAGGCAGCCGGATCCCGAAGACGATGACGAGCCGCAATATGATGGAGTAATCCAGACTATTGACGCGCTCCCTGCCGGGAAGACCAAGTCGTCCCTAAAGTCAGAGCGCAGAGGCTCCAATCGAGAGGAGCCAACGCATAAAAGGCTGAAGCAGGACGAAGTGATTACGTTCTCGGCTGCTGATCCCGTCCCGGCCATCTCTCCTCACCAAGACGCCATTGTCATCCAAGCCGGAGTGGCAAACAAACTGATCCACAGGGTGTTTGTGGATACAGGAGCGTCGGTTAGCATTCTTTTTAAAGAGTGCTTTGACAAACTAGAAGTGGACCCAGCTCGGCTCAGTCCGGCTCCGCTTCCCCTAAAGAGCTTCGCCCAGGAGGACACCCGCCCTGAAGGTATTATCAGCCTTCCGATCACGGTGGGGAAAGCGCCTACTAGCTCCAGTACGATGATTGAGTTTTTCGTGGTGAAAGCTCGGTCCCCGTACAACATCATCCTGGGAAGAGACTGGCTCAACACAGTTCGGGCCGTTTGCTCCACTTATCACCTCACCATCAAGATCCCTACTAAAGGAGGGATAGCGGTCATCCGAGGTGACCAAAAGAGAGCAAAGGAATGTCTGCAAATTGCGCTTAGAAGTGCCGAGCAGTTAGATCGGCACCACCAAGCATAGCAATCACAGCAGCCGGAGTCAGAGGCGATGACCGAAGTCATACCGGAGCCGAACTCGATGACAGTTCAGCTGTACGAAGACGATCCATCCAGAACGGTTAAGATCGGCTTCGCGGGAACGCCTCTACTTCGGGAAAAAACCATCCAGCTCCTCAAGGAGTATAAAGACGTCTTTGCATGGTCTCCGTTGGACATGACCGGAGTGCCCCCCGAGGTAATCACTCATCGGTTAAATATTGATCCTTCAGTCCGGCCGATAAAACAGAAGCAAAGACTCTTTGCGGCAGAACGAAGTCAAGTCATCCATGACGAAGTCCGTCAATTATTGAAGGCGGATGTGTTATTCGAAGTGAAGTATCCTTCGTGGGTGGCCAATCCTGTCATGATCAAGAAAAAGGAAGGAGGATGGCGGATGTGCATAGATTTCACCGATCTAAATAAGCACTGTCCCAAAGATTGCTATCCCCTTCCGAACATAGATAAAAAAGTAGAAGCTTTGATAGGCTTTGAAATTTTTTGTTTTCTTGATCTGTACAAAGGATACCATCAAGTTTTAATGGATGAGATTGACGCTTCAAAAACGGCCTTCATTACTGATTTCGGCATTTTCGCTTATAAAAAGATGCCATTCGGTTTAAAGAATGCCGGAGCCACTTATCAAAGGATGGTAGACAAGCTTTTTCGGCACCTGATTGGAAAGGAGGTCGAAGTGTATGTTGACGATATAGTCGTCAAAAGCAAAAGCACTTCGGAGTACGAGCACAACCTCAAGTCCACTCTCAACGTGCTCAAGAAAGCCAACCTCAAACTTAATCCCCAAAAGTGTACCTTTTTGGTAGATTCGGGAAAGTTTCTGGGTTGTTGGGTTTCAAAGGACGGACTCAAGGCAAACCCCTCAAAAGTTCAAGTCGTTCAGAACATGGCAATGCCGAAGTCCATACATGACGTGCAAAGGCTAACCGGATGTCTAGCCGCACTGAATCGATTCCTTTCCCAAGCAGCCGAAAAGCAACTGCCGTTCTTCAAGGTGTTGAAAAAGGCACCAAAGTTCGAGTGGGGAGCCGAGCAGAAAAAGGCCTTTGACGAGCTCAAAAGTTATCTAGCCGAGCTTCCTATTCTCTCTGCTCCAACCGAAGCCGAAGTAATATTCTTATACTTAGCGGCATCGGATCAAACCATCAGCGCGGTGCTTGTACGAGAAGAAGGCCTAAAGCAGCTTCCCATCTATTTTACAAGCCGAGCATTAAGAGGTCCAGAAACCAGGTATCAACCTCTGGAAAAGATTGCTCTGGCATTAGTAAATGCAGCAAGGAGACTGCGGCCATACTTCTATGCTCACAAGGTATGCGTCTTAACTGATCTGCCACTTCGGCAAGTGTTGACCAAACCAGAAGCATCAGGCAGAATCGCCAAGTGGGCTATAGAGTTGGGAGAGCACACAATTGAATATCTACCTCGGAAAGCCATCAAGGGACAAGCCTTGGCAGATTTTCTTGCAGAAGCAAAGTTCGATCAAGCAATTCCTGTTATTGCCGAACAGAAGAATTCTGCCAATGCCGAACTAGCACAGCCTTTGGAATCCGAAGTAGAGCCGCCGGACTGCTGGAGCGGATTCGTAGATGGAGCTTCAAACAAGATGGGAAGTGGAGCTGGTATTTTACTTGTCGCTCCCGACGGACACGAGGTAACCTACTCACTTCGGTTCCTATTCCCCACTACTAATAATGAAGCCGAGTACGAAGCCCTCCTGGCCGGACTCCAGTTAGCGCAAAGTCTGCTCGTCAAATCTCTCAAAGTCCATTGTGATTCACAAGTCATAGTAAATCACATGTTGGGTACAAGTGAAGCTCGTGACGAGAGAATGAAGAAGTATTTGGACAAAGCGCAAAGCATCAGCCGAAGTTTCTCCTATTTTCGGATAATCCGCATTCCCAGAGCGGAAAATAGCCGAGCAGATACCTTAAGTAAGTTGGCCTCAGATCCGAGCTCAAAGGCGGAAGAATTAATGCATCGAAGCATTGATGAAGCCGAGGTACATTCAGTATCCAGCTCGCCGAACTGGATGACGCCGATCTTGCAGTATCTGGATCAAGGACAATTGCCCGAGGATAAGAGAGAAGCTCGGAAGATCACGTGCCGAGCACTTCGGTACGAACTTCATGAAGGAGTCCTCTTTAGAAAGTCTTACCTCCAGCCGTTATTGCGGTGCGTAGGACCAGAAGAGACGGACTACATCCTCAGAGAAGTTCATGAAGGATCGCGCGGTAGCCACATCGGAGCCAGAGCTTTAGCTAAAAAAGTTCTGAGATGGGGATATTATTGGCCAACCATGGTACAAGAGGCAGTGCAGCTCGTCAAGAAGTGTACGAAGTGCCAAATTCATGCAAATGTCCCAAGGATGCCGCAGACCGATCTATACACTATGCAAAGCCCTTGGCCTTTCATGCAATGGGGCATAGACATAGTGGGACCACTTCCTCAAGCTCCTCGGCAAATGAAATTCCTTATCGTTGCCGTGGACTACTTCACGAAGTGGGTGGAGGCTGAACCATTAGCTACGATAACGAGCTCAAAGGCATTGGACTTCGTCTGGAAGAACATAGTGTGCCGATTTGGCATACCCCACATCCTCATCTCGGATAATGGGACTCAGTTCACCGACAAGACGTTCAAGAATTGGTGCCAAGAGCTGAACATTCAGCAGCGGTTCACTTCGGTCTCCCATCCCCAAGCAAACGGACAAACGGAAGTAACGAACCGGATTCTGGTGAAAGGGTTAAAAGCTCGGTTAGAACAAGCCAAAGGTCAATGGGTAGAAAATCTCCCTCAAGTCCTATGGTCCTACCGAACTACACCCAAAACCTCCAACGGTGAAACTCCGTATAGTCTGGTGTACGGCACTGAAGCCGTAATTCCGGTGGAGATCGGCGTACCCAGTCCCCGAACTCTAAATTTCTCCTCAGAAATGAATGACGACGGACTGAGAGCAGAACTAGATCTCGCCGAAGAAAGAAGAGAATTGGCGTGCATAAAAGCAGCCAAGTATAAGGAGCAAGTAGCCCGGTATTATAACCAAAGGGTGAAAAAGCTTCAATTTCAAGTGGGAGATCTCGTCTTGAGAAACAACGAAGTGAGCCGAGCAGAAAAGCTGGGCAAACTCGAACCCACATGGGAGGGTCCATATCGGGTGTCAGAAGTCCTCGGCAAAGGGTCTTATAAATTGACTCACATGTCAGGAGAACAAGTACCCCGAACATGGCACGTCTCCAACCTCAAGAAGTTCCACTTGTAAGAGACAAAAGTCCGGTCAGTCCGTCTCGTGTCTAGTTCGGTCATAGGGGTATATGTTTTTATTTGTTTGTTTCTTACTTGTACCTTTTACTTGTCGTTTTTTAAAAAAAAAGTTTAAAGTTTTTTTCCTTCATCTTTTTCATTTTTTCTCTATGTGTTTTGTCTCTATGTGCTTGTCGTCTCTTACAAATGGTACCAAGGTATATCGTTCTTTAAAGACTGATCCCCTTTTTAGATCGATTATTAAAGACTATTGTGAGTCCAAGCTTCTAAGGAGGATATAAGACCACAATTCAGCTTAACAAGCAGTCCGTCTGAAACGAACTGCAATAAGCCAACGATTGTGAGTCCAAGCTTCCAGGGAGGATACAAGACCGCAATTCAGCTTAACAAGCACTTCGTCTGAAACGAACTGCAATAAGCCAACGATTGTGAGTCCAAGCTTCTCAGGAAGATACAAGACCACAATTCGGCTTAAGAAATAAGCGCTTCGTCTGAAACGAACTGCAATAAGGGAAAGTCCGATCCACGCGATAAACCTCGCCGAATTAGGACGACCAAGTTCGGTCAAAGAAGTTTACCTCATAAGACCGGGGACGACCATGTCTAGTCAAAGAGGTTTACTGCATAAGACCACTTCGGTTAACTGGGAAAGTCCGATCCACGCGATAAAACTCGCCGAATTAGGACAAGGGAAAGTTCGATCCCGGCGACAAAAATCGCCAAATTAGAACACAAACCAAGTCCGGTCAAAGATGTTTATTTCATCAGACCAAAGACGAGTCCGGTCAAAGATGTTTATTTCATCAGACCAAAGACGAGTCCGGTCAAAGATGTTTATTTCATCAGACCAAAGACGAGTCCGGTCATAGATGTTTATTTCATCAGACCAAAGACGAGTCCGGTCAAAGATGTTTATTTCATCAGACCAAAGACGACTCCGGTCAAAGATGTTTATTTCATAAGACCAAAGACGAGTCCGGTCAAAGATGTTTATTTCATCAGACCAAGGACCAAGTCCGGTTAAAGAAGTTTACTTCATAAGACCGAGGACAAGTACGATGAAATTTTTTCGCTAAGCTGTAAATACAGTGTTAGAAGCGAAAACAAAATTTCATTTTTCAAATCTTGTTCGGCATACAACTCCGCTACCCTACAAAATGGCGTTACGCTATTACAAAGGACTATTCTACTGTCCAGGGTTGCTGAAGTTAAGCCACCTATCTGCAAAATCCTCTGGAAGCCGAGTTCGGTTGTTCCGAGCAGATGAAGAATAAGCAGGTCGACGAGATGCTATCCTCGACCCAACACCTCTTCCGCGAGCCCCAGAAGCTCTAACCCCTCGGCGATGAAGAGTCTCTGCAATAAGCATCTGCTGATCTTGCTCGCTCATAGTCACAACTCCTCGGCGAATTTCAGTCCGTCCCTGTCTTGACGATTCCGGTTGCTCCTGAGCCCGTTCTCGTCTTGACGTTTCCGGCTGTTCCGGAGTTCGTTGTTGACTGGGAGTAGGATTTTGAACAAGGGAACCAGAGGCTTGATCTGGAGTGCGAGCATCTGTTGGCGGGAAATGCCTAAGGAATCTCCCGATTGAGGGACGCCGGGAAAGAATGATGTCGTACCGAGAAGCCCAGCGCCGCAATGATTTCACAACTTGTTGGCAAGCCGAGCTCTCCAGCGCATTGTTCCTCCGGAGTACATGATATTCCTCCCACAGTTCGTCAACTCGACTCTGAACATCTGATATGGTCACTCCCCCGCGCACACGGATGTAATCCTCGTACGCAGTCCTCTCAGCAATGGTCGTATTCAGCTCGGCCTCCAGATCCTTCTTATCGGACTCTAAGTCCTTATTATCGGCCTCCACCTTCACTAACGAGCCAGAAGCTCGTCATTCTTCGTCTGATCGGCTATAGCTCTTTTCTCAGCTTCGTCTAAAGCTGAAGAGTACAGCCGTTTCCAGTGAAGTATCTCCATCTCCTTGAGTACAAAGCAGCTATATTAGTTCGGCAGCTGTACCGAGCAGATAGTAAATACAACAGGAATAAAGGCGAGTACGAAAAGCTATACGAAGACAAGTGTAGAGAATTTTTCATTCACAAGGAAATTTTTACACTAGGAGGGCTTCAAGGCCATTTTACAAGGAAGAAACTAGACTAAGAGAAGGGAGACGAAATCATACTCCGCCAGCTTCGTCTCCGGCTCCTTGGTCTGGTTCAGCTTCTTTCTCCTGAGCTACCTCAGCCTCGGCCTCGCATCCTGCCGGCCTCGCCTCCGCCTCCTGATCGGCTTCCTTCTCCGGATGCCCGGCCCGCTCGACTTCGGCCTCCAGCTCCAGCGACTCGGCCTCACCCTCTCCGTTGTAAGTCGAAGCGGGTGAAACGGGTCCCACGGAGGCAAAGATAGCCTCCAGGTTCTCGTCCCGATCAGCTCGACAACTCCGGACTCGGTCTGCAGAAAGCAGGACCGAGGATGAAGCGAGCTCCTCAAGGAGCGGCAGATTCTGAAGCCGAGCTGCTATCTCTCGGCTGTACAGAGGCAGCACGACGTCGGCCCCCTGCTCGCCCTTATCGGTAATTAGCCTTACCAGACTACCGACAAAGGCCGAGAACTGGCTGCTCAAAAAGAGTTTCTCCGTGTAGACACGGAGAGCCTCCCCCTGGGCAGCCACGGCGGCAGCCTCCTTCTGAGCCTCCCGGTGCTTCGTCTGCTCTTGCAGGATGATGAGCTGGTTTTTGGCTGACCGGGCTTCATCCTGAGCCGAGATCCTAGCAGCTCGGGCCCTCTCAAATTTGGCCTCAGCCTGTTCGGCCAGACTACGAGCAAGATGCAACTTCTTCTGCATCTCCTCGTAGTCGTGGGATGCTTTGGAGAGCTCCACGGAGACGAGCTTGGCTCTCTGAAGATGAACAAGGAAAAAACTCAACAGAATGGCCATCAAAAATGTGGAAAAGAAGCCAAGTCAGAAAGCTTACCTCCACAAAATTCGTCGGCCATTGAAAAGGCTCAGGGACGTGTTCCGGGATGTCTGCAACCACCTCGGAGATGACCAGGTCTGTCCCCGGCACTCTTGGGGACTCATGAAATTTCCCCTTCCCTTTAGCCGAACACGACTCCGGCACTTTCGGATCCGAAGAAGAGGTTTTTTGCCTCTTCTATTCTTCTCGGCTTCAGACGCCGAGCCGGGGGCCTCTCTGCCTCTCCGGCTCACAATCTCTGAGACTTTCGGATAGCCCTTATTCATCTGTACACTGCCAAAGCAAGAAAACAAAGTCAGATTTTATTCGTTAATAAAGCAGTAGAGCATAAAGATAAGAGAAATCCCACCCCTCGGGCTCTTCGTCCGAAGACGAGATGTCGAACACGACGTCGCCCTTGACGAGCCTCAGACTCCGTGTATTGTTTCCTACTATGGGAATCTGTTGATCTCCGCCTCGAGCTCGTCCAACGGTCCAGGCCGAGGATGCGGTAACCGGACTTCATCAGCCTCTCCAGGGAAAAACTAGGAGCCGCGGTCCTATCATAATAAGAGCGGTTTTGGCCACTCTTCGGCCACTTCGTTTTTAACACAAGTCCCCTAAAGGGCCTGTACAGGGATCAGTAACCCCAATACCCCTTCCTCTTAAATTGACAGAATTTAAGATTCGCCTTCAAGAACAAACCCTTCCTCACCTACGGATTTCGGCAGCGAAGGCCACACGACAAGTGCCTCCAAAGTTTCGGAGTCACCTGGCCTAAAGGAAGCTGAAAAAAAATCTAGCTTTACCTAGGCAAGAACTTAAAGGTACTTCCTACTGACTAGAATGGGGAAAGGGTGTAGGGGTGCAGCTGTGTACGTGGAAATAGGGAGACATTTTTTGTAACAGAAAATATTTGGAAAGTACGGGATTCTATTTTGGGCTAGACAAATATTCAGAGGGTAGTGGTAGTCATGGTGACTAGGCTGACAGATCTCAGGTTATAACAAAAGTAAAGGACAAAAAAGCAAAAAGCATCTAAAAAGCAAAGTGGTCCCCAACATTAGACAGGGACATCATCTTCTTCAACAACACAAACTAAAATCAGAAAATAATTCCAGATTCACACGGAAACACAGTTTATTAATTCGCGAACACAGATCCACAAATAAGAACACCAAATCTGAAATCAAAACACAGAAAATGCAACTCCGCGTACTGGTCAGCAGGAAAACGAAACGAACTCAAACTAGACTTCACATGCAGCGATTCACTCACGATCAACAGTTCCACACTTAACTAAGGGAATTTTGACGGAAACAAAGAAAGGAAAGTTTCAGCACTTAAAACACTAAGGAACCTTAGATCTAAGCTAACTAGGCGAAATAGGAAGGAAAATAAATCAAAAACATAACCGAAACGGAAATCAACTTCATAGCATAAACACGTTCAGATCTTCAACAAGTACTTCAAAAGCAGAAAATATCCAAAAGCAACAAAGATCCAACGTAAAGAAAGCAAGTAATTAAACTACGAAAGCGAATAAAAGTGTATTTGCCACTCCGGGCGATGATATCTCTAACTACGGTCTGATGGCTGGAACGGACGATTATTGAACTCCGGAACATCTAGATCTTCAAGTGGACCATGGCAGTGGCGGGAAACGAGATTCTGTGACGGCTGAAGGACTGACTCCGAGAGAATTCTACCTGAGAGTGATGATGATGATTCTATTCCTTTTCTCTCTCCAAGTGGCTTCCTTTTATAGGGAGGCTTACCTTGATTTTTAGGTAAGACCTTGCGGTAGATGACTTCTTTGCACTTAATTGTGATTGAGCAGTCCCAGCTATCCTCCTTCTCCATCTCGAGCCATATTTGCATGTATACTGGTCAGTACGTAATCGTCCTGACAGCCCTTTTCACTTGAAGTGTCTGAAACTCTGCCTGCTGGCTAGAATGCTTACCCTGCACGCTTAAGCAACTAGTTTTTGCAGATATAATTCAATTACGCACATCATACTGACCAGTAACCTAGGCCTAGAATACGACTTATCAAACTGCTCACACTTACCACATGCTTGTCCTCAAGCGTGAACAAACAAAAACGAATAAGTCGAATTCTAGCCTGGTTACTCCCCTGACCGACTCTACCTAAACTAGACTCGACGCAAAGAAAAACACTTGGGGCAAACACAGAAAAGACACACAAACACACAAACACAAAGATTTGGGCTATATTTCAACCATCCCTTACCTCGGGATCTGGTGCAATCCGGCCTTAGACAGCCTTGAACTCTTGCCACCCCCCATTCCTTCCTGGTCAGTACATCCGTTTGTCAAGATCGCCCAAACTCTCGGCCAAACACTAGATTCACTCGGTCTCTCATACCTCACCAGGAATGTTAGGACCGCATTCTCTCAATATGCTCAACCACGCTTGCTTCGGACTTAGATCTCACGTGCAGCTACTAAAGGACTTAAAGGCTTGTAATGGGGCTATTGGGTTGCAGCGTTTTGGGGGTAGATGTTCCTAAGGCTCTAAGTTTTCAAAATTTCTATTTTATTAATGCGGGAGAACTGTGTGCTGTAGGCTTTTGATCAGTTGCTTTTTAGCTGGCGCTTCTGGCTTGGGTCTCCAACTGTTCAGTTATCATCTTGTGGCTTTGCCACCCTTATTCCTTCTCTCTTTTTTTGTGGTCAAGTTTCTGACCATTTTTCTCCACAATCTTTTTTTTTTTTTTTGTGGCTTCGCCACCCTTATTCCTTCTTCTTCTCCCCCTTTTTTTTCTTTTTGTGGACCCGGGATAACTCCCTGGTCGATTTTCTTCCGAACCTTCTTGCCCAGCTGGAGTCTGCTTCTTTGTACCATCTTTCTGGCCAGTAGGCTTCATTCGCCTCACGCTTTGCACACACACAGTCCCAGTGGCTAAGGGTATTTATCTGGGTAAAAGAGTTAGGAAAAAAAGGTTCTAAGGGTGGTTTTTTTTTTTTTTTTTTTTAGATGGGGGTTTCCTACTGCCTTCAGTCTTTGCTACCCGTGGTCACTTCCTCCTAGGCAATTTGTGGCAGCCTCTCTTTCTTTTCCATATATGTGGAAAGTGGTTCCACTTAAAGCTTATAACTCACATTTTAAAAGGGCTTTCGCGCTTGGCTCTAAGTATGGGCTTTTCTCTCATACTCACATCATCTATCCTGACTAGGAGGTACTAGGGAGGGTGGTTTCGGTTTTCCAGCACGTCTTATCTCCCTCAGTTCCCTTCACCGTCAGCTCAAGACGGTTGAGTTTTAAGCCCAATCAACACACAAAATAAAAAACTAAACCTACAGGACACTAACACAAGCACGAACACAAAAACTACACATATACACATACTCATCATACTGGTCATTGCGTCCCCCCTCCCACTTTATAAGTGTCTGCCCTCAGATAGGGCTGTGAAGTGGAAAAGGTAATGGCCAGTATGATGGACACATAGACAAACAGACAAAAACAACAAATTAAAACTAAAACTTCTCACACTTAGACTATGGAATAGGCTAAGTGTGAGATTTTGAAAACCTAAACAGCAACCAACAAAACACATATATACACAAAACTCCTCACACTTAGGCCGTGCAACGGACTAAGTGTGAGTTAACATGCTTACGAAAAACAGAAAACATAAACACATGCGCCAAAAGACAAACCCTTAACTTCTCACACTTAGACTATAGAATAGGCTAAGTGTTATGAACGGGGTTTGCGCACAAACAGAAATTATACTACCTAGACACACAAAACACAATTAAAAACGAAAAGCTAAAAATGAGAAAATAAAAGAAAAACTAACTGGTCAGATGGGGGTGGTCTTAGCGAAGTCTCATGCTCCTCCGTGGGGCAGGTGGTGTAGGCTGCTTTTCCAGGGGTTCCTCTTCCGTTCCAGTGTGATCCTCACTCTCCTTCGCCGGTTCCTCGGCTGCTGCCGGCATCTCGGCGTTCTCTTCCTCGGGCTCTTCTATCATTGTCTCTGGTGGGTGGGTCTCATCGTCCTGGCCTCCATGGCCGCTTGTTCCTGTAGCTTGTTCTTTCTTCCGGTTGGTCACTTCTTCCAACAACACATCTATCACGGATGCCATCCGGCCCATCTCCGTGATCAATCGATGGTTTTCCTCTCCCAAAGTAGTCACTAACGTCTCCATAGCGTCTTGCTTTTGAGCCAATGTCTTCTGCTCTGCAGATCTTTCCAACATCCTTTCCATCACTGCCGCTAGCTTGACCATCTCTGCTTTCAATTGCTTATTCTCCTCTCTAACTTCATCCATTTCCTTCTCCATTCTGGCTTGACGCTGTTCCTGGTCCGATGCCAATCCGATCATTTCTGCCCTTATCCGTCTGCTTCCCTCCGCTATCTTCTCCACAGCTTTTTCCATCCCCTCTTGTCTCTGGTCGTGTGCCGGTGCTTCATGAGCTGCTGCCAACCGAGCAGTGGGTGTAGCTTCCTCTCCCATCGCGTAGAAGTGTGGCACGCCTTGCCTCATGTATACCGCATTCGTCCGAACGAATAGGGGGGTATCAAACAATCCTGGGGCGTCCACCATCGTCAAGGGGGTTAAGTCTTCGTTCTCTGAAACGGTGACGTTGTTTCTCACAAAGATTTCCAATATATGGCAGAGGGAAATATTCCGTGCTGGGTGGGTAGCGATGAGGTGACATGTGTATGCAGTCCAGAACCCTAAGTGCAACTTCTTGCCTCTCTTGGCACACCACATAAGATACAATTCCGTCATCGATGTCCGGACTGCCGAATTCGACTGTCCTAAAAGGTTGTAACCCAAGAAGAGTTGAACCGGCGTAGATTAGGATCGTTGAGATGGATAGATCGGGAGATAGTGGACTGAAACTGTCCTGCCCCGGGGTGAGTAAGCTCTTCCCAAGCTACCTGGGGCTCAAAGTCCACATGCCTGTGGGGAATCCCCCGCTCCCTATCTCTCCACTCGGGCACTATGGCCTCCTCCAAACTGCATATCCCTAGCCGAACAGTCCATTCAATCAAATTCATCCTAATCTCTCCTCCAAATACTCTGAAGCTGATGCACTCTACATCCAAATCTGTTGTGACCTTGAATCGAAAGGTCGCGAAAAATTCTTTGGCCAAATCGACCGGAACATTCAAATTCTCATTCCTTAACAGCCATTCAAAACCCAATTCGTGGAAAAGGGCGAGAAACGATTCCCGAACCTTCAATTCATCTAACGAGGGGAGATGAATTACCTTTCCACACTTAACCTTCTTGCCTTTTGCGTTCTTGGTGCGATAGATGGATTGGAGCTCCTTGGAGTCAAAAAATTGCATCCCCTCCACCACGTCATCTGTGAGCTCCACCGTCCAACGCTTATATCGGAGTGGTTCTGCAGGTGGATGCAATAGTTCCCGATGATCGTTAGGGAGTTGCTGCTCCTTGTACTCCTCATCTTCCATGGTCGTATCGCTATCGGATTCAGATTCTTCACTGATCTCATATTCACTGTCACTCGGTGTTTGCCGGTTTGATGGGGTCCTCTGGTCAGCCTCAGTGATCACGATGCATGTGTTCACGGTACGCGGTTTTTTGGTACTCGGCTTGTTCTTCACAACGGCTTTTCCTTTCCTTTTTCTTTCTATCTGGTACCTGGCTTCCTCCTCAGCTTCACTCAAGATTTCCACGGGATCTGCCTCTGTGTTCGGCTGATCCCTACTAGCTGCCCACTTTCCCAAGCATCTCTGCGAAATTCTCCGCGGTTTGGGCGAGTCTGCCTTGGGGTCTGCTTTCACCACCAGTTTCCGCTTTATGGGCTTGGGCTTCACTATCGGAGGTGCCACCGGTTCTGGCTCATTGGTTTCTGCAGCTGTTTCCTCCTCTCCTACCTGCATTCTACCATCCCCTACTTCTACTTGGGGATCTACTGGCTCTTTTTCTTTACTCGGTGCTTCTCCTTCCCCTCCTACCAACTGGAAAGGTCGGCCTTCCGGTATGTTTCCTGATGTGGCTTTCTCCCTGTTTCCTACTGCCCCCAATGCGAGGTCTAGACCCTCAGCCATTGGTGCAGTGTCCTCTTCTCTCTGGTTGACCCTGTTCAGAATCGAGTCAAATTCTTCGTCTGTCATTAGGCCTTGTTTTCTGGCCGATTCATTCAAATCTATTTCCGGCCTTCTCACTTCTTGAACTACCGGCTCCGCTTCGGGCATTTTCTCTGTTCCTTCACTCCCCTCCGGAGTTGTCTTGCCTTGACTCGACTTTTTCGTACGCTCCTCAGAGTCGGAGTCGTAATGTGCGGTAATAGCGTCGAGCTCTGCCGAATTCGGCACTTAATCTGCTGCATGACTGTCCAGCGCAGGCGGGAGTTCACTGGGTGTGGTTCCTACGCCCTCCATTTGATCAAAACCAGTCAATGCCGTCGTCCAGTCCCGAGTAGGGTCCTGTTGACGAAGAAATGCCATCATGGCATCCATGGAAATCATAGGTGGTGGCTGGGTGGTCGGTGCTGGTGGCGGTGGATTTTGCTGTGGTTGTGCCTCCTGGGTTTCTTGGCGGCGCGGTTTGATTTTCCGGGCGAAAGCTTTCTTCCCCATGAGTGGAAATCTGCGATTTAGTGGTGAAAAGGTAGGGTTGAGGGTTGAGAATGATGTTTCCGCGAGAGAGATGGACAAAGAATTTCTTGAAAGCGAATTGAAAATGAGGGTTTGTGAGGGGAAAGGGTTGAGACGGTGAGTTTAATTCGGGTGAGAGAGAGCAGTTGCAGGGGTAGCCGGTCGCGACGTTTCAGACGGGAAGGGCGGTTGAGGTTGCTGGCCTCTGATTGGTCCGCGCGTCTTTTCCCTCTGCTCACGCGCCATTTCTCTTGCTGTCACCCTGCAAAAGCTGCACAAGCTTTAATTCAAATTTTTGTCCTTTCCATAATTCCTCCTCTACTTGCCTAAAAAAAAGAGACTAATTTAAATGGGCACTTAAATAACATTTTGAAATAGCACCAGATAAGCAATCCTTTGGTCAATGAGCACTTCAAATTAAAATTAAGGCCCGAAAATATTTTTTTTTGGATTTTTAGGAATTATCTAGCGTGCAAATATTAATTACGTATTTACAATATTTACAACTTTCTTAGGTAATTTAGAATTCAACTTGGCCAGTATATGCATACTATTCTCAAAGGGAAACTGGTCGCGCGGAATTTCAAATTCCTATCTTACTGATCAGTATGAAACCGATGTAAGTGGCTGTAGTGGAATTTCATCCACTACACCCACCTCGCTATTATCCCTGAATATTTTCAACCTATGCCCATTTACTATGAAAGGTTCAGAGTTAGAAAAACTCCCTGAAATTTCTACTGCCCCGTTGGACCGGAGTGCAGTTATGATGTAAGGTCCTGTCCATTTGGACTTGAGTTTCCCTGGCATAAGCTTCAATCTTGACTGGAAGAGTAGTACTTTCTGGCCAACATGGAGCTCCTTAGTCCTCAGATTTCGATCATGCCATAATTTAGTTCGTTCCTTGTACCACATGGCGGAATCGAATGACTCCAATCTAAGTTCCTCAAGCTCCTGCAGTTGCAGCTTCCTTTCCTCTTCACAGGCTGTAGCATCCATATTCACTTTCTGTACTGCCCAGTATGCTCGATGCTCGATTCCAACTGGTAAATGGCACATCTTTCCAAAGATAATCCGGTAAGGGGACATGCCTATGGGAGTCTTGTAGGCTGTTCGATACGCCCAGAGAGCATCCTCTAACCTTACACTCCAATCCTTCCTAGAAGTGTTCACCGTCTTCTCCAAAATTTTTTTTATTTCGCGGTTAGAGATTTCTGCTTGACCATTTGCTTGCGGATGGTAAGGGCTGGATAGTCTATGGTGCACACCGTATTTCTTCATTAAGGCTTCAATTGTGCGATTACAGAAGTGTGTACCTTGATCGGATATGATCGCCCTGGGCACACCGAATCGGCTGAAGATATGACTCTTTAAGAATTTGGCCACTTCCTTGGCTTCACACGTGCCTGTGGCCTTGGCTTCCACCCATTTGGAGACGTAGTCTACAGCAACTAGGATATACAGATTCCCATAGGATGAAGGGAAAGGCCCCATGAAATCCATTCCCCATATGTCGAATAACTCGCAAACTATTACGGGTACCTGTGGCATTTCATCCCGGGCAGATATTCCACCGGTCAGTTGGCAACGCTCACAACTTCTGCAAAACTCGTACGCATCTTTGTTGAGGGTTGGCCAATAAAAGCCGCTATCCAAAATCTTCCTAGCCGTCTTCTTGGACCCGAAATGTCCTCCGCATGCTAACGAATGGCAGTGGGTCAAAACATCCCGCTGATCCCAGTCAGGAATGCACCTCCTTATCACTTGATCGGACCCTATCCTCCACAAATAGGGGTCGTCCCAAAAGTAGTATTTCGCTTCACTCTTGATCTTCATTCTTTGGGCTTTGGTAACACTTGGCACTTCTGGAAGCTCTCCAGTTACCAGGTAGTTGGCCAGGTCCGCGTACCAAGGCTCTTGCCCTACCTTCTCTTTTCCTTTTGCTGTATCATTCTGACCAGTAAGCTTGAACACTTCTTCCCAATCAATTTTTCTGGGCACAAAAATCACCTCACACAAATGTTCCTCTGGAAATTTATCATGCACTTCGTCACCGTTTCCATCTTGCACTATTCTGCTCAAATGGTCCGCCACTTTGTTCTCGACTCCTCGCTTATCTTCTACCTCCCAGTCAAATTCTTGTAGCAAGAGTACCCATCGGATCAAGCGTGGTTTGGATTCCTTCTTGGCAATCAGATACTTAATCGCCGCATGGTCAGTATACACTATGACCTTAGATCCCAACAAATATGGCCTGAACTTCTCGAAAGAATACACCACTGCCAGCATCTCCTTTTCAATGGTATCGTAATTCCGCTGGGCTTGATTTAAAGTCTTGGAAGCATAAAAAATTACGTACCTCTTCCCGTCGATCTTCTGACCCAGCACGGCTCCTACCGCAAAATCGCTGGCGTCGCACATTACTTCGAACGGATGGTTCCAGTCAGGAGCCCTTATGATAGGTGCGGATATCAACTTTTCCTTGAGAAGGTTGAAAGCAGCCTTGCATTGCTCATCAAAGATGAATTCCACGTCATTCTGAAGTAATCTAGTAAGGGGCTGGGCGATCTTGGAGAAATCCTTGATAAATCTTCGATAAAATCCGGCGTGCCCCAGAAAACCCCTTATTCCCTTCTGATCAGTAGGGAATGGTAATTTGGATATAACATCTACCTTGGCTCGATCCACTTGGATACCTCTCTCTGAGACCACGTGTCCTAAAACTATCCCTTCGGCGACCATAAAATGGCACTTTTCGAAGTTCAAAACCAAACTCTTTGCTTGACATCTCTCCAAAACTATATCTAAATGGTGAAGGCAAGAGTCGAACGAGTCTCCGTAAACCGTAAAATCGTCCATGAATATCTCTATGCAATCCTCAATCAGATCAGAAAATATGCTCATCATACATCGTTGAAACGTACCTGGAGCGTTGCACAGGCCGAAGGGCATGCGACGGTATGCATAGGTTCCAAACGGGCAAGTGAAAGTAGTCTTGTCCTGGTCCTCAGGATCTACGTAAATTTGGAAATACCCGCTGTACCCATCTAGAAAGCAGAAAAACTTCTTCCCAGCTAATCTCTCCAACATTTGGTCGATGAACGGCAGGGGAAAATGGTCCTTCCTGGTCGCATTGTTCAGCTTACGGTAATCGATGCACATTCGCCAACCCGTGACTAGCCTCGTTGGGATCAGTTCATTCCTCTCATTCTGAACTACTTGGATGCCCGACTTCTTTGGGACCATGTGGATCGGGCTGACCCACTCACTATCCGGTACTGAATAGATAATCCCTAGCGACAACAACTTCAAGATCTCCTTCAATATCTCTTCTCGCATGTTAGGGTTTACCTTCCTTTGAGCATCTCGATGTGCCTTCGCTCCTTCCTCCAACCTAATGTGGTGCATGCAGACGTCGGGGCTAATCCCCACTAAATCTGTAAGACTCCATCCAATTGCCTTCTTGTTCTTGCTCAGCACGGTCAGTAGCCTAGCCTCTTGTTCTTTCGTGAGGCTGCTACTGATGATCACTGGATAAGAGTTCTCCTCTCCAAGGAAGGCATACTTCAAATTTGGTGGCAACTTCTTCAGCTCAACTTGAGGTGGAAGTGTGTCTTCGGGTAGAGGGTTTTTCTCAATCTCTCCTTCTTTTTCTAAACCTCCCCTCGATGGTTCTTCTATACTGGCTGGTAGCTGAACCCCTGCGGCTCCAGTGAACTCCGATTTCTGACAGAATCCCTTGATTGCTGCTTCTATTTCTTCATCAGTCAACCCTTGGCTACTGATCATTTCACACCATGCAGCGGCTTCGACGTCAGCCTACTCATAAGCATCTAATGCTTGGAGTTTCTCCTGCAATAGTTCGGTCTCAAGAAAATCTTGGACAAGGGGGTCAATCATGTCAACATAACACAAATTTTCAGAATCAATCGGTTTCTTCATGGCTTCATTGATATCAAAAGTAAATTTCTCTCCATGGAAATCAATGCAAATTGTCCCCTCGGCCATGTCTACTATTGTCTTAGCCGTTCTCAAAAATGGCCTTCCTAACAACACTCCACTAGATTCCCTAGCTTCATGCTCACTCATTTTGATCACATAAAAATCAGCAGGATAGGTAAAATCATGCACTCTTACTAACACGTTTTCTAAAACTCCCTCAGGACTTATGCACGACCTATCAGCCAGTTGGATCAACACCCTAGTATTAGACAATCTAACTCCCTTCAATCGGTTATAGATAGACAATGGCATAACATTTATGGACGCCCCCAAATCACACATTGCATGTTTGACCTTCACATCTCCTATAGTTATAGGCAAAGTGAACATACCTGGATCGGCTCTCTTGGGTGGTAACTTCTCTTGCACTATTGCTGACGCTATCCCTTCCACCATAATCTTGCCATCCTTCTGGGCTCTCCCGGCTATGAAGTCCTTAATGAATTTCCCGAGAGGGGGTAGCTTCACGGCTAGGAGGAATGGTATGGTGACATCCAACTTCCCAAAAATCGACAAGTAGTCAACCGGGTCTTCTTTCTTCCTCTTTGTAACAAATCGGAATGGGAACGGTTTATCCCCTTTTTTTTCCTCTACTGGTTCTTCAGCAACCTTCTTGGAGTTTTTCTTGGGTAGTTCCTGGGTCTGGGCCTCCATTCTGGGTTCTACCTCTTGAGGGGGTTTCTTCCTGGTCAGTAGGGTGTCGGGTTCACCTCGTAAACTTGGTGTATCATCCAAGAAGAATGGATCCTTCATCCGAGGCATAGTTCTCCCTAATTCATCCACTGAAATGGTATCACCTCCTATCTTCGTTCCATTAGATCCTCCACCAGGTTGTTTCGGTTGAGGCGCGTCATAAGTGGTTCCCGACCTCAACGTAACCTTACTCACATTTGCCTTTTCGGGCATTTGGACTGTAGATGGGAGTTTCCCTGCATTTCCCTTCAAATCACCCACCGAACTGGCCAGTTGAGCTAACTGCCTATTCATCATATCCATGTTCGCCTTATGTTCCTTCTGGGCGTTTTGCATCCCCTGCACGACCTCATTATGGGATTGCAATTCTCCTTTGATGCTCTGTTGTGATGCTAGCATTTCACCCATCATGTCTTCAACGGATCTCCTTGACCTGCTCGAGTTTTGGAAGTGACTTGGCCCTTGGTGTTGATAGTTCTGGCTGGCCTTGATTAGGCGGGTATTGGTTATACTGGGTAGGAGGGGTGTACTGATCTTGAGGATATTGATTCTGGTGCTGGCCTTGGAATTGATTTTGGTTCTGATGGTTTTGGGGTCCTGGGTTTGGCTGATTTTGGAAGTTTTGGAAGTTTCTCTGGTGGGGTGGCACATAGACAGGGTTCGGGTTCTGTGGGTTTTGGTTTTGGGAATGTTGGTTTCTTCCTGACCAATTGGGCTGGTAGTCTGGGTTCGCTGGTCCACGGTTAGGGTTTTGATTCGGATGGGGGTTATACTGGCTCTGACCTTGGTTCTGATTTTGGCTCCCGTCACCCCATCGGAAGTTTGGATGATCCCTCCATGGTGCATCCCGTTGCCTACCTTGAATCCAATGCCCACTAGAGTTGAAGTACCCCGCAGCATTAACTTGCTCCATATTCCCGAAGTCATTAGGCTGATCATAGTTCGGTCCTTGATTTCCCTGCTCTGCACCCTTGTAATTCCCAGCTGGGGGAGGTGGTGGAGTGCTCTTCTCGATCGCACTCAGAAGTGACTTCTTCAGCTCATCCATTTTCAAATCCATTTTCTGCTCCAGTGTATTTTCCTGATCAGTAACCGAGGCAACAGCATCCCGCTCTCGGTTATATCCTTCCCTTGAATGGTCATACTCTTTCTTTGCATTCAGTAGCTTCCTTAGGACTCTCTTTGCTTCGCTAACCCGCAATTGCGTGAAGCTTCCTCCCGACGATGAATTTGCCAGGTCCTTGGTTACCGCGTTCATGCCTTCGGAGAAAGTATGATGTACTTCAATGTCCGCCATGCGATGGTTGGGACACGATTCCAAAAGACCCATGTATCTTGCCCAATAATCACTCAAGGGCTCATCATACCCTTGCTTCACATTAGTTATTTCCCTCTTCAGCGCGCTTGTCTTGGATGACAGAAAAAACTCGCCCAGAAATGCTGACTTGAAATCGGCCCAAGTCTCGATGGAGTTGGGGGGCAGGCGCATGAACCATGTGTTAGCTTCCCCTTTTAGCACAAATGGCAAAGCCTTCAACCTATAATCATCCTCCGTCGCTCCTGCCGGTCTCCTCTGCGCCCTACAAATTTTGCAAAACTCATGAAGAAACTCATACGGCCCTTCATAGCTCTTCCCACAGTATGTAGGCAGGATTGCGATCACATGAGGCTTCACATCGCAGGCAGTTTGGCCTGGAGTAACGACTATGGCTTGCGGGGGCTCTCCTTCAGTATGCGCGTTCAGCGTCCCGATCTCCGGGTCCTCATCTCCCTAGTTGGCCATTTCCCTTGGGTTGCCTTCCAACAGTGGTATCTCTTCTGGTATCGGTCCCTCTATGGTGCCCTTCTCCTCGTCACTACTCGTCCCTAGGTCAGACAAGGTGGTCGACAAGCCAGAACGAGTGGTTACGAGTATAGATCCTCGCTGAAGTATCTTCGGTCTCCCCTGGTCAGGAGCCGAACTGCTTCTCATAAACTGAAATGGAAAGAAAAGGAAAAGAAGATTATGCACAATATATACGCCAAAGTATCACACACAAAAGTAACTAGTAACGCCATGCATCCCCAGCAACGGCGCCATTTGAAACGAATGGGATTTCTCCTCAGGGTGTTTAGGTGTCGTTCAAGCAAGGATATATCCTACTGGTCAGGATAGAGATCCTAACTAAGCCTAGACCCTGGTTTCAAAAATTCCTCAACCCACTTCTACTGATCAGTATAGTGGTGGTAAGGGTCGAATCCCACAGAGATGGTGCGTTAAAACTATTGTGGTGATATTCTGGATGGTTTGGTTAGCTACCACGCTCGGGTTGAGTCTTTACCTAGGCAAGAACTTAAAGGTAATTTCCTACTGACTAGAATGGGGAAAGGAGTGTAGGGGTGCAGCTGTGTACGTGGAAATGGGGAGACATTTTTGTAACAGAAAATATTTGGAAAGTACGGGATTCTATTTTGGGCTAGACAGAATATTCAGAGGGTAGTGGTAGTCATGGTGACTAGGCTGACAGATCTGCAGGTTATAACTAAAAAGTAAAGGACAAAAAACAAAAAGCATCTAAAAAGCAAAGTGGTCCCCAACATTAGACAGGGACATCATCTTCTTCAACAACACAAACTAAAATCAGAAAATAATTCCAGATTCAACACGGAAACACAGTTTATCAATTCGCGAACACAGATCCACAAATAAAAACACCAAATCTGAAATCAAAACACAGAAAATGCAACTCCGCGTACTGGTCAGCAGGAAAATGAAAACGAACTCAAACTAGACTTCACATGCAGCGATTCACTCACGATCAAACAGTTCCACGTTTAACTAAGGGAAATTTTGACGGAAACAAAGAAAGGAAAGTTTCAGCACTTAAAACACTAAGGAATCTTAGATCTAAGCTAACTAGGCGAAATAGGAAGGAAAATAAATCAAAACAATAACCGAAACGGAAATCAACTTCATAGCATAAACACGTTCAGATCTTCAACAAGTACTTCAAAAGCAGAAATATCCAAAAGCAACAAAGATCCAACGTAAAGAAAGCAAGTAAATTAAACTACGAAAGCGAATAAAAGTGTTTTACCACTCCGGGCGATGATATCTCTAACTACGGTCTTGCTGGCTGGAACGGACGATTTGGAACTCCGGGAACATCTAGATCTTCAAGTGACCATGGCAGTGGCGGGAAACGAGATTCTGGACTGGGCTGAAGGACTGAACTCCGAGAGAATTCTACCTAAGAGTGATGATGATGATTCTATTCCTTTTCTCTCTCCAAGTGGCTTCCTTTTATAGGGAGGCTTACCCTTGATTTTTAGGGTAAGACCTTGCGGTGAGATGACTTCTTTGCAATTAATTGTGATTGAGCAGTCCCAGCTATCCTCCTTCTCCATCTCGAGCCATATTTGCATGTATACTGGTCAGTACGTAATCGTCCTGACGCCCTTTTCACTTGAAGTGTCTGAAACTCTGCCTGCTGGCTAGAATGCTTACCCTGCACGCTTAAGCAACTAGTTTTTGCAGATATAATTCAATTACGCACATCATACTGACCAGTAACCTAGGCCTAGAATACGACTTATCAGGAGGGAAGTGGTTAAGTTTCGAATTTCAAATTTAACTTTAGGAGAAGGCGTACGGATTGCTGACCTCATGCCTGCAACCGCCTGCTGCAACCGTTCCCGTTCCTATCTACAAATAAAAAACCTATTTTCTCTCCTTATTCTTTATTTCTCAAACCAAATTATCTCTCGCTCTTAAAATCCCCAAATTTTTCTCTTTCAATATTCATATTTTTCTAACCCTAATCGGAAATTTTCTCTTAAGTTCTTGACAAGATTTTGCAGATTCAGGCCATGGAGAATAAATCTGACGCAGGGAAACCCACCACATCTGCAGATTCCGGTGCGGCGACATTCATGTCGGATTTGGTGCAGAAATTTGGCAGTATAGAAGAAGCAATGAAGGCCTTCGCCTTGTTTACGATGATGATGGAGAACGCAAAACCTACCGCGTCGACAACCACCGCACCACCACCACCGCCGATTCCGGAAGATCCGACGGTCCAACCTTCTGTTATACATGCAGTTGCCGAACCGTCCACCAGTGCTTCCGAGAAGGACGCCACAGTAGGTGAAGAACAGAGACAGGAGGCGGATCTGGTTGCGGGGTTGGGACAAATGGCGGTTGGTGATCAAAGGATAGCACATGTCGTTGAGGGGGAAGCCCCTGTTATTTCTACAAGTGTCGTTGAGGGGGAAGCCCCTGTTATTTCTGCAAGTGTTTGTGAGGGGGAAGCCCCTGTTTCTGCTGATGGTGTTTCAGAGGGGGAAACCCCTGTTATTTTTGAGAAGGTTGTTGAGGGGGAAACCCCTGAAAGGTTAGTGGGCGGTGAAGCCCTAATTTCTTACAGTTTGGTTATTGAGGGGGAAACCTCTGTTTACATTGCGGGGGCGACCCCTAGTTTGTCTGAGGGGGTACAGGCCCCTGTTCTTGATGAAGTTTCGGAGCCTAAGGAGAGCAGGCTCGAGTTGGTGATCGATCTGGAAGAAAATCCGGTGGGCGCAGACTCACCGGTGGATAAGAGAGAGGCCAGGCGTAAGGCCCGACGAAACTTGCGGGACGAAATCGAGGATCTCTCTATACCCGCGGAGGTGGGAAGCCTAACCTCGGGAACTGAGGGCGTACAAACAGAGGATACCCCAAGGTCTGGAGGTGAAGAAGACGAAGCAGAGAAGCGCCGCCTGGCGGCAGAGCGAAAAAGGAAGGGCAAACATGCTGCTAGTTCCCGGGTCAAGAAGTCCAAGCGGACTAAGGAGGACAAAGCTGTGGAAGCTCAACTCCCAGCCCCTACTAAAGTGCCATTCGCCAAGGAACCAGTCGGGCCTCCTTCGTCTAGTGAATCCGAGGAAGAAGATATAGAAGAGTCAGAGGAAGTGTTGAATTTTGAGCCAGCTGAAGTCTGGATAACGAAAGGTTTATTGGAATCCATGGGAAAGTTCGAGGATCCCAAACGAACGGCCACATATAAGGAACGATGTAGTTCGGGAAAGCTAGCAAAGTCCGGAAAAAGGTATGTTCGGGAGGAATTGGTGGAGATAGACTCCGACGAGGAGTTTCGTCAGTACATTGGCGCCATAGGGTTCGATTGGCTTCTTAAGCATAGTGACGCGGAAGTGCCAACAGTACTTGCCTGGGAATTTTTCTCCACCTTTCGCCTGAAGCCCACCACTGATTTGGATACAGATTCAATTACCTTTTCGCCTTTTTACTGAAGAACATGAAATGAGTCTTAGAGAATGGTCCCTCAGGATTGGCTTGTTCACGCGTGCAGAGGATGAGGACGGTATCTGGAATGAGCGCGTGGTGGGGCCACCAAAGTACACGCCCGGATTCAAGCCGCAATCTGCTTGGGAGTTTGTTACGCATCCGAAAGTGGGACAGTTCAAGACTAGATACTCGAAAGCCTTCCATATCGACAACCGAATCCTGCGCTTTGCTCAGACGTTCATTAGCTAAAACTTGATGGGGACCGCCAATTCTGCTTTGACTACAGCCGACCTATACTTCACATGGTGCATGGCCAAGGGCGTAAAAGTGCATCTGGGTTATTGGTTAGCCCAGGCCTGCCATCAGATGGCCGCAAATCCTTCCCGTCACATGTACACGTGTCACCTTCTAGGTGCCTACCTCCAGCGCAACTCGATAATGAAGATTGCCAAATCTGCGCCTAAGGTAGTGATGTGCGAGTCTCCAGAGCTTTTTAGTGTGGATTACTTTTTCAACAAAGGCTTGTTGTACATGCATGGGAAAGATGTCTGCTTCTATGAGGTCGGTAGAGCGGAGCCCCTAGTTAAGCCGGAACAGGATGTTGTCGAAGTTGTTGCTAGTGTTGAGTATGAGGAGATGAAAACGGAAGTGGGTGCAATGCACAAGGAATTGGGTGAAGTTAGAAAGGAAATGGGTGTGATGCAAACGGCGCTCAATGACATTCGGACGGAGATGACTGAGATGCGGAAAGAATTCGGAGGGGTCAGGGAGGAGATGCAGGCTCTCAAGGGGCGCATCACTGTCTTGGTGGGAAAGTCATCTACACAGAACGATCGTATGGCGGAAGCCGTCAACTTGATGATGATGATGACAAAGTGGCTGAAGGAGAAATTTCCCGAGCCTCAAATGAAATTGTCTGCTGGACCTAACAGTGTGCCCAAGCAGCCAGGGTAAGGAAGTTCTTCCATCCAGCAGCCCCCACCAGCGATCAAGCCCTTGACAGTCTCGTCTGCATCGAAGCCCATGTCAGTTAAGAAGCTAGTGTCTAAACCGAGTGAGAAGGAGGAGAATAAGCCGGAGTCGCCGGTGAGAAAGAAAGCAAAAGTGACCCGACCCTATGTTCCACCCTAGTTTGGCTCCCGAGGGGGCCTAACCCCGAATTGAGACCCCCTTGACCAAGTAACTTTACTTTCAGTATTTCTTTATTTTCTTTCTGATTTTATATGTTTATGTGTTTGCCGTTTTTTTATGTTTGTCGTGTTGTTTTGTGATAGCATGCCTTGTGATGTATATATTTGTCTGCATTTTATGTGTCTTCTCCCACTTAGCCCAATCTTTGGTCTAAGTGTGAGAAGTTTGTGTTTCTTTTGGGCATGTTGTGGTTTTTGTTCTGTAGACTTTTCTCCCACTTAGCCCATTGATCGGTCTAAGTGTGAGAAGTTTGTATCGTTTGTGCGTGTTTGTTGTTATGCGTTTTGTTGTGTTCTGTTTGTACTTCCCTGTTTCCCCCCTTCACTAGGATAGCTTGGGGACAAGCCTGAGTGAAGTGGGAGGGGGAGGGAGTAGTACTGTTGTGTTTACTGTGAATAGGTTTTTTTTTTAAGATCTAGGATTTTTTTTTTTTTTTTGTGTCGCATGAGCTGGTGAATATAATACGGCGAGATTCCCTTAGTGAGAGCAATTGAAGATATGATGCATGTCAATTTTGAGGTCTTTTTCCTTTAATAAGCCAAATTTGGTCTTTTTCTTTAAGTGTTTATTTTTGTTAGTCTGTTAGTGTGACTAGGTCTAGGAGTTTGTGTTTTTGCTTTTGTAGAGTCGGTCATAGGACAATCATGCCTTGAAATTCGGCTTATTTCTTTTTCTTGTCTTTATACTTGAGGAAAAGTATGGTTTAAGTGTGAGCAATTTGATAAGGCTAATTTCATGCATTGATTAAGGGGTTAAATTCATGCATTTACGGGGTCTAACACATCTTTTTAAGCCAGGTGTGTAGAGAATTCGCCAAGTCCAGGAAAAGAGAAGGATGTTTGCATGGCGCAAGGAAATGACGATAAAAGTGAGTATTGTGGAAAAATGACCGGACGGAGGAGATCAAGAAGCTGAAGGGCAGAACGGAGATTTCTGCGAAAGCTTATAGAAGATCAAACCCACACCTATATAAGGAGGAGAGCATGCATTTTAAGAGGAGGATCTTCTCGCTGGGGGGACTTTAGACAGGGAGCTCTCGTCTCTCGGCACTTTTGGTTCTCTTAGCTCACTCGCCATACTCTACACACTTGTTTTATCAGGAACTTGAGGGGTTTTCGGGTTCATTTTCAATTGTTGTTACGTAGTTGGGTAACACCGTCCTTGAAGAGGGCGAAGATACAATTTATTGCTTTCGTTTTAGTTTGTTATCGTGAATTTCACCGAGCTTCGCCGTTAGAATCTCGGCTCTATTTTCTGTTGAATTTCCGCTATCTATACAATTTTCAGTTTCTGAATTTACTTTGCTGATGTTGATTTCGATCATGGATGCATTTGGTTTTGAGTTTGCCGTAGTTACTGTGATTTTTGCATTGGTTTACTGAGTTTGCGCAGAAGTATTGGAAGTTTGTGTTGATCGGAGCAGATCTGTTGAATCGAAAGTTATGGAGTTGATTTTGTTGGTTGTTGGGTTCGGAATGCTTGGATCCGGAGTGGATTAAGCATCCGACGTTTGGATCTGAAACAGAGTGATCGGAGTTGATGCCTAGTTTTCGTGTTTTCGTTTCATTCCGTCTAGTACATGTAGATCTGTTTTATTTCCGACTAATTGCAAGTTTTCGACGTCCGCACTTTTACATTCCGTTTGAATATGGAAATGTGCTCTGTTTTCATCATGTTCGTGTGTGATTCAGGTAATGAAATGCAGGTGGTTGTTAGTTAAATCCTTAGTTTGTTATTTGCAACTTTTATTCCGTACTTGTTGTTTCTGGACGATGGTCCCCGCTGTTTACTCACTTTCTGTCTAGCTAGATTAGGAAGCTATTTGCTCGGTCTAAGAAGTTAGTTTAATATCTCGCAGTTATGAGAAAGTTCAATGTCAGCATGATGTTTTCAGTTTCCTAGGTCCAGAGTTTAATTCGTTCCTAGGTCTAGTAGTAGTTACACCTCAACCTAAATTTGTGTGGCAGCAGCCATTCACCATTTCCAAGGTCTTCTAAATGCTTTCTTACGCGTCCATCTTCGTGGGATCGATCCATGCTTCCTTGTACTAATTCATAGTATAACGGGTTGAGGGTTTTGAACGCGGAATCAGTGTGTCCAACGACTGAGATTTCTGATATCCTCTGAGTTCCTAGACCTCGTGATCTAGCGGATTCTCTGGATCTGAGAAGCTTGACCTAGTATTAAAAGCACACACGTTTCCAAAGCGAGTTTCAATACCCTTGATTCCCTTGGTAATTGGGTTGGGGGTTCTGGTTGTTCCCCTGGTAATTCCTCTAGTGTGGTAGCACATAGGAGTTTGTTTGATTGTTCTGATTCCTATTGACCCAGTTAGATTGGTTGTCCTAATTCCGGTTGCCCCAGTTGTTCTGTCCGTCTTGGTTTCTGCCTGACCAGTTAGATTGCCGCTTTTATGAGTTCGAATAGTTGGTGTTCTGCTATTGGGGTGGTAGATTCGGGTCATTATCAGACCAACTAAAGTTTGGGTGATCCCTCCATTGGGTTTCCTTTTGCTTCCATGGGTTCCGACTTCCATTCGGATTTCAGCTTCCCATCGAATTTACCTGAGCTTGAAATTCTCCTTCTCCTGGCTGACCATAGCAATGGTATCCTTCCTCTAGACCTGGCATTTGCTTGGCCTTTTCGGCTGGGGCCGGCGGATTATTTTTTCCTAAGGCGGTCAGAATCGTCTTCTCCAGCTTATCCATCCTACCGTCCATCATATCCTCATTTTGCACATTCACTGCATCCACATTTCCCCTTCTAAGGATAGTACGAGGAGAATCATACTCCTTCTTTGCATCAATCAATCTTCCCAAAATTTCTCTGGTCTCATTCACACGTTTCTTTGTGAAATTCCCCCGCTCGAAGAGTTTAGTAAATCATTGGAGTCTGTATTCGCCCCTTCGTAGAAAATGTTGTAGACCTCTGCTTCGCACATTCGGTTGTTGGGGCAAGAATCGAGCAATCCCTTGAAACGTGACCAATACTGGCTCAACGACTCACCATAATCCTGTCTGCACGCTAAGATTTCCTTCTTGATGGCATTCGTCTTGTTCGAGGGAAAGAAATAGTCCAAGAAAAACAGTCTGAAGTCTGCCCACGTACGAATAGAATTGGCCGGTAACCTTAATAACCATGTGTTGGCCTCATCCTTCAGCGCAAATGGGAGTGCGCGCAACCTGTAGTCCTCTTCAGTCGAATTAGGGGGTCTCTTCTGAATACTGCAAAGTTTGCAGAACTCATGGAGAAATTCAGATGGGCACTCTATCTTTCGCCCGTAGAAATGCGGCATCATGGTCAACACGTTTGTTTTTATATCAATCGCCTGCTGGGTTGGGGTAATAACAATGGCTTGGGATGGTTCGCCATTCAGATGGGCGTTGAGTGAGCCAATCGCCTGCTGGGCTGGGGTAATAACAATGGCTTGAAATTAACTGCAGAGGGTTCATCAAACTACTGGGTCAAGTAAAAAAGTTTCCTAAAACGGTAAGACAACAAAGCAAGAAAAAGCAACAGAAAAAGCTGCAAAAAGCAAACAAACAACGGATCTAGGTCTAACTACCAACGATCTTTATCTTCTTCAGCAAATAAACCCTAAACATGAACAAAACAGAGCATCAAAAGCAGAGTAAACATGGATCAGATTTCAGACATTACGATTAAACAGAAAACTATCAGATCTAGGCTACCAGGTTAATTAAATCGAAAGCACCAGACATAGCCAAGTAGATCCATCAAGTACGTATCAGATTCATCTCTCGAAACCACAATCTACTCCAGATCCAACCTATCCAAACTCAACAACATTCAGATCCATCTCCTTCAACTCCGATTTAAACAATTCCTCAACAAACAAACTCAGATTCAACCAATTTCAACTCCAATTCAACAGTCAATTGCGAAAAGCATCCAAAATCAATAAAACCTACATCAAACATCAGAAACCAAAGTAAAACAGAAAACAGAAACTGCCATAACCACTGAAATAAGATTCAAACACAAAAGCAGTCGCCAAGCTTTCGGCAAAGAAGTTCACGGCGAGAAATAAACGACGGAAAATTAAAAAAAAAACAGATTATATCTTCGCCCTCGTGAGGACGGTGTTATACCACGGAAACCAACTATCGCCAAGCCTGCCCAGAATTTCCCATCGGTGCCAAATGCGTGTGAAGTGAGTTAACTAGAAATGAAACTAAGGAGTATGTGGAGCTGGTGTCGAATCCTCCCTTCTTCAAGATAGTTGCCCCTTTTATAGCTGATGGGCTTCTTTCTTCATGATTTGTCACTTTTGCCATCTGAAATAGGATCTTTTAGAACTGCTTCTTGCTTCACTTTTGCTCCTTTTTCCCTGCCCCGGGTAATTTGTATGCATTTCCTAAGTCTTGCAGATTTTTCACGCACCTGAACTTACAAACACTTATTAGTTCACTGAATTTACAGAATTTATCCTCATAACCAATGCATGAAATTAGTCTTATCAACCGTTAAACCTTTATATCTCTAAAGCAATTTCCAGTGAGCAAAAAGTCTTGCACTAATAAAAGTGAGGCAAATTTCTATGGTTCTTATTTCTTAAGAACGGTAAGTGCTAAGTTTTATGAGTCTTGACGAAGATAACAATTTTGCAGATTAAACAAATAAGAGTTATATATGATTGAAGATGATCTTACTCTTCCTCTTCAGACGAATCTATGGATTCTGATGAAAGAGTTTTTCTTGCCTGCGAGAATAGAAATATAATATTTGTTAATTGTAAATACAAGATCTATAGAAAGCGTAATGTTCAAATTCTTCACAAAAAATTTAACAACAAAAAGTAAAATCACATAAGCAACATTCCCATCCCTTCCCACTGGGCTGGGTTAAACAAGCCAGAAGGTACTGTTCTCCACCCACAAACAATTTAAATTGCTTTCCATGTAAAATGGATTATCTACAGCTGAATTGTTATTTATTAGATGATACATATTATCTGAACTTCAATCCAAAACTTCAACTGTTCTAACTAAAATGGAGGATTAAGGTACTGCCATTTATTTGCTAGAGTATTCCTCTCCCAATTCATTAACAGGAGGCACCCTACAAGATTCTAAAATGTTAATTTATTGATTTTATTGCCATAAGAAGGTGAGGGAAGGATAGTAATTACTAGTTAGAGATGTTGACACGCAAGTAATGAGCTATCTAGTGTACGTCTGAGGATCGGCGATAATGTATTTATTCATCAAGATTGTCCAATGCATCTTTCACCATATAAATTCAATTTTGAAGTCATTAAAACCACATGCATAGCCAAGAACACAAGTGAGGGCAGAGACAGAACCTTATAGTCATAACGATCACTAGCAGCCAAGCCACTGCTTTCACTTAACTTCCCACTGTGTCTTCGATCAGAAACAATATCTGTTTCAGGGTTGACTTCATTTTCAGCATCAGGATAACCATTTACTTTTACATCTGCATTTTCATCATTACTTGTATCTTCACTTCCACTGTTATCGGGTTTAGAATCTACAGACATCGAGCACCTGTGCATACTATAATCCTGCATGTAAACCAATGTAATTAGCAAAAAAGAATTACAATATTACTCATGGTTTAATGGCTCTTATGGTTACATGGAAAAGTTTAATGCATAGGAACACATTAAGAAACTAACATAGAAGGTGAAAAACACAACTCATCTATTTTTGGAACTAAACTAACATTGTGACTTAAATCAAAAGTTTTGTCATACTCCTCCAGAAGTATAGTGATGATAGCTTGGGCAGCATTAGCAGCATTGGCTGCAGCTAGAAGCTGAGCAGAACCATCTCCATTAGTATCATAGCCATTCTCTAGTTCACATTCACCAGTTAAAAGAGGGCGCAACAGCAATGGAGCCATACAAACAGCAACTGCTGAAGGTGTCATCCGATTCTCAGAAGCAAGAGAAGAAACTTTATGCATCATCTTGAGGACTATAAGATGAATAGAGGACAAATGAGACAAAAAATGGTGAGTGTTATGATGATGACGAGAAGAATAAGAAAAATAATGAAGCTCGTTTCTGATTTAGAAGTTTCTTAGCATGCTAACTACTGATTTTGTCAAGAAACATATTTATCAACAACTGTACTGCTGTAGTATTTACTAATAAGGAAAAACAATCAACAGCATCTCCCTTTATGCACCTTTATTAAACTAAATTCTGTCCCCCCAAAATTTAAAATTTGTTGAAGAATTGGACAATGTGGGAGGGAAGAGTGGGGTTACTTGCTAAGAAGTAAGAACTGGACATTGTTTTAAGCAAAGCAAACCAACATCCTCTCAACATAGCAGCTTACTATAACAGATAAATCAAGTTCATTGAGATTCTAGTTTCTTTTTCTTCAACATAGAATTTGTATTTACCCAAATTCTAACAGTATACTTCAAGAATTTGCTATCACATCAGAATCGGCTAAAATGTCCGAGAGCTATCAGTGGGATCAGTGTTGTTAGGGTCGCGGGGCGCCCCTGGGCGATGGGGCGACGGGGCGAGAGACCCACGAATCGGGGAGCCAGAATAGCTGAATGATAATTATATTTGTGTCTCTTTTATAAGTTGTTGCTTGAATGTTTATCACATCAAATAAATCTACATACATCATTACTCCATATTAAAAAAAGAAGATTAGACGAAAAAATATAAATTTTTAAACAACATAACTAAATAACTAAATTTTATTATAAAAAATCATCAAAGTTCCAAAAAAAGTTGCAAAACATAAAATAATTAACTAAATAATATGTGTAGGATTTTATGATCTTATCATTCAAGATAATTTGGATTTAAATTTTTTTATTTTTTGTTTGATGTATTAGATCATGGCAATTTTTATAAAGAGAATATAATTTGTGTGTCAAGTTATATCTATGATGAGCCTCAAATTAACTATTGTATTAAAATATTTAGTTATCATTTATTTGATCATTTCATTTTAATAGAATTAAAAAATTGAAGAGAAATAACCTATGACTTATTTCATTTTAATAGAATTAAAAAATTGATAAGGCCACGTGCAATAGCTCACTACTATTCAACTAAGTGGCGAATTTATTTTATGATAAGGCCACGTGCAATAGCTCACTTCCCAAAGCATACCTACCCCTCTTCTCCCCTTCCATTAACACAAATTCTGCAATTCCCAATTTAAACCTAAAAATGGAGCACCCATTTTCCCGACCACCACGAATCGGGGCGACCCAGGCGCTCCACGGCGACCCAGACGACCGAGGCGCGCCCCACCGTCGCTCCACGGATCTCGCACGACCCCGCCGCATCGGGGAAATGTCGGTCTCGACCCTTGCGACCCAAGCGCGCTCGGGGCGCGATTTTAACAACACTGAATCCACCAACGAAAAGTTGTCTATTTTTTAAAAACTAATGCAATATTAATATTAATATTAAGATTGAGATATTAATTTATAATATAATACGGAGTATATTATAATTTATTAGAGACTTTAGATAATAATAACACTGGTACATACTTCCTACGTCTACAAAAAGTACTCTTATTTTGCCATTTTGGGATGTCCACAAAAAAGAAGAGTCTCATTTCTGAAAATATAAAGGTTCTCTTATATTTTACCTACTTTTTCTCTATCTTATTTTACCCACCTTGTCTCCTCCTCTCTCTCAATTTACCAATTTTCTCATTAAAACTCATGCCGTTCACGAGACTATTTTTTTTGGACGGAGGGAGTACTTTCTAGGGACGGAATAATAAGGAAATAGTTCATACTTTTCGGGGACAGAGGGAGTATCACTTTGGCACTGCATCCATATACACCAAATTAAACTAGAAATAACATAGAACTGCATCAATCTCTAGTGACGTTCATTATATGCTCTAGGAAATCCACTTAAATGTTTAATGTACATAAACCATTAAAACCAGAGTCTCATCTTTACAATCAATAATCAAACATAATGCAACAGGCACACTGACATACATTCCATTTTGCAAGTCGAATATTTCTCAAGAGCGAAAAAAAAACCTAACCTTTTGATAATTTGAGCAAATGCCCTGCTCTAGAATATCTACATTATCACACCAAAAATCCAATCAGAAACAGAAATAACCCACAATGCGCATCAATTTCACAAATCCCCAATCCATACTACTATTAGGTAACGGTAATCTTCAATTTTACCTCGACAATCCCCCCAATTCAAACCCTCTCCTCTTCGCTTTCACTCACACAAAAACATAAAAGCCGAGTAGAAAACGTTACCGTATTCGAGTTCCCTATACGAGGGCGCTCAAATTCGAAAACAGTGGGCGACATTTTCCGCTTCGAGTTTCCTTCACAGCTGGAACTAAGCCGCGGGTGACCCAGATTGAACTCGGGCAAAAACCATCGGTGATGATCTGGGAAAAAAATGAAAGGTTTTAGAGCGCTCTTTTGGTTAAATTATAAATTTTGACAATGTAATTTGCCTAATAATTTAATTAATATTGTCACAATCTTTTAAATTGTGTTTGAAATTTTGTGAACTAAATGTGAATAATTTGGTTTAGAGTAAAGGCCAAAATTGGTCCTGAACATATAGCAATTTTACGATTTTGGTCCTAAACATTATCTTTTGGATTTTTTGGTCCTGCACATATGGACATTTGATCATTTTGGTCCTCCGTCAATATTTCCGTTAAAAACTAACGGTCAACATTATCTTTTGGATTTTTTGGTCCTGCACATATGGACATTTGATCATTTTGGTCCTGCACATATGGAATTTTGATCATTTTGGTCCTCCGTCAACATTTTCGTTAAAAACTAACGGTCAACGGCCGATTTTTGACTAAAACAATGGGTTGGGTCGGGTCGTGTTTGGGTCGGGTTTGGGTTATACGTTAAGAAAAAAATAATATTTTCTTAAAATCTAAGCATAATATTTTCGTTAAAATCTAAGCATAATATTCTTAAAAAATTAATTAATATTTTTTAATTAATAAAATTAAAGTATAGTATTTTTTAATTAATTTTTTCATGAATTTGAAGAAAATATTATGCTTAGATTTTATTAAAAATAATTTTTTAATTATTTAATTTTATTATATAGATTTAATATTAATATACTTTAATTTTATTATTTTGATTAAAAATGATTATTTTAATTTGGTAATTTTTTATTTTATTGTGTAATATCATGTTTAAATCGTATAATAACATCATGTTTTAGTCGTTATAATATTTTTAATCAACAAAAATAACTAAAAATTAAAGTTTTATAATTTTTTAATTAATAAAAAATAATTATTTTTTTTCTTAACGTGTAACCCAAACCCGACCCAAACACGACACGACTCAACCCATTGTTTTAGTCAAAAATCGACCGTTGACCGTTAGTTTTTAACGAAAATGTTGACGGAGGACCAAAATGATCAAAATTCCATATGTGCAGGACCAAAATGATCAAATATCCATATATGCAGGACCAAAAAATCCAAAAGATAATGTTGACCGTTAGTTTTTAACGAAAATGTTGACGGTGGACCAAAATGATCAAATTTCCATATGTGCAGGACCAAAATGATCAAATGTCCATATGTGCAGGACCAAAAAATCCAAAAGATAATGTTTAGGACCAAAATCGTAAAATGGCTATATGTTCAGGACCAATTTTGGCCTTTACTCTTTGGTTTATATTGTGTTGCTGTTTTTATTATACATTTCCATATATTTACAAGATTAGTTGTATTTTGCGTAGAAAATATTAAATGAGATGTTTTTTTTAATTAATTTTATTTTGTGTTGTAAAAAAATATTATTTGGATTAGTAATTATTATTCGGTTGGTGTTTCATAGGTGATGTGAGTGGATGTTTATGTGTCCAAATAATTTTAGTAATCTGAGTGGACGTTATGTCGTATATCATATAGAAAATATCGGTATGAAAAAACTTTCATATAGTCATTGTATTGAAAGTTTTTGGTATACGGTATAGCGAACTTTCGTATGGGTAATATCATTATCGTTACTGTATTGATATTTCGATATATTGTATCGAATTTCGTTATACCGTATAGAACAGTATGCAAAACTTTGATACATTATATCGTTACATCGTACTCTTACATATAACTTTATAACAAAAAATATATAAATAACTTTATAAATAATTTATAAATTATTAATGGATATATTTATGGTCTCTATCAATAAGAGTATTAGATTATATTATTATTTTAATCGGTATAAACGTTATATACCATTAATTCGATATGTATTGATTTCGATATATATTTCAGACGTTCGGTATCTCGGTAATATCAATATATACCGTATTTTTTGTATACCATTATATATCACAATATAAGATATATAGTTACCGTATCGAAAACTTACGGTACGGTATCGTCCAAAAATTTAATAATTTTCAGTACAATATGAGCAATATATCATTTTTTCGGTATTTTTATATAATAATTGATCATCTATTTTGAGTGAGAATGATCCCAGTTTATTAAATTTGGTTCAAAATGAAGATATTTTTATTATCACTTTTTTTTATCTTACATGTTAATTATCATATTCATAATTAATGTTTAAGTTGTTTAAATCAATTAAAATTTGTAGTATGAAGAAAAGAGGGTGGAAAAGGATTGTGAAATATGAAACTCATTTTTATATACTCCATCCGTTCAAGTTAGTTAGGTCGTATTTCTTTTTTGTTTGTTCTAAGTTAGTTGAGTCATTTCCTTTTTTGGAAAAAACTTTATTTCCTCTCTTACTTTACCCTCTCTCATCCCTCTTACTTTATTTACTCTCTTATTTTACTCTGCATACTTTAACCTTTAACGAATCAATTTCTTAAATCACATGTCCAAAAGAAATGCCCCAACTATCTTGTGACGGGGGAGTATTAGTTTTATAATAAAATATTTGCAAAATGAGTTAGTGGAATGTGAGGCCTACATACTATTTATAGTAAAAATGAATCGGGACTCCTACTATAAGTTATACATTTTCCTTTTTAGGATGCCCCAATCT
Organism: Salvia splendens; assembly: GCF_004379255.2. Lineage (NCBI taxonomy): Eukaryota > Viridiplantae > Streptophyta > Magnoliopsida > Lamiales > Lamiaceae > Salvia > Salvia splendens. The sequence goes on from NC_056033.1 coordinate 17,851,805, forward strand.
AAATGCGACATTTCTTAAAATTAAAACATTACTCTCTTTACTTTATTTTCTCATACGTTTTTCTCTCTTTACTTATTATACGTACTTAATTTTGTCAAATAAGAAATAATCCACTTAGAGTGGAACAGAAGGAGTATATAAAAAATAGGACGTACATACCATTAACTTTTTCAATCCACTTTATATCACATTTTTAAAAGCTTGTGCCGGATCAAAATATGACAAATTTTCCGACAAAGTATACAGAGTGTTGGTGCATGACAAAATGTTTTGGTAGTATTCCATTTTAAAAAGTTGTAGAAAATAATAGCCTTCTATAGTTTTTCAATCATAAACATTTGTGTTTTTATTAAATTTAGTATCTTTATAAATTACTTATTTCTAATATTTAATGAAAATTTATTAACAGTATTTGTTTTCTAATAAATCACTTTGCTTTCCAAAGAAATTGTGGAGGAGGTGCACATGAGCAATGAGTACATGCACATCGGCAATGGATAATGGTTTAAATTCTTTGGCAGTTGTTCCATCTTTAGACGTACTTACAAATTAGCATGAAAAATAGTTACTGGGTTCTCGGTGGATACCTTAGTTTAATAAACATAAAATTGAAGTGAAAGTACATACGATTAGGAACTACTCTCTCCGTCCCTGAAAATTTGTCACCTATTTCCTTTTCCGTCCGTCCCTAAAAATTTTCCATCTTTCACTTTTACCATTTTTGGTAATGGACATTACATTCCACTAACTCATTCACACTCACATTTTATTATAAAACTAATATATAAAAGTAAGACTCACATGCCACCAACTTTTTCAACCCACTTTATATTACATTTATTAAAACCCGTGCCGGGTCAAATGGTGATGAATTTTGGGGGATGGAGGGAGTAGTACTTTTGAGATTGAATCTTTGCTGTTCTTGAAAAATAAATGTCGTAACATGTTTTTAGACTTTGCACTTTATATGTTTGAGGTGATTTTACTTTTTTCACTCCGTAATAAATTTTCAGAATAAAATGCCACCAAATTCATGCAGAGTATTTTTTGTACATTCTTTTTTTTTTTTGCTGAAGCCAAATGGAGACATTTAATGTTGTCTGCATTTGAAATGATGGTCAATTTACATATGAAAATCCTCTTCCAAATAATGTCATGGATTAGACACAATTATTTAATTTGTGCGTTTCTGCAAAGAAAAGCCACCACGCTTCAATTGTGGGCTTTTCAAGGGACGGTGATCATGTGGACAAATGCACGGCAGCCCCTATTGTTTTTACATAAACAATTAAAATAATTAAATAAATATATATTATTTTAGTAAATTGTGAGATACAGTAGGGGCTGCCGTGCATTTGTGCACAACAGAGGATCCCCTTCCCTTTTCTGGCCATTCCACCACATGTCGCAACTGGTGACGATTAGCACAATAAAATCTTGTGCCGCTCAAAAAAGGATCATCTTTTTTGGGAATGAGGGAGTATTGTTTTATGTATAAGTAACTCACTTATACATGGTTGTTGAACTTTACTATAAAACGGATTTCATGGTTGTCACTTTTGTGATTTATGTATAACTAACTCATTTTTAAGTTGTTAATTCTGCTAAATCATCAACGCAATGTATTAAAAATGTCAACACAAACACATTAAAATGTCAACACATAATATCAACACAGTATATTAAAGTTCAACAAAATTATGTGTTAACATTTTTAATACACTCCGTTGATGAGTTATCAACTTAAGAAAGTTAGCAATTCATCACACCCTTCCCCTTTATTCGTATATACCCAACTCAAATTAATACTAACAAAAAACTACGATTGCATTAAAAAAAACACACCAAAAAAATTGTATGAAAAAAATGAGGATGGTGTATAAGGTAGTAGAAAACTTCGTTGGAATCTTCTCACTCTCTCTCTCTCTCTCTCTTGTACATTTAATTTCTGCCTCCACTATATTTTTCCTTTGTTTTTTTCTTTTTTTCTTTTTTTATCTCTCCTAAAGTTGTTAATAATACTCCTTAAAACACTGAATGAAATATAATAGGAGTATATAACTGATGAGAATTAATTTAAATATTATATAATAATTTAGTTTTATTAAAATGATATTTTCAATAAGTAAAAGTGAAATTGCATATTATTCTAAGTATCGTATTATATAAATATCATTAATAGTTAATAAAACACTATTAATTAAATACTTTTATACTTATATTTGAAATACCTTTTTTCGGATATTCAAATGTCGTGTTTCATGTTTTAATTAATGGAGTACTTCGGTTTTATTTTCGAAGTTGGATTGCCTAAGAAATTAAGTTTGAATACTGAAAATAATTCTATTTTCTTACCAATATTTACTATTCTCACTTAATAATAGAGAATTTCAGAAATATAAAACCACGGCAAAATTCAGTTATACTATATCACAAACAAAAGTAGTTTAATTTATTCATTGAATTTATATTCGAAATGAAAGACGAGTTACAGTTAAGTGATCAACAATCAAATTCGCAGTAACATAAATTATGTGAAGCAATCCTATTGCAATAACCTTGAGCATTGGCTATGCCATATTTCGCCTTGCACTTAGAGTCACAACAACTGTCACCGCAAATTCCTCCCTCACAACATATTCGTTCACCACATTCACCATTTCCAAGAGTGCATCTTTTTGCCATTCCAAATTCAGCAACTGCATCATTTTATTACAAATATATATAATTAATACCACATAAATTAGTCGTAAACTATAAAGGACAATTGGTCGCTAATATAACAAACTTTGGTTGAATTTCATAATTTTCCATGAACTTTAAACTTGGTCGTAAAATAATGAACATCATTTTGGGCCACTCATGTTTTCCAGCAAGCCACGTAGGCATCAGTTTCGCCAAAATCATCGAGTGTTGCAAATCTCAAACAATAATAGGGTTCATGATTTTTACAATCAAGTTTTAAGTTCATACAAAAATTGAAATTCGTCCAAATTTTGTGATATTAGTGGCCGATTGCCCTACTAAATTGATGTAATTAATAGTACTAGCAAAGTAGTTTACCTGAGGCTAAAGCGAGCAAGAGGATAAGACCAAACAATTTGTTGATCGTTGCCATTTTTCTTGTTCTTTTGATTAGGTGTAGTGTGTTTTGAGTATCCTCTTTCCCATTGCATGTCCTATTTATACATTCATAATTGTGATCTTATTTCTTGATTCCCAAAATGAGTAATTATTCTTTTTAATTGCGCTTTAATTAAGATATTGGTGTATGACCATTAATGAATTGGAAATATACACTTATACTAGTTGTGATCTTTCTGATTCCCAAATTTTTAAATTTCTCTTAGTAAACCCATAATTGTGATTGATCTTAATTCTTGATTCCCAGAACAGGTGTTCTTTAAAATCGGCTCTTAAAATATTACTATATGACCATAAATGAATTGGAAATACACCCATAATTGTGATCTTGAATGCACTGGAAATATACTTATAATTTTGATCTTTCTTGATTCCCAAAATTTTTAAATTGCTCTTAATTAAGATATAGTAAACGCATAATTGTGATTTGGGATCTTTTTTCTTGATTCCCAAAATAGTTATTCTTTTAAATTACTCTTACAATATTACCATAAGACCATAGATGAATTGGAAATACACCCAAGTTGTGATCTTTTTCTTGATTTTCAAAATAGTTGTTCTTAAAAACTGCTCCGAAGATATTATTATATGACCACTAATAAATGGTACTTAACTGATAAAATTAAACTTCTTGTGCGATTTCAAATAATTATTTGTTGTATTTATTTACATTTTCTTTACTATTATATCACATGTTAAGTTGTAATAAACTTGAGTATTTGATACCTCATATTTAAACTATAATTTTAATTAAGCAAATGATAGTATTAAAAATAAATAATATTAATATTGATTAATAATAATAGTATAAAGAGTGAGGAGAATGAGAGAAGATATTATCACTTTTGGTACTAGTTTTTTGTTTGTCCAAAATATCCTCAATGATACAAATGCAAAAATGTAGTATTTGTTTAGAGGGCATTTTGGGATGAAAATTCCACCAGGTACCAAAAATATGATTTATAGATACTAAAAATGATATAAAATAAAGATTAGGTACCATTTATGTGCAAAAGTGAAAGATCAGGTATCATTTATATAGTTCACTCTAAACTAAAGAGAAGAAAAAAAAAGTTGCTAAATGATGGATGTGGTATAGGATGGACGAAAAAAAATACTCCTTCCTTTACATAAAAATAGGCCATTTGGGGTTGATACGAAATTTAATGCGTAATTAGTAAAGTAAAAGAGAAAAAGAAAAAAATAGTTGAAATTTTAATGAATGGTGGGCCCATATGATAAAGTAAAAGAGAAAGAATTGTCATAAATGGATATTGACTATGTCTATGGGACGAGCGAAAAAAAAATATGGCCTATTCCTACGGGACGGAGGGAGTATGATATATTTCTATGGGATGGAAGGAGTAGAACCGAAGCTTCCCAGTGCTTTGAAATTGAATTTCAAGTGGCATCTAACAATAAAAATGATACTAATATAGATGAAAAGATATAATCAAATACAAACTCTAAATATTGTACAAACTCTAAATTTTGATTAGGATAGTTAGAAAATATCAACAAATGACAAAATAACAGCAATAAAAAATATCAACATAGTGTCAAAGTTGATATTGTGTTGAAATATGTTAATACTGTGTTGACATTTTTTGTTGCTGTTATTTTTATCATTTATTGACATTTTCTAACTATCCAAAATATAATTTAGATTTTGTGTAAATGAATGTCTAAATCTTGACTTTAGACTCTCGCATAACACTCGAAGCGTTTAATTTTGCTACTACAAATCGTGAGTATCTCATTTTTTTTATTTAAAATGTACTCCTCCAAAGGTGTAGTATTTTGAAAATATGAGTATTTAACATGGAGGAAGACGGTTGTCTGAACTAATGGAGGGCCTCCACCCAAAATTTTGTTTCGTTAGGTTTTACAATTTTTTTGTTTATTAAATTCTTGTACGAATGTATTTTGTTTCATTAAATCATTATACTAATGCATTCAGATTAAGGAGGTTCTTATTCTTTGACTTTTAATAATTGGATCTTTATTTAATAAATTTCAAAATTTAATTCTTTTTTACTCAGATTTTTAAGAAGTAATCTAATTGCAATAGCGATTTAAGAATCACTGAAAATGAATTTTTTTTATGATATTGTTGATTATCAATTTATTATTTAAGAAATGATTTTTTTTATGATATTGTTGATTATCAATTTATTATTTTTCCAATGAAAGGACCTAATGAAACTAATACAAGGATCTAATAAAATAAAAAAATTGTAGAAGAATTTAATAAAATAAAATACATTAGTATAAGAAATCTAGATGTGTTTTGCCTACTCTTAATCATTCACTAAGCCCATCACAAATAAATTGATTCTTTTGTTTTCTTATTATAAATATAAGAGTGAACTTCAAAAATAGTCCGTGGATTATGGATTTATTTCGCTCATACTCCCTAAACTTTAAAAATATCCTCAGATAACCCTGGACTAAAGATTTATCTCGAAAATTGTCCTTTTGTACATTTCTTGATTCAATTGTTGTTCATACGGTCACAATCGGTATTTCAGACTTGTAGACAACAAATCGAATGCACTACTATTAAGTGCATACCCAGTGAAGATGCAATCAACCATTTTAGGACTGATTGTAACTTCTTTGGGCGGAGGAACCATCTCTTTTGCCAAACACCCCCACACTTTGAGGTATTTGTAGGATGACTTCCTTCCCTTCTACAACTCATAAGGAGTGACATCCTTACTTTTGAATGGGATTTTGTTTAGGATGTAGTTGGCTGTCAAAACAGCTTTCCCCCACATGTTCTGGGGCATCTCTGGACTAATCAGTAACGCATTTATCATCTATTTAAGATTTCCGTTTCTTGCGTTCTGTAGCACCAATAGATTGTGGTGAATATGGTGCAACCGTTTGAAGAATTATACCACTTGTGTTACATAATTCCTCAATCGAGGCTACGTATTCGTCTCCTCTATCACTTTGAATCGTTTTGATTTACAATCCAAGTTGATTCCCGACTTCGTTCTTATAATTTTTGAACACTTCAATTGCTTCATCTTTACTTCTTAAAAAATAAATATAGCAACATCTTGTACAATCATCTATCTACGTATTCGTCTCATGTGTCACTTTGAATCATTTTGATTTACAATCCAAGTTGATTCCCGACTTCGTTCTTATAATTTTTGAACACTTCAATTGCTTCATCTTTACTTCTTAAAAAATAAAGATATCAACATCTTGTGCAATCATCTATGAACTTGATAAAGTATTTTATACCACTTCTAGTTTGTACGAATTTTAAATCACATGCATCAATGTGAATTTTCAAGGGGTTTCATGTTTCGTTCAATAGAATGAAACGATAATCTAGTCATTTTCGCTTCAAGACAAATCTCGCATTTGTTTTGGGTATTGACTTCTTTTGTCTTTAGTAAATCCAGGTTTACTAAACTTTTATAGCATTAGGATTCACATGTCCTAATCTATAATGCTACAAATAGGAGGAAGTATTGGTATTTTCATTATTAGTTAATGGCTTTTCAACACGGCAAATAGCCGATACACTTTGTTTAAAAAGACTCTCGGTTACATAATATTTTCCGATGGATTTTCCAAACTATATACTCATAGAACTTATCAGACTCGAATACAAGTTTTAACCCTTATTTACAAGTATTTATCCAAACTAGGTTCTTGTGTATGTCCGGGAAATGTACCACTTCCTTCAGAGTGATTATCACGTCGGACGTCATCTTGAGGACCACATCTCCAACGTCGACACATTTAGACGAGGCTTGGTTCCCCATGTTGAGCTTCCTCCCCTCAACGGTGTTGTAAGTGTAGAACTTACTTCTATCGGCATACACGTGGGCAGTGACGCCCGTGTCGATATACCAACCATATTTGTTCTCGACGTGGTTGACTTCTTCAGTTATTACGGCGGCTATTTTGCCTTTGGCATGTTTGATAAAGTTGGCTCCACCAAGCTTCTTGGCTGGTGGCTTCATCTTTCTCCCGACATATGGACGGGTGCCAAATGTCTCCCGTCATCTCCCATGGAATGGGCGGGTGCCAAATGTCTCCCTACATTTTTCAAGACACGGACGGGTGTCAAACGTCTCCCGATAATTTCTAAGGGACCGACGTGTGCCAAATGTCTCCCGACATTTGCTAAGGCACGAACGAGAGCCAAATGTCTTCCCATGTCTCCCGACGAACGAGAGACCGACGAGTGCAAAATTTGCTCTAGACATCTCCTAAGAGACGAACGGGTGTAGAATTTGCTCCCGACATTTCCCACGGCACAAATGTGTATCATACGTCTCTCGACATTTCCTAAGGGACTGGCGTGTGCCAAATGTCTCCCGACATTTTTTAAGGCACTTATGGGAGCGAAATGTCTCCACATATCTCCCGACATTTTGAAGACCCGGACGGGTGAGAAATGTCTCCCAACATTTCCCATGCCACGGACGGGAGTTGAATATCCCGCATGTCTCCTGACGAACGGGAGACGTCCCTTGAGACCATTGGGACACGCCCAACGACCCTATCCTTGGGGACGACGGGAGACGTCCCATTGGACTTCCCTGTCATTGAACATTCACGAGGTTTCTTCCCCACATTGGAGTCAATCGTGTTGATCCCAAAGGCATCAACTATCGTGTTGGACCCGACGGTCCCAACACTTAATCCATTAGAGGATTCTATGGAGACACTAAACGTGGAACCACTAGTTCTCGTGTTGGCCCCAAAGGCTCCAACACACGTGTTGATCCCGAAGGCCTCAACACTTGATCCATTGGAGGATCTCACGGAACCACTAATAGTGGAACCATCATTTAGAGTGTTGGCCCGAAGGCCCCAACACCCATGTTGTCCCCGAAGGGTCCAACACCCGATCCAATAAAGAATCGTACGGAACCACTTGTCCAGAGCCTTTGTCCTAGCGGCAAGGAGCTTAGACATTATTGCATGAGGTGCCGAGTTCGAGCCATCTTGACATCAGTTGTAATTTCCTCCTATCTATAGTATAGGAGTTTATTTGTAATTTCCTCCCTTATATAGGAGTTAATTTTAAAAAATTAATAAAAAAAGAATCGTACAGAACCACTTACTGTGGAACCATCGGTGCCACTCAAGGTGGATGCACCAGTCGACCCAAATGGGTTAGTAAGCGCTCAAGGCGCTTGGGTAATCAAGGGTAGCGATGTGGACTCGACGGGAGTCGTGGTCACAGCGGGGACCCGACGGGGAACAGTGGGCACGTCGGTGTTGGAGTCGGGGAAAGTGGCGAAGGCGATCCTTCTCCATGCTAAGGTATTAGTTTCGAAAGTTTTAGATTCATTTTAAAGTCCAAACTCCTTCTTCAACGGCAAGAATATCTCGTCTTGCGATTGTTTGGTTGAAAATTGACTGTGATACAAAGATACACTAACCGGGCGTAATACAAACCAAAGAAGAATGGAGAAATTAAACGGAAATAAACTGAATTGAAATTACAAAGAACAATTCGAAATAATAAATCGTAAAGATGTAAGCTGAGTCAAGAAGTCCTCTTTCCGCAAGGCGAGATACGCCCCGGTAGTGCTCTCGGTTTGGCGTGTCGTCCCCAAAGTTAAAACGGCTTCGTCTCTGAAGCAGCAGCACCGCTAGCAGCAGGGCTCCGGCGAACGGGAGTATGGCAGAGGCAGAGCTTCGACGGGAAGATTATGCAGAGAGGGAGAGAGCGTGTATGCAAGAATGCTTGAGTTTGTTCTATCTTGAATGCAATGGATACATGCCTATTTATAGGCCAAGTCCACCCGCAGGGGTTGCTGGAGTCAACAGACATAATGTCTGTCATCAAGGCCACTGACCGTAACCGTCGGGGGTTACTGACTGGTACACTAGCCGTTGGGAACTGAAGAGACACGATGCATATGGACACACTACATGACGGGATACACCATGGACCGTCGGGGTCCATCGGGGACCTTTTATCTCTACCACCTTGAGTCGGGGTCCGTCGGGGATAGCGTGGAGTTTGAGGTGGTCTAAAAAGAACAAGCGGGGCTTGAACCACGCTCGACGACCAGCTCCAAAGAACAGCCCAAAGACCGCACAAGGCACAAGGGCACACGGCGCCCGGTGCACGGTTCATGGGTCACGGTACGCGGCTCGCGGCTCGAGGGCGGGCGGCGGCGCACGCATGTGGGCTCTGTCACCCATCTTATTCCACGATATTTATTACACATAATAATTCATCTTATTAAATACTTCCTCAAAGAAGTTTATCATCCCAAATGTGGGATAATTAACACTTAGTTAATTAATCCCTTAGTTTTTCTCATAGCTCATTTCTAGCTTTATTGTGACTAACTTTAATATATTATTTCTCACTCACCGGGAATTGGATTTGAGAAAATGAATATGCTACGGTCATCTACTCGGAACGTAGATCGACGCTATTACATTTAATTTCACAAAATTAAATGTCTTGTATTATTTATTATTAGTCAAAGTCGTTTGACCAAGCACGATTCCAACAGAAAGTATGGCACCAAATTGATAAGGACATGTGAAATAATTCTTGTTTCCATTTATTTCTTCCATATTATAGAATAATCCAGAGTTAAAATAAAGATAATTTTAATGGAAAATTGTAGAAATGGCTATAAATAAAACCCCAAACCCCTCATTCGGATGTAGGCAGGCAACGGGATATTCTAACTAAGATAATAAAACTAGACAATTAGTGAATTAAGGATAAGGATATACCATAACACTCCTATGTTTTTTTTACCATAAGCTTAATTTAATTATAGATTAATATATTCTTATATTAAATAAAATAAAAATTAAATAAATATATAGTATGTGTCAATTTATCATAAAAGGGAAGTTAAAATATATAGTATGTGTCAGTCTATGGGAATTGATATGTTGGTTTTTATTTAACCGTCCGATAATTGGTTATGATTTCAAAAGTGGAATTGACAATCCGATTAAAACAAGATATCCATCCCTATGGAAAGTTGGTATTTTCAAATATGATAGCCCAATACATTGAAGTTTCAATATTGTTAGTCACCCCTAATTACAGCTTTAGACTATCTAAAAATTAGAACATGATTCATAATATTATTTAACATTTAATCCTATCAAAGTAAATATGGAAAATTGAACTTAGTTGCATCTCTAGGGGTTTCCTCTCTTCCCTCCTAAAATCTCTCCAATGCAGTGACTTCCATTACCCCTCCATCTCTCTCTCCTCATTACCGCGCCCATGCATGCTCTCTCCTCTCATCGACATCCAACCTCCAAAAAAAAAATATCCAAAGTTCCTCCCTGTCCTCTTTCCTAGGGCGCCCTCGCCGGCTCCCTCCCTAAACCAATGGGCAACTGCTGCTCCCAGCCTGACGCCACCGACACCCTTCCTGACGACAACACCGTCCCCACCAACGATGATGCAACCGATACCACCGCTCCTGAAGCCCCCCAGATGACCCCTCCCGCATCCGAATCCCCAAAAGCCGGTTCACCAAAGGCCGCTTCTCCCGCAAAGGCTGGTTCACCAAAGGCTGGGCAGATGATGGGGACGGTCCTGGGGCGAGCGATGGAGGACATCAACAAGCACTACACGATTGGGGAAGAGGTGGGGCGGGGGGAGTTTGGGGTGACCCATCTTTGCACGGACAAGAAGACGGGGGAGCAGTTCGCGTGCAAGATCATAGCGAAGCACAAGCTGGAGAGCAAGGAGGACATGGAGGATGTACGGAGGGAGGTGCAGATCATGTACCATCTCACGGGGCAGGAGAACATTGTGGACTTGAAGGGAGCCTACGAGGATGCGCACTCGGTCCATCTCGTGATGGAGCTTTGCGGCGGCGGGGAGCTCTTTGATCGGATCGTTACCAAAGGCCATTACACCGAGAAGGAGGCCGCGACGCTCATGAGAACCATTGTCCAGATCGTGCACACTTGCCATATGATGGGAGTCATTCATAGGGATCTCAAGCCAGAGAACTTCTTGATGTTGAATAAGGACGAAGATTCGCCAGTCAAGGCTACAGATTTCGGCCTCTCCGTGTTTTATAAACCAGGAGATGAATTGAATGACGTTGTCGGAAGCGCGTATTACATAGCTCCTGAGGTATTGAAAAGAAGCTATGGAGCAGAAGCTGATGTTTGGAGTATTGGTGTCATGCTTTACATTCTTCTTTCTGGGGTTCCTCCTTTTTGGGCAGGTACGTTACATTAGTTTAATATTTTCTGCTTTGGACAAGCCTGCACGCATTTATTTCTGTATCATTCCCCTTAACAATATTTCCAACTTCAAGAGAAATACAGTCTAATAAAGGCAAGGTGGTATTGAATTCTAGGTAAGTAAACATTAGTTTATATATTCTGTTTTGGGCAAGTTTGCACGGTTTTATTTTTTGATCATTCTAAAAAATCCTCAAACTAGTTAGAATTAGACCATAATTATATACTGCTTCCAACTTCAAGGGAAATTCAATCTAATAAAAGCAAGGTGGTGTTGAATTTTGGGTGCAGAATCGGAGGCGGAGATATTCAACGCGATTCTAGAGGGACACGTAGATTTCTCAGCGGACCCATGGCCGACCATTTCGAATGGGGCAAAGGACCTAGTGAGTAAGATTTTAGCTTCAGACCCCACCCAAAGGCTCACAGCAGCCCAAGTGCTCAGTAAGTATATCTATTCTTGGGGATGTAATCAAATGCAAACTCTAAATATCATACAAATTTCAAATCATGATCTGGACCGTTAGAAAATGTCATCAAATGACAAAATAACAGCAACAAAAAATTTCAGCACGTTGACATCAAAATCTTGAAATTTTACTATTTGTTGACATAGTGTTGACAGGAGTTTGCATTTTATCACTGCCATATAATTTTGTTTGTCAATTGCATAGCATTTTGTGAGAATATGTATACATATAATTGCATTGCAGATCATCCTTGGATTAAGGAGGAAGGAGAAGCACCAGATACTCCACTGGACAACGCGGTCCTCAGCCGGCTGAAACAATTCAGAGCTATGAATAAGTTCAAGAAGGTAGCGTTGCGAGTGATCGCGCGGTGCTTGTCGGAGGAAGAAATCATGGGGCTGAAACAAATGTTCAAGGGGATGGATACGGATAACAGCGGAACGATAACCCTAGAAGAGCTGAAGCAAGGATTGTCGAATTCCGAAACAAAGCTCACCGAAAATGAACTCCAACAATTGATGGAAGCTGCGGATGCCGATGGAAATGGCACCATAGACTATGAGGAATTCATTACAGCAACAATGCACATGAATAGAGTGGATAGAGAGGAACATCTTTACACTGCCTTTCAATTCTTCGACAAAGACAACAGCGGGTAATTTTCATTTCATTTCATTCTCATTCTCATTCATGCACTCCTCTTTTCATGACTATAACTTGCTCATTTCTTTTCAAATTACTGTCAGCTACATTACCATTGAAGAACTAGAGCATGCTCTCAAAGAATTTGGCATGTCTACTCACAAGGACATCAATGAAATCGTCTCCGAAGTCGATGCTGATAATGTAAGAATAATACTCCCTTGTCCCAGCCTAAGTGACATGTTTCTTTTCGCACGTGTTTTGTGAAAATGTTAATGAATAGTTAAAGTAGGGGAAAGTAAAGTAAGAGAGATAATAATGTAGAATAGAGTAAGAGAGAGATTGATGTAGATGAGAGTTTCTTCTACATTATTCTCTTTCTTACATTACTTCCTCTCACTTTAGCTATTTAGTATCAATTTCACAACACAAGAGCGATAAAGAAATGTGTCACTTAGGCTGGAACGGATACAGTAATAAACTAGTGATGGATTACATGTTTAAAAAATATGCAGGATGGGCGGGTGAACTACGAAGAATTTGTAGCTATGATGAAGAAAGGTAATCCAGATAAGGCGGTAAAGAAAAGAAGAAGTGGTGTTTTTACCGAAGGCCCCCAAGAGTAATTTATGAGTATTTATTTGTGTATTTTCTAAACTAAATAGGCAAATATGTTGTCGTTGATGGAGGGAAGTGATACTAATATGATAGGCTTTATGTACATATATAATTAGATTGTATTGTAGCATTTTTCTAAGCTTAACATGTATAATGATGTCTAAGAGAGGAAAAAGAAAAGGGCTCACTCTTGCTCTTCTATTCCTCTTAGTAACTGAGTGATATTGCATAACACTAAGCTCATTCTCTACCTCAATACTACACTACACTACACTACACTACGTGTTCATTCATTCAACAACTAAACAAGAAAGTGATATATTAATTTATTGTAGTCGAAAATGGTTTGTAGTTTTCATTTTAATTTAATGTCGTTCGACACACATAAAAAGAACTCACCAATTAATGTCTCTTTGAGTCAAATTTGATTACTAGTGTTTTATTATTATCCACAAATGCAACATGCTTTGTTTTATTATTATCCACAAATGCAACATGCTTATTGGGCTTGATTTCTGAAATAGTACTCTTTTAACTTCTACTAAGTTCCATAGCATTTCATTTTTTTCACTCATTTTTAAAAAATAGTACTAATAAATAACTAAAGTGGGAGGGAAAGAATAAAGTAAGAAAGATAATAATGTAGAGAATAATCTTATCTATGATATTTCTTTCTTACTTTACTCTTTCTCCAGTTTAACTATTTATAATTAATTTTCCAAAATAAGTGTAAAAAATGAAATGATCTACTAGAGTATTTGTTAGGACTGTAACTCTGTAAGTGCTACCAACAACAGATGAGAGATGGGACCAACCACTTGGTTTTTACCTAATTTCAGTTTGGGGAAATCTGGTTATAATTTTCTTGGATTAGAAATTTGTAAGAAACTCAATCATGATATCATGTCTATAGAGATACCGGAAGAAAAGGAAAGGATGCTGGCACATAACAAAAAAAAAACAAAACAAAGTAGAAGAATAAAAGTCGTTGAGATGTTTAACGCATTTTGGCTCTGGCAAAAAGCACTCCTGCCAACAAACCTATGAGAGAGAGAGAGAGAATATAAGACAAGAAATGTATAATGTAGTACATGGTACTGATAAAATGTAAACTCTATATATTGTATAAATTTCAAACTATGATTTGTACCATATGGTTAGATTTCAAGATTTAATGTCAGTAGACAGAAATAACGTCAACGGAATATGTTAACACAACGTCAATAGATTGACAATGTTGATGTCGTGTTGATTTTTCTGTTGACGCTATTTGTCATCTGTTGCCATCAAATCTTGAAATCTAACGGTACATATCATATTTTGGAGTTTGTACAATATATAGATTTTGCATTTTGCATTTGATTACATCTCATCCCATGTTGTACATAATGAGTGTTGAAGTTGTGAACAAGTTACCAAAGAGAATGCTAGCAGAATTTTCCAAGCTGGTAGGCACTTTGAATAGGAGAATTCCGGCAACGGAGAGCGGTATCTTGTTTAGGGACCCCACCAGGCTGAAACAGCCGATAATACTGAGTCCATTGTGACGCGGTCTTAAAAACTTCTATTCATTTATCAATAAAAAAGAATACCTGTATGTTGTAGCTCCCGTTTGATGGAGAAACCACATCGAGGTGAAGCTGATCGCTAGACCCAACAATCCGCTAAACGTCATCACAACCCAGAACCAACCCGATCTCAACAATGACCTGTCGTACGCAACCAAACATATTTTATGTATCAATCTATTCGTACCCCATTACCATACTCACTTACTATTAACCACTCCCTTCGTTCCACGATAATTAAGTAATTTTTCATTTTTTGTGTTCATTTTAGAAAAATGAGAATATTGTAGAGAATAGTACTTTCTCTCCACTTTAACTATTTATTCATTTTTCTAAAACGAAAACAGAAAATGAAATGATCAACTACCATGGAACGGAGGGAGTACTTACGTTTCTACAAGATAATCCACCTCCTTGAAACCACAAACAAGCATAACTCCTAGAGGCAATGACAGGCTATTGTTTAGCATCACCATCGAGAATTCATTCAACTCTCCCGATTTAGTCACTTGCTTCGCTGTATCCATCACCCTACGCAACGTCAACTTCACCAAAACAACAATTCACTATTTCAATTCTAATACTCCATAACTCGTTTCAACAACACAAGATCACTTACGGAGTAAGAAGCTGTCAACAAACAATTGATCAACTGCCAAGTGTATCCAGTCGCATCAAACGACAGATCAGTGAATCCTCCTGATATTGCTGAGATTATCTACATAACAGGACCAAACAACATCACCTTTACTTGATTGCATGCACACTCAAATGCAGCGTAGCAACTACTTTGAGAGCTCGAATGTTTACTTCTCATCAGTAGGATTCAAATTACTCAGCTTAAAAAATATGCTCCTATGTTTTCTACAACATACCATTAAGAAAAGGGCTGCCCATACTCTGTTATCGTGGTGCTTGTTAAATAGATACATTTCACCAACAGCAGTCATCACGTTCGTCACATTCTTCAGAACAGTAACCATAGCCACATTTATGTATTTTAGACTGCAATCAAACATGGAAATCAAGTCACCAAATAGTTTGATGAAGAAAGCAATTATTGCTCAACCTTATATCTTAATGTGTGGCATAAATGAACAAAAAGCTATGCTGTTTAATCAAGCAATTTAGTACGTGAGTTTAATCAAGAAGATCTCACAACAGTCGAGTGCAAGATTATGTGAACGCGCATAGCATAACTGCTTCTGATGTTAAGATGATGAAATTAAGGGTTTAGCTATCTGCAAATATATAAACTATGACCATATCCCAGTTTTTATCCAACTCAAAAAAATTGGTTAAAAATACGCAAAATTAATCAGCTTTCGAATTTGACCTGAACCCAAACATCGCTGGCCAATAACTCGATTCTCCAGAGTCTGATGAAAACCCGAAAATACAGTTGGAAAGCACTCAATGATAGCTTTTTAATGGCATGTGGTACAGGACTCCAAAGTTCGTCCAAAAAAAAGAAGAAACGATTTAATTAGTTTCATTAGAGAAACTTTCATGTTCTTCCTCGTCCACTCTCCATGACCAAAACCCAATACTATGAGTACCATTAGAAAGCTACCATCTAGAGCTTTCCAACGGTACCGTGGCATTTCCCAACATACTCTGAGAAATTAAGTTATTGGCTTGCAAAAATTGGACTCCTACCAAATTCTGAAACTTATAAAATGTGTATTTTATTCAACCAAGAGTTCTGTGTTAGTTGAAAACTTGAATCTGGCCATAGCTTGTGTATTTACAGACAATTAACCCTAAAACTAATGTAAAAACTGAGATAGAAAGATGAAAGATTTGTACCTAAACATACTCGTAACAAGCATCCCCACAAATATAACATTGACGGGCAACCAGACCTTGATCAATCTCCACGTGAGCGGTTCCGTTTTGATTATGCCAAAGATACTTAAACCTGAGACAACAACTACTGCTACAAAATTCTGCAAGCATGAACAAACATATATATCAATGAACGTGGGAATGGTTTGAATCAACAGAACCTAATTAGAGTCTTGTAAGAAAATTTTGGATGGAAAAATTTACGAAAGGAGAAACTTATATGGAAGGTAACCTGGTACAGCATCAAAGATATTCCGGCATTAAAGTCATAACTGGAGAGGACATACTTGTTAACCAGTATCATTCCACACGAGGAAAGGCAGTAGGAGATGCCAGAGAGCAATGCTTGGTTGTGTAATGCCGGCCTTCTTCTACTTTGGAATCCTCGTTCTCTGTCCTTATTGAACCTCCCATTCTCCACGTCAATCTCCTCGTTGTTTATCTTCATCCCTAAAGTAGATCTGGTGAAAAGGAGAATAGAGTTCAACAAGTATGGTCGTCGGAGTCGTTTCAATCATTGGAGCCTCATTTGAAAAGTATTTTACAACAGTCAATATATAGTGAAAGTTGAAATAAGTGTCGTTTCCAAATTTTGACAAGTTCCGTGTAACTATGTCTTAGAATGGTTAATCAAATGACAAAATAAACATATTCTAAACACGACAAAGATCAATAATGAATGGTATGAGAGCTATGAAGCGCGGTGAAGATGAATTCATTTCAGTAAAATAGAGTTCATTCATGAACATATTAGTCGCAGTCATATTCCTAGCTTGGGAAAGACATCCTTTTGGTGAAGACCGATTTGAGGCCAACTCGAATTCCCAAGAACTTTCTTGATCATTACCACTTCAATAGATCCCCTTTATATAGGTTGAGTTTTAAGAAAGTAGGCTAACGCATGCCAGAAATTTGTTTCGAACATGTAAGAAAATAGCGTCTAAACACTATCCAATCAAAAACCCATACAAGCACCTCTATTTAAGGACGAATACAGTGTGGTTTTTACAGGATCCTTCACGGGGAATCATTTCAAGTTTCATCAAAAAGATTGTTTGGAATGAAGGAAACAGGAAATGAATACCTGCTGGCTATTGCTCTACTAATTGGACTCGACGCCTGATCCATGGAGCCATTTAAATGGTGACTCGCAATGCCTCTTTCTTCGCGTGGAGATTCCATAAAGAGGATCAGGCGAAACTAATGCCCGATACGAGATCAGCTGCAGATATTCGATGAACAATATAGCACGAAAGGAATTTCCTATAAGATCAATCCAGAGTTGCAAGAACTGCATAAATTATAACCACTCAAACAGTTCCCAATTCATACACACAGAATCTTGCACACTGCTCCACTTTAAACAGCTGGAAAGCATAGTATTTCAGTTTGATCACACAATAAAGAATGCTCAATCATTTGTATTTAACAAACACCCTAACCAACTTAAGCTCATTTATCATATTGCCATTTTTGGATTGCATACAGATTTGTATATGCTACTATTTCCAATCAGATTCCAACCAATATATACATACAAGATGTCCCAATTTAGCATCACAATTCAGATTATAAGAAAACTCAATCTTCAACTTATTAACTAATCCAAAATCAGAGACCCTATAAATACAGAGCTCAATCAGCAAGATTTTTGAACAAAAGGGGTCAAATTACTAGAAATAAATGTAATCTCTTACAAAGATCACATTTTTATTAATCCAAAATTAAAAAATGAATAATTCTCAATCTACAAATATACTCCACAAAACAGGTAAAATTAAATGGAACAATCGCATCACACCTAAGAAAGAAGGTAGAGAGAACAGAGCGAGAGAAGGGGATACCTAGGATTCGTTTACGACTTAAACACACAGCAATGCCAGTGGTGTGAATCAGCATTTGGAATCTTCCGGTGGGGAAAAGATGGAAAAGCTTTATGTGAATTTGAAGTTGAGTGTAGTCAAACTCCATTTAAAAATGAGGCTACGTACTTCTCAAGAATTTAAATAACCTTTTCTTAAATTAGGGGAATTGGGATTGATGGAAATCAGATTCCCACCAGTGTTGACTATTTATGGAGTTTCAAATTATGAGTGAAGTGAACTTTAAAAATGGCATTCCCTCGTCCCACCGGGAGTAATGCAAATTTTTTTGGATATAGGGTTTAAGAAAATTAATATATATTGACTTAAAGTGAAGAAACACTTGTAGCTAATGTTCCATTCATTTGTTGAGAGGAAGAAGGAGAGTTAGATCTTGTATAGTGTGACTCTTGAATGATCGTGTATTGTAATTTCTATTACAGATAGTGAAATCATTTTACCTTGCCCGTGGACGTAGGCTTACGCCAAACCACGTAAAGTCTTCGTGTAGATTTACTTTCTTGCTTGATCGATTAGTAACCACCGTTTTTATAATAGATCACTTGTGGTAGGACAATTCAAAATGAAAAATTGACCACTTATGGCGGGACGGAGGGAATACCTATCTTTTTCACTTTTGTAGCAAAATACTCCCTCCGTCCCGCACTGCTCGCACTTATTTCCTTTTTGGGCGTCCCAAGTTACTTGCACTCTTTCCATTTTTAGTAAAAAATTTCACCTACAGCCGTCATTTTTGACTTTCCTATACACTCATTCCTTAATCTCCGAGCCGAAAAGGAAATGAACGAGTAGCCCTAGACGGAGGGAGTAATATTTGATTTTTGTTTTATATCGTTTATAATAGCTCGTCACTAAAATATCCCTTTTTAATTTTTAAATGACATCCATGTCCCATGTGGGTAATTTTGGAATTCTAGTTAGTGTCATTATTATGGTGCAGAGATTTTCCTTTATACATTGAGTTTTAGCACCGTTGCTTTTTCTCTTTCTTTTGGTGCACCTTCGCAATCTCAGACAATCAGTCCCCTATCCTAACAGGTGTGGTGCGCCTCTCTAGTCTGGCTGTGGCGGTCGCGTGTATTCTTCAGCCCAAAGAGATTGAGAATAGTTGTCCTCTCATCACCATCACCATCACCGTCGACTCCATCATTCGTAAATCTCACAAATGCATTTGCTGATTGGAGTCGCGCAGGGATTCCGGGCTAGCTTGAACACAAAATAACATCCGTACTAGGGCAATGGTAAAAGATAAGCTGACAACAAACGTAGCTAATGATGAGATTGAACAATTGTAATGAAAGAGACACATATACGAAATTAATTAGAGAAGAAGGCATACTTTATGTATTCAATATTTTTAATAAATTAGTAGAATATTTATAGAATACGAAATTAGTTATGTATGCTGCGATGTGAATCTTACCAGTAGAATCCCAATTACAGCGGAAAGGATCACCCAATTACAGTTTCCTTCTCATATCAAACTAAAATCTCCCTCTTTCCCTCTCTCCTTCTCTACACGAAATCGCGATGGGTTCCGGTAATGCGACGATTCTAGGTTTTCATCCTTTCTTCCCTCCCTCATGCCTTCTGTTTTGATCGTATAATAATGTGGTGCAGATGCTGATATGGAGGATTACGGCTTCGAATACTCCGACGACGAGCCCGAGGAACAGGACGTTGATATCGAAAATCAGTATTACAACTCTAAAGGTACAATTAGGTTTCTCAAATTAACCCTCTTTTGTATCTGCTTGTCTACTTTACTTGAATTAAGGACTTGAATCGCCACTTCTGACTCAAATTCATTAGTTCTGTTATGTGTAAATGTTTCGTTTCCGTGTAGGGTTAGTCGAGACGGACCCTGAAGGGGCGCTTCAAGGTTTTGCTGAAGTGGTGCGTATGGAGCCGGAGAAGGCTGAATGGTAATTGATCAGTTGTTGCAGCTATAGTGTGCTTTTAGTGTCTTCTGTTTTGTCATTGATTGAATAAGCTGATAATGGGAGCTAGTGTGTTATTCTCATTCCCATTGCTTTATTGTAACTTTGGTCAAAGGTTTTCATGTTTTACCATATGGATACGTGTGTGAAAGGTCTTCATGGAGTGTATTCACATCCTTTTCTCTTTCCTTAATCTTTTGATTTCTTCAGTTGAATTTTGTTTGACTCATTGTTGGAGTAGAAGTGGGCATTGTCGATAATTGGATATCATCTTCTACTCGTGAATTCGTGATTCAGCTTCTGTTTTGATGGCTCGTGCTGATCTTTGTGGATCAGCTCGATTTGAAAGCCATCTGAATAAACTTCTTTTGCTTTATCATGGGTGAGAAGAGAACTGTGTCTTTCATCTTTCCAACTAAAAATTGAGAGTCTGTATTTGCATGCTCTGTTAGGCAATGTCGACTTGTTTGTTCTTTTATTTTTTTCTGATGACAAGCATTGTTAATTGAAGGAAATTCTATCAACAATAGGTTCTTTCAACTTGAGTGGAGGTCTGCTGGTCTATGGGTTTTAAATATTTAACCATGTAACTTTCTCAATTTGAAAGGTTTGAAGTTCTTTACTTGAAGTGGTGTTATATTACTCAATATAATATGTTGTAACTTGTACATGCTATCTGGTTGGGTAGAGGAGATCTTTGTTGGTTTTAACACTCTGCATCTTGAATAAATCACTGTCTTTGATTGCTGCTTTCTTGTTTATGTTCAGGGGATTCAAAGCTTTAAAACAAACTGTTAAGCTTTACTACAAGCTTGGGAGGTACAAGGAAATGATGGATGCCTACAGGGATATGTTAACTTACATCAAGTCTGCAGTCACTCGAAATTACAGTGAAAAATGCATAAACAATATCATGGATTTTATCTCTGGATCTGCTGGTCAGAACTTCAATCTGTTGCAAGAGTTTTACCAAACGACCCTGAAGGCCCTTGAAGAGGCAAAGAATGAGGTAAAGTGTTGTTTTTGTTTAATATAAGTTTTAGTTATGTAATTAATTCATTTTTCTCTTTTGTGGAAAATTCTCATATATTTATTTTCTTGTTACAGCGGCTATGGTTCAAGACGAATCTAAAGTTGTGTAAAATATGGTTTGATATTGGTGAATATGGACGGATGAGTAAGGTATTTCTGAAGTTCGCAAACTAACACACTTGATACAGTATGTTTTTATTTAAACTGATTCAGAATTCTTTTCTCAGATTTTGAAGGAGCTTCATAAATCTTGTCAAAAAGAAGATGGCACTGATGATCAAAAGAAAGGCACACAGTTGTTGGAAGTGTATGCAATTGAAATCCAAATGTACACTGAAACTAAAAACAATAAAAAACTGAAGGTACAGTAACATATTTTTACTTTCGGAGTAAAAGAGATCTGCTGATGATATTATATATTATATTGTCCCTCTAGTTTAATCATTGCTTTGAATTTATTCCAGGAATTATATCAAAAAGCACTATCTGTCAAATCAGCTATCCCTCATCCAAGAATCATGGGTATTATTCGTGAATGTGGTGGAAAAATGCACATGGCAGAGCGACAATGGCCGGATGCAGCCACTGATTTCTTTGAAGCTTTCAAAAACTATGATGAAGCTGGGAACCAGAGGCGCATCCAATGCCTAAAGTATGCATTACCTTAATTATTTCATTTGCAACCTTTTGGAATGGAGGGATGATACTACTATTTTTTTCTTTGACTCTATTCATGCTAATCTGAGAACACTATATGTATGTTAGTAAACCAATATACTTAGTCTATATTGCTGAGTGATGCTAAAATTGAGTTTTATTTGCCACTTTTTCATATCGAGGATAATTAACATGCATTCCAGTTCAAATGTTTGGTTAGACATGTGTCTGTGTGTCTATATATTATTACCACATGTTTTGAGACATAGGTTGTTTGTGTTGTGTGGTTGTATTGTCTTAAAAAATTATACTTATTTTCTATGCATTTTGAGTCTAATGATTGCCTATCCAATTGACATCCAAGATTTTGTATTTTGAAGTTATTTATATGTGCCTTCATATATTAATCACAAAAGGCTGGAGAACATTCTGAGGAATAAGCTCTCTCCCTGAGTTGTTATTAGAATGACTGATGAGCTATTTTAGCGACTGTCATCATGCCAAGCAAACGTAAATAATTGTGAACTATGATTTTGCATATATAGACTTG
The DNA here is from genome assembly GCF_004379255.2 of Salvia splendens. Classification (NCBI taxonomy): domain Eukaryota; kingdom Viridiplantae; phylum Streptophyta; class Magnoliopsida; order Lamiales; family Lamiaceae; genus Salvia; species Salvia splendens. The sequence continues at coordinate 17,874,386 of NC_056033.1, forward strand.
TGGGCTGGGATACCTTGATAGTAGTTGTAATGCACAAGTTATCTTATTGCTGATAAGTCCTACCAGATTATATGGATGAATGTTTGGAACTTATTTAATTTTATCGACTTTTTTCATGCAGTTAATCTGCTCATTGAATTCAATTAAGTGGTTGTTACATCTCAGGTACTTGGTTCTAGCAAATATGCTGATGGAATCAGAAGTCAATCCATTTGATGGTCAAGAGGCAAAGCCGTAAGTTGTTAATGAACTTTAGCTTCACATTTTTTGTTCAAGTGTTGTGTACTAGAAAAATTGTTAAACTCAAGTGTATATTTTGAATCTGAACTCAGTCGCCTACTTGCCTCTTTTGCTTTGCAGATACAAAAATGACCCTGAGATTCTAGCAATGACAAACCTAATCGCAGCATACCAAAGGAATGAGATCTTGGAGTTTGAAAAAATTTTGAAGGTATGCTTTTGACCCTTTGTAAGCTTATGCACGTAGACCCCTTAATGATTTGTTGGAAACACCACAGAGTAACAGGAGGACAATTATGGATGATCCTTTTATTCGCAATTACATTGAAGATCTCTTAAAGAATGTGAGAACACAAGTGCTGCTCAAACTCATCAAGCCTTACACAAGGATTCGAATTCCCTTCATATCAAAGGTAAAGACAAATCTCATAGCTTACCAAGGAAACTCTTTCTCCATCTGTCAGTCTTTCTCTCTATCATTTTTGGTTTGGGTTGTTTTCACATCCTGGAAAGAGTTTAAAAGAATAGGGAAAATTACAGACAGTAAAATCCAATTGTTATGATATTTCAGAGAGCAGAGAGACATGCCATGTAAAGTTGATTTTTATATAGGTTTCTGCATGCTGCATCTATCAGGCGAATGTTCAATTTTTGTTTTTGTTTTTGTCATTGAATACCATTTGAATTAATAAAGCGTGCAACACACAGGAGCTTAATGTCCCAGAGAAGGACGTTGAAGAGTTGTTGGTGTCGCTTATTTTGGATAATCGGATTACTGGGCACATTGATCAAGTGAATCGGCTGTTGGAGCGTGGTGACAGGTCGACCTTTGAATTTTACCTCAACCTCAATAATACTACCCTGTTTAATTATCTAATACTTCAAGCATGTACATAAAAAATGAGACGTTACGTTATGATTGCAGATCAAAAGGAATGAAGAAGTACACTGCAATAGACAAATGGAACACACAGCTAAAATCACTGTATCAAACTGTTGGAAACAGAGTATGTTGAGACTCCCACACAAAAAAAGTATAGAAGTTATGGTGTGGATCAAGTTTTAAAGTCTCTGATTTTGGGATCTGCTGATGTAAAAGTATTACTCCATATTGTATCAGTAAGCATGTTAGAAGAGTACATCCTCATTACTCAACTCTGCTATTTTGGAATTGATTTTGGTCACTCATTGATCCCATCAGAAAAGTGAATTGCCCCTTTTTTCTCTATGAATTATGATTCATTTTTACTTATATTGATTGCATAGTGGAGGTGAATTCATTTTAGTCAAAACTTGAATTGAGATTGTTGTTATTAGAGTGAACTACATTTTTGGTCTATAAACTTAGCCATAAAATATGATCACTTGTAAAGATTGTGAAAGATACCATATTTTTGTAAAAGTTCATGATGTGCATGATTATACACGAAAGATCCTTTTTTGGCTCTCTCTTTAGCCCTATGTCTCTTATCCCTAGGAGGTCTTCCTCCACTAGCAGGTTTTTTCGGAAAACTTTATTTATTCTGGTGTGGATGGCGGGCAGGCCTATATTCCTTGGTTTTAATAGGACTCCTTACAAGCGTTGTTTCTATCTACTATTATCTAAAAATAATCAAGTTATTAATGACTGGACGAAACCAAGAAATCACCCCTCACGTGCGAAATTATAGAAGATCCCCTTTAAGAATTTCCCTTTCAATTAATCCAAGTCACATTTCAACATTTTTCCAAGCTATGACTGAGTTTTTCACAGATGAGGTTATAATTTTTTTATTTTTTTAAAGTTCGGTATACGAAAAATGTATATCAGAGTTTAAGACCATAAAATGAGAAAAGATGAAAGTTCAGCTATGCAAAACTAAATCACAAGTTGAGACTATTAAGTGAAAATGCTGAAATTTCAATGTATCAATTACCTAATGAAAAATTCTACTTTCTAATACAAGAATTTTGATTGATACGATTATCAATTACCTCCAAATTAATATTGAGGTGGGTGCCTAAAATGTCTAGATAATCTAAACTATTGTACTAAACGGTGAAGTTCGATGTGTACATAACTTCAAGTAATCACAATGACATTAGTTTACCACTTCAGATATTTATATATTTGAAAGCATATATTTTAGTAAAATTGTTGGATGTGTTTGAACTGAAGTTTTTCTTTCATTTAGATAAGAACATAATTATATTGTAGAAATGCTTTTCTTGGTTTTTCTTTTCTTGTTATATAAAGTCATACTATAGTAGGAAATTTTAAAACTATCCTCTGTCTTTTTCTATATTTCCAAGGCTGAGGGCTATATAAGTAAATTCCACGTAATTAAAGATTGATATAGTGTTGCACATATTATTATCACTCAATTTTCCATAATAATAAAACACCATTTTTTAAGCCTTGCCCATTAAACGGACCACTCAGAAAATTTAGCCAGCATATCAAACACTAGATTAGACCATTTCAAACACACCCGCAAATACAAGGAGGTAGTGGTATAGTAGTTTATGTTGTACAAAAGAAAGCAACATTATTAATATTCAATAAAACTCCAACCTCTTTCATCACGATGATTCACTTAATTTAGAGAATCAAACATTCACGAAGTTTGCCTCTCTTGCGTCCGCCGTTTTTGCTCGAATTCCCATTGCCATACTCTTTCTCCATACCTCTCTTGCTCGATTTTATCCTTTGTTGCCTCTTTCTGCATTTTCCACACCAAAATATATAATACCACAAGTAATGGCACTTAGACACATTTGAGATTTACAAAAATATACTTATTTAGCTTTTGTTGGCAATTTCTTCATTTTTTTTTCATGTGTAATATATACGCCATACTCATTAGTCATTACCAATTTCCAATAAAAATGATGCATATGAAATTAGCACACATAAAAAGATTGCGAGGAAGGAATATGAAAACTAATTAAGTAATCATGTAGTGGGAATTTATTTCTTTTGTTTCTCTTCTCTCTTTTGTGGTGTAATAAGCATATTTTTAAGCACCTCCTTTTATGAGATTCTTAATCTGGAAATTAAAAACTGAACCTGATTTTTTATTATCGAAGAGTATCTTTAGAAGTGGGGTTAGATTTGATAAATACATTTCTTGAATTGGAGAATCCACTCAAACGAATTTAAGAGGGGTAGCGATATAAAGAATTAAATAACATAACAAATGTCGCGAGTTACAGTTTTATTAATTCCAAATTTTCTTTTAAAATCTCAAAAGAAAAGTTTATGCCCAAATTGGAATATAAAATGCAGGCTGTTTGAATAGCTTCTAAAACGTTTGTGAGTGATGAAAAGAATCTTTTGATGTCTTTTCTCCATTCTCTCTTTTACTTTACTCTCATACCATTTTTTTCAAAACAAATGCAGAAAGGAAACGACTCAACTATGAGGGAACGAAGAGAGTACTATGTCTGTTCGATATCTAAGTGAAGTGGTAAAGACATGGGAGGTAAGATGTAAAGATAAAGCCTCGACTTTTCTAGAAAGCTAGAAAGCCGAGCGATCAAAGAAGCAAAAGTTAAAGATAATGATATTTTTATTTTAAGAAGCATGTAATGGAACATCCAAAATGAAAACGAGTTACCTTGAATGGGACAAAAAGAGTATAACTCATTTCAAGAATCGATGTCATTGCAGTGGGGGAGAGCGAATACTATACTACCACCACGACAACAAGGTGGGAATCATCAACCCAACTCAGAGGGGATCCAAAGCAACACTAGTTTAATTTAGGTAAAATATACCAACATCTGATACGAGGCAACCAAATCAGAATCTTCTCACTTGGCACGAAAAAGCGTGTTCAAAAACCAAATTTAATCGAGTTTTAAAGAAAACAAGCTAGGTTTGAAATTCTTCGGCATTTGGCGTCATCAAGAGATAGAGTGGGTTTGATATTTTAGCTAACCCAATGTATATGATACTGCATACTAACCGATGCTCGAGAAGACAATCATCAATTCAATGCTTCAGCTGCATACATCATTGCACTTCCACTTGACACATATGAATGATAAACAGCTCGTCTCACCATGACCTCTTGAATTCTCAAAACTTCTGTTACTCCACAAGGTAAGGATACTTATCAAATCCAGTTTGGAAGCGGTCTACCATTAACCATGCCTTTGGTCTATCCATGTCGTTTACAGGGGCAGCAGAGAAGGCATTAACCTACCTATGGTGAAGCTATCACACAGATTAAGGTTTGGGCACTATTGTCTATGTTCTTTCACTGGAGCAACAAGAGAAAGATGAAGCAAAAGAATTTGTAATCAATCTCAGTTTCTTTAGAGCAATCACAGACATAGGGGTTTAACCTATTCGACAATCAGGTTATAAGTATGATATTAGCTCTAGGATTGGGGTCTGATCAAAGTGTTCAACGGAAGTGTAAACAAAAAAAAACAAAGTCAAGAATTTGGAATATCAACAAATTCTTCACTGATGAAAAAATATCAAAGCACAAAGTTCTCCAAATGTTCTGGACACAAAATACTGAAGGAAAATAGTTGCAAAGACTAACCAAAAGTACTAAAATAAGGGGCACAAAAAAACAAGCATATACTAAAGAACAGCACTTTGAAACAATGCATCCAGGAGAAACAGGTAAGCACCCAAACAACGAAGCTAATAATGTCAAAAGCACATCTAGCAGAAACAAGAATCTTATCGAACTCCTGTTTCATTTTTTGTCAATCTTAAATACTTTAAAAAAAATTAACTTGGGGAGTTGGTCAGTTTCTCACTTGGCCATCATGACCTTGACGAACTCCTCGTAATTGATCTGACCATCGCCATCCACGTCAGCCTCACGGATCATCTCATCAACTTCTTCGTCAGTTAGCTTCTCCCCAAGATTTGTCATCACGTGGCGGAGCTCAGCTGCAGATATGAATCCATTCTGGTCCTTGTCGAAGACCCTGAAAGCTTCCTTGAGTTCCTCCTCGGAATCAGTGTCCTTCATCTTGCGAGCCATCAGGTTGAGGAACTCAGGGAAGTCAATCGTCCCATTACCATCAGCATCAACCTCATTAATCATATCCTGGAGCTCAGCCTCAGTCGGGTTCTGCCCCAAAGAACGCATCACAGTTCCCAACTCCTTCGTGGTGATGCAACCTATCAATCAATTTTTCCAGAAAAAAAATGTAAGAAATTAGCAAGCCACAAAAGTGCAATACCCAATCAACTTAGTCGAATAAATGTATAATTATGATGTGTATACCACAAGGCATTATTTGTAAGCTCAAAATGTTCAACACAAAGCATAAGACAGATTATATCACAATGACATGAAGGAAACTAGCGATCGAATGGGAAAACGCAACCAAATTTTTCTACCATAAACGGCTCGAATAATCTATACAACTCTAATCAGTGCAAAACACGATTAGAGTTGATTGTTTTTAAAACCAAAAAAGTAGTAATTAATGTCATTATTAACAATCTATACAACTCTCAACGAAAAAGGAGAGAGGGAGAGAAAACCCTAAGCTCGTCGAAAATCCATTTCCAAAAATTACAACCACAAATTCTACCAACAGCGGCAACAATAGAGCGTAAACCTCAATTCCGACGCCCTAGAATTAGAAAATACTGCGATCTATAATTCTCGCACAAATTCAATTCAGATTAGGGCACAAAAAAACAAAATTAGGACGAGGAATCAACAGAATTAAACAAGTAAACAGATCTAGGCGGAAACAGATCGAAGATGAAAATACAGAAAATAGAGATCGAGATGGAAATGAAATTAGATGACTGACCGTCGCCATCCTTGTCGAATAGAGAGAAGGCTTCCTTGAATTCGGAGATCTGTTCGTCGGTGAGCTGAACCGCCATAACTAATCCTCAGGAAGCTTTTTGGTGTCGGGCGATACTAGGAAATCAGTGTCGAATCGGTGAAGCGAGAGAGAGACGGAGAGAGCGCGTCAACGAAGAAAATGAAGGGACAGCGTGGGGCTATTATATAATATCGGCAAAGGAAGAGGGATTTTTTTTTTGGGACAGCAAAGATAAATTCTTTTCTTGCGTTTGTTTTTGAAGAATATATGCTTTTCTTCTTTCACTGCTCCGTATATTCGATACTCTCCTTATCAATCAATCAATCAAATTAAAATTTTTGTTTTTTCATCATCCAATAATGCATATACAAATTAAATCATAACTACACACAAAAATATAACTTGAGTTCGTACGAATTTTAATACATAATTGATAAATAAGAGTATTCATAGTGGTGCAAATGTCTCGGCGGACATTTCCGCGGACATCCCAAAAACACCTCATGCCACATCATAAGGACTTCCCACTGCACTGCCACGTCATAAGGACTTCTCACTGCACAGTGGCAGACATCCCAAGGACATCCCGACGGACTTCCCACAATAATAAAAATTTACAAATTCACCAAATTAAACAATTTATGGAATTAAACAATTTACGGAATTAAAATTTCGACACAAATACGGAGAAATTGTAACCACTTTATTTAAAAAAACATACATAATTATTTAAAAAAATTGCATAGTTAAAAAAAATCGTCGTCTCACTCCTCAGATTCCCCGCCGCCAGTACCCTAGTCGTCCCTGCCGGTAGTCCCCTCGTCGCCACTCTCCGCCATGTCTCCCAACCCCAAATCGTGCCACATACTGTTGATGATATCCTTCAGCGATGACCTGTAATGGCCATCGGTCGATGTCTGCCATTCAACCATTGCACGTAACAGGGTTTCATGTTGCGCGACGCGGGCGAGTGAGGGGAGCTCGGGATCGTTTTGGGTAGGAGCTGCCGATTGGGCCTCGACGAACCCGCTGGCGCTTCCACTCGCCATCTGCACCACGGACTTTTTCCCCACCGGGCGACGGCGGCGGGCCGACGATGAAGGTGTCGGGAACTCTGCCTCGGCGGGGGAGAGTTCGTGGGAACCAGCACTGCTACTGTACTCCCCGGAGGCGCTGATCTTCATCTGCATCGGCCAGCCAGATTCAACACCCGCAGTAAACTTGGCCGAAGTCTGCACCACAAGATACACCTCCCAATATTTGAATTCCCCGAAGCCCGCCGCAGCGTCTATGAACTGATGGTGAGACAGAAGCTTCACATCCTCGGCAGACATGCCGCTGGTTGCCGAGCGGAGGTTGTTTGTGTAAATGCCGGCGAATCGGCTGAGCTGCCTCTTAAGCCGTTCCCACTGTTTCCGGCATTGCTCTCCATTGTGAGGCTTCACCCCTGGCGGTTTGAATTGGAGGTAGCTTTGGCTAATGGGCCACCACATCCTGTCGATATGTTGGTTAGCCTCGATATATGGATCCTCCACTATACTGATCCACGCCTTCGCAAGCGCGATGCACTCCTCTGTGCTCCAGACGATCCTCTTTTTCCCACTGGATCCCTCCCCTACCTCAGCGGCCACCGCCTCACCATCATACCCCGTCCCCTACCCCTCTCTCTCTTTGTCCTCCCCCTCCTCCATGTCGCCGTTGGTGCGTCTGTGGGAGAATCCCGGATCGGAGATAGCCCCAACTCCTCAAACGAGAACGTCTCGATGCTAGTGAATTGATTCTCGAGAGGAGTACTCGGGGGTTGTCCGTCGATAGTAAATCCATATAGGGGCGATAGACATTGTCCACCGGTGATTGGGGGACCCCCTGCCTACTCCCCCGCAGCGACAAGCGAGCCCTGCATCATCCTCGGCATCATCATCCCGTTCATCTCGGGCGGCATCATCCCCGGCATTCCGTGCATCATCCCCGGCATTGGGGTCATTCCGGCACTCACCCCGGGCATTTGGGACATCATCTCATACCAAGGCGGGTACATGTTGTAGTACCCGGGCATCATCCCCGCTGTCATTTGGGGTTGGGGCATCATCCCCGCCATTCCGGACATCGTGGCAGACATTGGGTTACTTCCGCCAACGGGAAAGATCAGTCCATGTGACTCGCTCGTGGCGGGGGAATCACTATCGTGGTGCTCCATTTATCTTCGAAAGAAAAGTATTTAGAGAGAGATAGATACTCGTTAATACAAGTGGTGCGAATGAAATGAAGTTCAACCAGCTGTATTTATAGAATTTTCAGAAAAAAATAATAATATAATCAGGATGTCCGCGCGGACGTCCGTGGAGTCAACGCAATGGCGGACGTCCGCAAGGACGTCGCGGAACTCTGCCACGCAGGCCGGACGGGCGCCGGGACGGGCGCCATTGTAGATGCTCTAAGAGAAAGATAGAAATAAAAAGTAACTAAAGTATTGTTATTGAAGAATGAGTTCAAGAGAGAAAAATGTGTCTAAAATTGAAAAATGCATATCATTGTGGAATAGACTAAAAAAGAAAGATTTTATATTCTTATGTGATGGAGGGAGTGTAATTTTTTCCGTTTGAATTAGATATCCAACAAATTTTAATCAATATTTATATACAAATTTTATTTAAATGATTCTTTTCTATAATTAATGCAATTATTATTAGATATATTACATGTATTTATAGAAAAGGTTGTTGCACTGTGCTATGCACATGTGAGATACTTCATATTAGTTTATTAAAAATTAAAGAGTTGAAGAACAATAATTAAACTGCCTCTCTTATCAGTGGCGTATCCACCTTAGAACAAGGGGTACAACTGTACCTGAAAATACAATACTAATACCATGTATTGTGATAGAATTTACAAATGGCCTTTGTGGTTTAGTGTTTCTGCTACCAGTTTTCACAGCTGAGGTTCTGAGTTCAAAACCTGATGCATATTTTGATTACTTTTCTTGTTTAGTTTTATTCTAACATATAAAAGTTCTACAGTATATGATATAGTATTACTTATTTCAATTATTTTTTGTTTTAGTTTTGTTAATCCAATTTGTTTACTTATTTCATGTTTTATTTTATTCAGAGAATTAAAAATTCTGTAGCCTTTTACTTCTTTTCTATATTTTATATTAGAATAATGAATTTACTTTTGTTGTTTACTTTCATTCAAACAATTGAAAGAATAGAAGTATTATTTTTTTATATGTTAAAACAATTCAAAAAATAAATTTATATACTTCTTGATCAAATTCTTAAATAATCAAAAATTTTACTTTAAACCTATATTATCTGTTTTGCAACAATTATGTGCAAATCTATATAAAACATTTACAACTCATAAAAAAATATATAACTTTTAAAAAATAATTGACATTTTGCTTAAAGTATTTATATCCACAAGGTTTTGTTCTAAAAACTGTCCATTAAAAAATATTTAAAATTTTCACAAATATTTCATGTCAAAAAAATTAATTTATTTCCAAATTATATAATTTATGTCTATAAGACATTTGTATTTAAGGGAACAAAAAGGATTGTTTGGATTTTTAAACTTCGAGAACTATTTTCGTACCCTCGAATAAAAAATCATGGATTCGCCAGTGATGCATTTGACAATATCTATATCAAACTGTCAGTAATGGAAGTACTAATTTAACATGAAAAGAATGAATGTATTTTTATGATCTAATTCTTTTTTTTTAAAATTAACTCCTATATAAGGAAGGAAATTACAAATAAACTCCTATACTATAGATATGAGGTTTGTGCAAACATTTGGATATGTGACTTCCTAAGTTTATGTGGTTTGACCAATACTCGTCTAGTGAGGGTGGTTCGGGCAGCACCACACAAGAGTTTGCCTCGCAGGAGGTTGAGGGCACGGCAGACGATGCCGGGGATCCTCCCGTGGGCGCCGTCGGCTGCAAGGGAGAAATGCGGCGAAGGCGGCTAGAGGGAGGAGGGGCCAAGCCGAATCAAGCCAGGCGGGCTCGGGCTCGAGGGCACCCTCGAACTCCCTAAGGCCATCCACAACGCTGTCTCTATACCGTCTCTTAAACCGTCTCTTAACTACTATTTGAGCACTATTTGAGGGCCCCACTGTCCTTTTTTCCTCCATCTCTTAACTAAGAGACGGAGGCTGCAACGCTCCGTCTCTTAACCGTCTCTATACCGTCTCTTAATTACTATTCATTCAATTTAATTTATAATTTTTTTTAAAACCCAATTCAATTTAAACAAACACACTTTATTAAAATTAAAACAAAATTAAAAAACACACAAAATAAAAAAACACACAAAATAAAAAAAACACACAAAATAAAAAAACACACAAAATAAAAAAACACACAAAATAAAAAAAAATTAATCGGAAGGGCTAATCATCCTCCGGAGGCGGTCGAGGTTGAGGGGGAGTCGGAAGGCCAAGTTGTGCTGCCATATGCACAATTCCGTTCCACCAGGCCGCGTATTGGGAGTGCGAGAAGCGGGAAGTGTCCGCCATTGTGGCGGTCATGTACGCCACCATAAGTGTGTCCGAGCCTCCTCGCGAGCCCGATCCTGAGGCCGGCTGGCTTGATTCGCCTCGGCCCTTCCTTGCTCTAGCCGCTTTCGCCGCCTTCGTCCCTTGCGGCCGACGGCGCCTACTCGCTGATCCTCCTGCATCGCCGACCGTACCCGCAAACTCCTGGGATTCAGCATCATGTTGGCTGATGCCTTCAGCAGTGTCACCACCAGACGCACCAGCACTAGACGAGTATTGGCCACTCGCCGTATGCTTCGTGCGCTTCGAGTTTGAGCCCGAGCTGGAGCGGAAACCGCCGGCCCATCGTTCCTCGTCCTTGACGGCGCGCCAAACATCAACAAATCTGAATTGATGTCCCTCGTCCTGGTAGTAGGCGCGCAAAGCGGACGTCAAAATGTCGGTGGCCGTGGCGCCGCTTTGGTAGCGCGCCTCTTCCGCCGAGTAGATGCCGCAGAATTTTTTGACCTGTCGGTCGACTCGGTCAAAGTGACAGCGGATCATTTTAACTGTGCGCTTGCGGGAGCGGTTCGGCTTTATTTGGTGGTAGACCTCGACAACCTTTTCCCAGAAACACTTCCGGGTTTGTTGATTCCCGACGATGGGATCGTACGAGACCGTGATCCAGGCGTTGTACACCGCCATCGTTTCGAGGTTGTTGTACGGATGTCGGCCAAGATCCTCTTCCTCTTCCTCTTCTTCCTCCTCGTCCTCGCCCGTCTGGGGTTGTACACTGCCTCGGCCACCTCCACCGCCTCGCCCACCTCCACCGCCTCGGCCTACTCCCGGCGTGGGATCAACTGGAAAATCCTCCCGGATCTGGGATAATCCCTGCGAAAACCGCGGGACGTTGGGACGAACATATGCATCAAGGTCAAAATTGGGTGGTTGGTACCCCCCCGGCGTCGCCGAACCCTGGGTCCCCGGCGTTGACGAACCTCCACCGCCCAATGTGTTGATCATGTTCTCCCAATCGCCGAATGAGTTGAGATCCCACCCGCCGGAGCCGGAGCCGCCATAGTTGCCCTCGCCGTCGCCGGACATCTTGAGTTGGGTTATGAAAATTTCAGCGAAAATTTGAGAGAAAATTTAGATGATATGAAGAATAGATGTGTAGTTGTGTGTAAATGAGGATGGGTTTAGGAGTATTTATAGAGTAAAAAATTTAATAAAAAACAAAAAAAATATAAAAAAAAAAACAAAAAAACTGTAATAATACCGTTACAAAAAAAAAAATTTTTATTTAAATTCGAATTTTTTTTAAAAAAAATATTTATTGCGTCAGCACGTGACGACGCCCACTCGCGGGCCGGCGAGTGGGCGTCACGCACGACGCCGGGCTGCGCCACGTCGCCGAGGCGCGTGGCGAGCCAGCTCGTCTCCTGGCTCGGCGAGTCGAGTCGCGCGACGAGACGCGCGACGAGACGGGACGAGATGGAGGCTGCAACGCGTCTCGCCGGGGTCTCGTCTCGCTGAGACGAGACGCGAGACGCCGGCGAGTCCCGTTGTGGATGGTCTAATGTCCATGTACATGACTGCCACAATGGCGGACACTTCCCGCATGACGCCTCCCCAATACCAAGTTTATCTTGCCGGAATTGAGTTTATGGCAAGACAACTTGGTATTCCGCCTCCAGGTGGCTTCAGTGCACCTCCACCGCCTTCGGGGGATGATTCGCCGGAAGAGTATTTTTTTTATTTTCTATAAAATTGTATTTTAAATTATGTGATTTTTATTTTTTTTAGGATTTTAATTATGTGTTTTTTTTATTTTTTTGAATTTTAAGTTGTATTTTTATTTTATGTTGTAATTTTATTTTATTTAACGAAGTGTGTGTTTTATTTATTGAATTTGGTTGGAAATAAAAAAAATGAAATTGAACGAATAGTAATTTAAGAGACGATTAAGGGACAGATAAGAGATGGAGGGTTGCAGGTTCCGTCCCTTAGTTAAGAGATGGAGTAAAAAAGTACAGTGGACCCATGAATAGTAATTTAAGGGACGGATAAGAGACAGCGTTGCAGATGGTCTAACACACAAAATAACATCTCCTAAAATCATGTGACATCTCCCAAGTGTGACATCTACTATGGGACGGAGGGATTACGATTGCGATTAGCACGCGGGCCGCCAACTTTATATTCGGGCCTCAGCTCCTACCCATCCAACCCTCAAAACTGTAATATGTATTCCATCTTTTCACAAAATTCGTCCCTTATCTCTGCTGCTACAAAAATGGCTTCCCAAATCCACTTCAATCTCTCATAGAAATCCAATTCCATCACCCCTCCCTCTATAAATGGATTTATCTTCATCCTTCACGCGCACCAAAATAAACCTCTCTTTCTCCTCCTCCTCACTCACTCTCTTACCCTTCCAAACCAACTTCAAAATCCCCAAAACCCAACCAAATCTCCACATTTTCGCTGTCGCCTCCGCCGACCCCAGAGAGCCCCCCCAAAACAGCCCCCAACGCCTCCTCAAAGAGTTGGCAGAGTGCAAGAAAGTAGTCTCTCACAAGAAAAGGGCACCCCCAAAACGATTCATAATTAACAGTACAATAATTCAATTTTATTTCATATTTTAAATGAATATTTATTAAAATAATTAAGAAAATAATTAGAGAGTAAAAAATCAAAATTAACAGTCTAATTTGGTCAAAATCAGGATTAAACCAGTTGATCGTTAGTTTTTAACGGAACAGCTAGTCCAGGACCAATTATGATCCGATTTGAAATGTTCAGGATGCAAAAATTTGAAAGATAAAGTTTAAGACCAAAATCGTAAAATGGACATATATTCATGACCAATTCTAGTCATAAAATAAGACGGTGAGAACACAAATAAGATTAAAATGCTGAGAGAGAACATAATACACTGACCTTCTTCACTGAAATGATATTGTTAATGAATGGAATTAGTATTTATAGAAAAATTTGACGGTAGCTCAATATCTGTAAATTTAATTAATATTAATACTGTAATAAATGTATCACTTGCGACTTTTCAAATAATTGTGAGAAGTGGAAGTGAAGAGACAAAAGCATAATGTTTGTAAATCAAAAACTTTAACATATCACTTTAAGTTTGTAACGGCAGCAGAATGCATATTCCAATCTCATTTAGTAGTATTATCTAACTGAGCACCGTTCATTATATATGACACAATGACAAAAATTTTAAATTTATAATTCAAAATTTGATGTCTTTGGAATTAGCATATAATATTACCTGCTAAATTTAATAATAATAATAATTATTATAATAAATACTCACATAAATTTAAGTTTGTAACGGCAGTGACCCATTTTTTGTACTCTAGTAACAGTAAACTCATTATGTTAAATATAATTAGCTAGTTATTCATAAATTATATTCAATGGAGTTGTAAAGGTAACGGCATATTTATTTGAATCATGCTTAAAACTTATAAATATTAAAATACATATCCTGAATTCATGAATATTCAAAATAAGGTTACAACTAATCTCAAGAGGGTTCGAACTCGGCACCTCATGCAATAATGTCTAAGCTGCTTGTCGCTAGGACAAAGGCTTTGGACTTTTTTTTATGATCTAATTCAGGTTGCCACGATATTCACAATTCAAGTTGTTCATATAATTATATTATTAATATTCTTAAAATATTGTGGCTCACAATAATCCAAAAAAATCCTAGTCATGTTTTTTACCCTCAAGTTGTTTTGTTGCAAATGAATGATCACCTCCTAACCTATGAAACAAATCAATTTCGTCCATATTGTATAAACACCTTTTTATTGAAAATTGAATGACCTCTTCGTTTGTTTTCTCCATATCATGTGTGTCGCTTGAGCCGTTCCCTAAAACATGGTTGTATGATTTGATATTGTGTCTACACATCAATTTCTCAAGTCTGCCATACCCTCTCCAACATTTGCTTGTTGGAGTGATTAAAGGCCTGTTGAGGTACAAAAACGACGTCGTGCCCTCCCATTAAAAACATGGATACGCTTTCTTTCTTCTATCTCTCTGTGGACATAGAAACTATATATATATATATTTTGCATTTCATGTCCTTGTGTTCCTTCATACAAATAAGGATGATCGAAGGTATTAAAATAATCTTTTCCAATATTTTTACTAAAAACATCTATCGTTTGTTTTCGATGAAATGACTAAGAGAAAAGATATTTGTTTAGAACTGAGTTGGGAAATTGAAAACTTGGTGCTTTATTCATAATCCCAATTTTGATCTTAGGAACTTAGATTTTACTTCATATATATATATATATATATATATATATATATATATATATATATATCTTGCTTTGTATCTAATGTGTTTGATTCATTGTAGATAAGATTGGCTGCTGATATACGTAGCAGTAGTTCAGTTTTTAATAAGTTTTTGATGAGCATAAATAGCTTTGACAGATTATGCATTGTAGATAATATTTGTTGATATAGTTAACAGTAGTTCAATTTTTTTATCCTTAGGCAACAACAACGATGGCTATGACAAGGACAAAAGGAATACCTCTTCAAATTTAAAATAATTAGATAAAAACAGTAGCAAATATAATTAGATAAAAACAATCCAAAAATACTTTAAGGGTGTTTCTCAGTTCTCCTAAACAACATTAGCAAAACTAATTAGATAAAAAAAATTCCAAAAATACTTGCTTTGAAACACGACTAATCTGAAAATACTTAGTTCAAAAAGGCATGAGGTCTTATTATATCAAAAACTACATTCAAGGTGTGCTTGCAAAGCTTTGTATAGTGTTGTAAGACATTCAAGGCATCTTAATGATCTCGTTCTCCATCTCGATATTGATAATTAGCACTAGATGTGCCTTCAGAGCTTTGTATAGTGTTGCAAGACAAGTAAATCAAATCAACACATAAATTATTAAATCTTGGGTTACTAGTGTTAAGAGTTGAATCAACAAAAGTGGTGCATACTAAGATGAAAACATACATTTCTAAGAGAGAGAAAACAATGTATATAAAACAAAAAATAATACCATATAGGGAGCATGTGGATCCATTAAAACATGTTCCATCGGGAGCATATAAAGTTTGATCTAATGGTGCTTACACAAAGAAAATACAAAAAATGAAAAATCACAACTAATTGCACCAAAAACTTCATACTATAAATAGTTATACCAGTAACAATTCAGTGAAACTCAAATGAACCCTAGTCCTTTCAGGGCACGCACGAGGTGCTGGAACTGCTAAACAAGAAACACGCAATGTACCTCGTGCTCCAACAATCTACAATTAAAGTAAAATGTATATTTAATAAAATTATTTTCCAAATGCATAACAATATACTTTGTGTATATACATGTACTTTATGGTTTGTTTTTCTTTGTTTTGGCTGAAGTTCTAACCAACCCTTCAATCGTTTCGAACCTTTTGCACCAAAATTTTTTTAATCCTTTTGATGCCATAAGTGAAGAGGCCGTAAAGAGGTATTCACATTGTCACTAAATTTTTGTTCTTTTTCTGTTAAACGCATTTCCATTGACTTTTTATATAGATCCGACATTGTTTCATTCACCAAGGTGAAAGTGGATTGATGGACAGAAGCTTCACTAGCCAACCTGATAAGAATTTGGCATAGTCTCTGATACTGCTCAATACTTTGTATGGACTACACTAGTTCTAGCTTCTCTTGTCCATCTTTTAAGAATATAATTCTTAGGAAGTAACTTCACGTCTAACACATCAACCATTTCACAGAATGACAACATATTAATCCAACCATCTCAAACCTTCGACAACTACAATGAACCATCTTTGTATTGGCATAATATGTCTCCCTCCATTTCATATCATGATCGATTATTCCAATAACATACTCAAATGATGATCCCGATTCATCTTTATGCTTGCTGTATGCAGCTGCAAACAAGAAAAACTCATTCTAAAATAGATAAAAAAACTGATGGAGTATAGATCTTAGAAAGTTCTCTTAACATAGGAGAACTCTCCAACCTCAATCTGGGTAACTTTTGGCATGCCTCAAAATCACAGTTCAGTTCACTGTACCGTTTATGCTCTACAACCCGCTCAAAATTCTTAAAAATTTGAGCAATGTTTAAGTTGGGCATCGTACAATTGTTGATACTAGAATTGACACTCTTACTAAGTTGTGTGCTTCTCATACCAAGTGTGAAGGCTTTTATGTAGCATCGTGTCCATCTTGTCTTCACACTTTACATATACTCCGACCATGTATTGTCTTGAAGATTAAACTGTGTTAATAAGTTGCTCCAAGCATCCTCGAACTTGGTTTCCTCCTCAAAGCCATACATACACCTCTTAAAATTTGTCAAGAAACACAATCCTTCTTTCATAAGGTTTCCCAGATGTTGAATTCCATCTTGCATTAAATGCCACGTGCATAACCCGTGAAATATCACTGGAATTACTTTATGCAAGGCTTTTGCCATAGCTTGATCCTGGTCAATATAGACAGTGAGAGGTCTTTTGTGTTTGTGTGCCTCTAAAAAAGTTTTAAACAACCATTTGAATGATGCCGTTGTTTCATCATACAAAAGTGTTGCGCCAAAAATGACTGCTCTTCTATGATGATTGAAACCTGAGAACACATCAAGTGGTCTATTATCACGATTTGTACCATATGTCGTATCCAATGACACAACATCACCAAAGTACTCATAATCAATGAACATTCTTGCAACTGCCAAAAATCATCAGTTATCTGCTCTTCCATATCCATTTGGTTTGCATGGTAAAATGATGGATTTTTAGATAACTGATCTTGAAAGTATCTCATTAGACAACCGACTTCTCCATACACCATGCTTCTTTGTCTCTTAGATCAAAGATAATTTTTAGCATTTAAGATAGTGTAACCAATCTCATCTCTTCCTCCAGCTAGTCTAGTCATCAAATCAAAAGATGATTTTTGATTGGGCCCAACATCATCTGCTAAATCAATCTCATGTGCTTGAACTTCATTAATACGGCGTTGAGAAAATAACATATGTACTGTCTTAGAAAGGCAGAGGGGATGATTATGCACTCCCTTAAACTTATTTACTTTATATATATATATATATATATCCTTCACATAGGTCACCCCAACCTTACTTGGCAATTTGTTCGAGTCTCAAGTCGAGGATAGAGCGTCAAAGAATCACTTTTGTCCTCTTTGCGAACACCTTCCTTACAACAATTGAAATAATAGATTTATATTGTTCCCGAGTTTCAATTGTTAGAGAAGTTTACTTCTAAACTATTACCCCCTCCCATTGTGGAGCACGAGCCCATCTCCATGCCCCATCGCCTCCACCTTCCAGCTGATGCTCATATCGGCCCTCATCGGCCCTGTGATGGGCCTCCATTGGGAGGGCTCGGGCCGATCGAGGAGCCGATATTCCTTTTTAAAAAAATTAATTTAATTTTTAATCCACTATATATACCTCATTCCCCATCAATTCACATTCATCTCTTTTCAATCTCAATTTCAATTTTACTTCTCTCCAAGGTGATATGAACTTCAGCAACGAGGTGCCCGACATGAAGGGATGGAAGGAGACAGTCGCGGAGGCGTATGAGGCAGGGCGGACGAGGAGTACCTACTCCATAGAGGATTTGATTGCTCTTGCTCATTGTTGGATATAGATCTCGGAGGACCCGATTGTAGCCAACAATCGCGAGGTCGGTTTCTGGGGGCATAACACGAAAAGATACGAACAAGTAAAGATCGTAGGGACCCCAACACACCAGCCCAACAATCTACGCAAGCATTGAAAACACCCGGTGTATGAGTGCGCTAAATTTCTGACTCAACTTATTTTAAACACAAATATACCCGCAAGTGTAAGGGGCTACTGTAGCAAATAGTAAACAAGAGTATCGTATCCACAGAGACAAAGTGTTAACCTAAGTGCCACGAACCAATCTTAACTACTATCTAGAATAATCAAAAGGTTTTGTTTTTCTAAATCTAATTAAGACCAAAAGCATAAAACAATAACGAAAGCAAACAAAAACAACTTGGGTAAACAAAAGCATATAAAAGATAATAGATGTAGATCAAGAATTGGAGAGGTAGAATCATACGAGTTCAATAACAACTATCATATGCTCAACTAAATTCCAAACTATGCCAACAAAGGGTCTCAAGGGTTATCAAGCTATCACTAAGGTAAAACTATATCTTCTCCCGAAGCATACAATTTGTAGATTGCTACCTAGAACCGAAGTGTCCTTCCTAGAACTAAAGCAACAACTCCTAAAAGCTCCTAAGATACTTAGCTTCATTCAAAGGCTCAAATATCCCAATTATATTGGAAAAGATGTCAACTTCTCTTCTTTCAAATTAAACTACTCATCTCCCGATTATTGTAGTAGAATCCACAGGCATTTATAAGGTGATCAGTCAAATAAATGTATAAGCACAAGGGATGTCAAAATAACCACATGAGCCAAGGCACAGAAAAATGAATTTAATTAAACATAAGAATCCTTGTATCTCCCTCGTAGAACTCAACGAAGAGTTTAGACACACATGTTCATAACGAAAGTCAAATAACAAAAGGAATAAAACGTCACGAAAACTAAACTAACTACACCCTTGAGATGGGGAATCTTGATTGGAAGCTCCTTCTTCAACCTTGGAATGAATTGGGGAAGTTCAATCTTGAATCCTTCTCTCAAAGTTGTTTCTCTCTTGGATAGTAGGAATGGTGAAGAATGGTGTGAAAATCGCCCCAAATATCATATATTTCGTGCCCTAAGTTTCCATACATGATTAGACATCAAAATCCCGCAAAAAAGGTAAAATAATCTGCGTTTCCACCTTTCTGGAGCGGGCCGCTCGGCTTTGGAGGCAATCTGGAGCGGGACACTCCAAGTTTCTAACTGGGAGACAGTTTTTCGGCATTTTTCCGGAGTGGGCCGCTCCGATTTTGCGCGGAAGTGGAGCGGGTCGCTCCATGTTCCTGGACAACGCGCAGTGTTCGTAAAATGGGCATAACTTTCTATACAGAACTCCGATCGAGACGTACAAGATATCCACGCTAAGCTCTTCCGAAGACGAAGAGAATGGTATGTATTATGGACTATTTTTTCAAAGTCGCCAGCAAAATTATCTCGAACCAAGGCTGCTGCACATGCTCATATTTTATATATTTTTTTCTACACATTCTTCACAAAATGGTCAAATACCAACATAATAGAGAAGTAGATATAAACATATCAAAAAATAGACAAAATGTGATTGGATTCATATAAAACTACTCTCGAAAACCATGCAAAATCCAAGTATATCAATTTCTCGATATCTACGATGGCAATGTAAGAGGGTTCAAGTTCTAGGAAATATATCATCATCTGAAGGATTGCCCCAAATTCGTAGGGTTAATGGTCGTGTCGGGGATGACGAGCCGGAATCCGAGTGCGTCTGAGGCTGTAATTCTGTTGTCTTTTATGTTTTATCTATCTTTATCTTTTGTTTTTTTAATATAGGATGTTTTATTTTGTTTTTAATGAAATTTATTTTTGTCGTATATTATGTTGTCGTTAATTTACACGAACAATTAAAAGTGAAATATATAAAAATAGTGATGATGTGGAATGAGATGGGCTTTGAGATAGGCTATGAGATGAGTCTGCTGACGTGGCAGGAGAAAATGGAGATGAGCTCTGGAGATAGGCCTCCATTGTGAGTGTCCTAACTCATTCCACTCCCATTTCATTTAAAATTAATATATACATGTGTGACTTATATTCATTCCACTAACTTTTTTCTACATATTTTTCTTAACATTTCTTAAAACTCGTGTTGAAGAAATGAAACTCTTAACGGTGGACAAAGGGAGTATGTATCATATAAAATAATAATTTAAATCAAGAGATTATAAAATCTAAATTTTTGGAGAATTTTTTAGGGATTGTCAACTGTCAACATGCGACTTTAATTATTCAAAAAAATCGACAAAATCATGACAATGCATCAAGGACATTATTTAAATGAATATACAATATCATCAATATTCCATAACTACAAAAAGATTGATTTCCTAATTTCCTTTGCTATATAAAATAAATCATACCCAATATTTTATAATTTTTTGTCGTTCCCAAAATTAGGCAAAGTCTAAATATGAAAATTTTTTAACTGATTTCACACCACTAATAAAGTGGACCCCACAATCCACTAACACTACTTCTACTAATTTTTCCCTCTCTCTTTCTTACTCTTTTTAATACCTCACTTACTTTAGGAATTTCATATTAAAACCCGAGTCATATACAAGTTTGTCTATTTTTGGGGGAACGAAGAGAGTACTATAAATCTACCACATTATGCAATGTACACGGTTTATCATTCTAAATCCAAAAATTCAAAAAAATAAAAATATATAATTAAAATCCTACAAATTAAAATACATAATTAAAATCCTAAAAATACATTTGTGGAAAGATTATTAATTTTTAGGATTTTAATTATGTATTTTTAATTTCTTACAATATAATTAAAGTCGCATGTCACTTTTAATGATAGTTGACAATCCCTAAAAATTAAAATACATAATTAAAATCCTACAAATTAAAATACATAATTAAAATCCTAAATATTAAAAATAAATAATTAAAATCCTACAAATTAAAAATTACATAATTAAATCCTAAAAAATACATCCGTGGAAATTTTAATTTTAATTTAAATTTTAGGGAGTACTATAAATCTTCCACATTATGCAATGTACACGGTTTATCATTCTAATCTTTTGACTATATTTTGGTGTTAGTCTGATATAAGAATGAGTTTTGGTTTGATCAATTTCTTACGATTAAAATCCTAAAAATTTAAAATTACATAATTAAAATCCTAAAAATTAAAAATACATAATTAAAATCTTACAAATTAAAAATTACATAATTAAATCCTAAAAAATATGTCCGTGGAAATTTAAAAAAGACTAGCCCGATGGCGGTATCCCCAATGCTTGTCGGAGAGCTCGTATCATTGCAAAATGTGAATTAAGTTGCTCAGGAGCCATCCGAGACGAATCGGCCATATTGGCTTGAGCCAAAAGGGCCCACAACGTGTTGTTGGGGGGAGGCGGCACAAAGGGAGCAGGAGTAGGAGCTAGCGCTCGGGCCGGCGTCGGGGCTACCCAAGTGAGCTCCGGCATGCTGGCTAGCCACCTCATCCTCACCGGCGTCGGATAGGGATACCGACCTAAACCGTTTGCTGGAGGAGCTAGAGGAGGATCCGACACCTCCCTTATACTTCGGATGATGACGCACTTCGTGCCAAGCGTTGAGATGCTTAAATGGTTTGTAGTGCATTGAGTGGTAGGCCTTCATGGCGGCCGTGATCACGTCGACCTTGCTCGTGCCTCTCCCTGACGATGCCTGTTCCTGGAGGTAATACCTCTGGAACCTTTGGATTACTTCGTTGGCTCTTCCGATGGCATTGCGCACCATGCTCTCATTGCGCTCGATGGTTCCGTTCGGCCGGGTGGCATTGTACCGGAGAGCGACATGGGACCAAAACCTGTCCCCTGTTTGGTTCGTGCCTACCTCCACATCTTCAGAGATTTTCAAATAGGCTTTGAATAACTTTTCCATCTCCCCGGAGTGTACGGGGTGCGGACGTTGGGGTCACCGGTACTGCCACGAGTACGAACATGGGTGCTACAAGGAGGAGGAGCGTTGGGACGGTCAGAACCACCCTCCAGAATTTGGGACAACGGTGGTGTCGAGGCGCTCTCTCCCGTTCCTGTTTTGGGAGCCCACCCGTATTGCCCGTCGGGCGCATCTTGCTCGTCCACCGGGTAAGGCCGGTAGCCACCAGGAATATGCTAACCTTGGGTTTAAGGAGGGGGCGAGAAATCCGTATCCGGATTAGAGAATGGTGTTGGGCTGAACCATTCGTGGTTCATCCGCGGGAGTCAGAGGGGTGATCGCCGGAGCCGGACATTTTTTTGCAATAGTGAAAGAGTGAGAATTTATAGATGAAAAATGGAGGTATTTATAGATGAAAATGTGAATTTTGGTTTTAAAAAAATGAAAAATAAATAAAAGTGGGGAAAAAACTGATATATTTTATTGGGAAGTGGGAAATATTTTTTTTATTTAAAATCGAATTTTTAATATTTTTTAATTTATTTTCTTAAAAAAGGAAATTGCCAACGACATTACCATTGGCCAACCAGCATGCGACACGTCAGCCTGCTTGTCGGCACGGCGGTGCTCGATGCTAAGAGCAGGGCCGGGTCGTGCTGACGGCAAGAGCACAGTGGAGAGCAGATGCATGGCGGCCAGCCTTAGCATCGAGCACCGACACAGGTGCTCTAAAGTAGATATAATAGAATTTTTATTTTTAGTAATAGATCATCTAAGGCAAGCTAAACTAAAAAGAAGAGTGGATCATCTCCATCGTTAATAAAGTCAACAGAGTGGAGTATAATTCACGAGACATAACATTTAATGAAAATGATACTAATATATGCGTGTGGCATTAATATGGATGGCAGCAGGTAGTCCGTAGCAGTTATAGTATCATGCATCTCTTCCCTTCCCAACCAAATTGATTAACCTGCATTTACTACTCACCACTCTCCAACCTTCCCTTCCCATTAATCAAAATCATTTAATTCACCACCCTCCATTTCTACCTCAACTTGATTTCCATTTAAATCTAGCTTCTCCTGAGAGCCTCCAATCCCCCCAAAATGGAAGGCATTTCCGCCACCGTCTACAAAGGAATCAGACGCTACTGGCGCCGCAAGGGCTACCAGCGGATCGACTCCGCCGGCCGGAACACCAAGCCGCGAGTCGTCGAGCTAGGCGGCGGCGGCTCGGCTCCTCCGAGGCGGAGGCCGTGGAGGATTAAGCTGGCGCCGCCGCGGCTGAAGCTGAAGCTGCGATTCTCGCCGAAGAAGCTGCTGCTGGGGCTGCGGGATGCGTACATGGGCATGATGATGAGGATCGCGAGCACGAGGATGATCGGGAGCGGATTCTCCGGCGACGGAGTGAGCGGATTCGGAATGCGGCCGGCTAAGGAGTACGATAGGAGGATGGTTGTTGAGATCTACAAATCAATTGTGGTGGCGCAGGGGCAATTGGTACCCCGCGACGCAGCGTGGATTCGCTCCGAAATTACCTGCCCACGGTAATTTTGTTTTTTTTTTTCATTTTGTCCTCAGTGAAAACGTAATTACCCGCCCACGGTAACTTTTTTTTTTCTTTTCTCATTGTGTCCTCGGTGAAAACATTCTGTGAGCTGTAGTGTTTATGTATCTATTCCGATTTATCTTCAAATCAATAAAAATCTCAACTTCAGTTCAGCTCCTCTCTCATCTAACATTTTCGTTTTATTTGGTTATTTATAATTTTCACTAATTCCCAGTTACTCTTTCTTCCAACTCTAATGATATTCTTCTTTTTATTGAGTGAGTATTTTCTAAAATGAAAATATCATTCACAATACTCCTTCCTTATGTCCCACAATAGAATTCACATTTAGTGTGGATACGAATTTTGAGAAATGTAAAGAATAACGGGTTGAAAAAGTTAGTGGAATATGATGCTCATTTTTTATATTAGTTTTATAATAAAATGTAAGTGAAATGAATTAGTGGAATGTAGGATCTACTTACCATTTATGGTAAAGTAAAATGTGTAATCTTATTGTGGGATGAACCATAATGGCAAAATGTTACTTTTATTGTGGAACAGATGTAGTATTTGCTACTATCTTCGTCCCATAGAAATAGGCTAATTGGAGATGACACCGTTTTAATGCGTAATTGGTAAAGTAAAAGAAAAAAAATAGTGAAATAATGTAATGGATATCGACTATTTGTATGAGACAGATAAAAAAGAAAATCTGGCCTATTTCTACGGGACGGGGGGAGTATTGTATTATTTTACCAATACGTTATTATAATATGGATATGGTTGCGTTTGATACATGGAATTGGAGCCGTCAATTCCAAATTCAATGTTTGATACCACAAAAATACTTGGATTTTGAATTGAATTGCAATTCCAAATCTTTCAATTTCACAATTTGAATTTTTTTCTCCAGTTTTTAGATTTTTTTTCCAATTCGAACTGAATCGATCGCAAAACTGAAATTTGCAAAAAGTTTGAATTGAACCAAATCGAAAACCTGAATGTAAAAATACTATAAAAAAGAGTAAATGTCAATTTTAGTCCTAAACATATAACCAAAATACGAATTTGGTCCAAAACTTTCACTTTTTAAAAAATGAGTCAATAACAAATGAAAATGTCGCCGAAATAATCCTTTTTTATGTTCCGTCAAAAAAACTAACGGTTATCGCTAATTTCACAATGACATGACCGTTAGTTTTTTGACAGAACAGTAAAAAAATGACCACTCCGACAAGGATTTCATTTGTTATGGACTTGTTTTTCACAAAGTGAATGTTTTAGACCAAACTAGTGTTAACGTCCGTGCTATGCACGGGGCATAAGATTTTTAAATAATGAAGATAAATTATAGAGTAAGTAGATTAAAAAAAGGATAATAAAAATATAATGATGGTTAATAATATGTGTTAATTACAATAAGTATTCATAATATTATAAACAACTAAAAATATTATAAACAGTAGGAGTAACAAAAACAGAAATGTACTCCTCCGAACCTACTCTAAATGAAACATTCACATTCTACAACGATTTTATACAA
The DNA here is from genome assembly GCF_004379255.2 of Salvia splendens. Classification (NCBI taxonomy): domain Eukaryota; kingdom Viridiplantae; phylum Streptophyta; class Magnoliopsida; order Lamiales; family Lamiaceae; genus Salvia; species Salvia splendens. The sequence continues at coordinate 17,899,668 of NC_056033.1, forward strand.
CTTTAATTTATAATATAAGTGGATTAAAATAAAATAAAACAAATGACAAATGGGAGATGTGTGAATAAAGATCAAAGAATATGAGTAACTTAGAATAAGATATTAGTGATACAAATAAAGGAAAATGTGCGACTAAAGATCAAAGAAGAAAAATCCAAGCATTGAATTATATGATCATATATTTTTCAAATAGTGAGTACTTTTCGAGTATTTAGAGAACACCAACTAATGTAAGACTTCAAGAGGAGATGCCATATTAGGAATCTGGATATTCTCATCATATAACAAAGTGAATATCTTGGATTAGTCGTATTATTTGATTTGCCAAGGCATTTCTCAACGCAAAAGAATGCACCACGATACGAACACGTTAACCAAGGATCACCAACATCCCAATATATTGCAAAATAAAAAATAAGCGAAATATGAAACAAATAGAAAGAAATTAAAAAGAAGGAATTCAAAAGAAATTATAATGGGAATACATAAATAAAATTTTTCACCATAAATATATTTAATTTAAAAAAACAGATAAAATCGACGAATAAAAATTATTGTAATTCACAATACATGAATTACGTTAATCAAGAATAACATCACCTATAATTACGGAACTTTGAATGGAACCACCAACCTAGACAACAAAAATATAAATTAATTTTAATAGAATCTAAGATAATAAAATATAATTAAATAAAAAAATGAATCAAAAGAAATTATAAAATGAATGCATCTAATTTTTGCCCGAAAGTAAATAAAAACTTATTTTACATGACCCATGATGGATATTAATATCTTATCACTGTAATAGATGATTAAATAAAACATTTTATTATATAGTACTTAGTAAAAAAAATTATAGTATTTTAGATTAATCGAATATAATTGATGTATTTAGCAACCTTTCACCTTTTATAGAAATAACACCTAAATTCCATTTTCAAAAACATGGAGTACTACCTATTACGAATTACTTTAGTAAATATAAAGTATGATTAAATTTATAAAGTGAGTCCTTTTCTTTGATTACTTCTACTTCTCAATCCAAATTAATACCAATGTCGACCAATAAATAAATTTAACAATTTCCCACCGCCTCTGAATCGTCGAGAACCTTTTCTCTTGTTTGAATCGTAGCTTCGTGTAGGGAGCAGATCACTTGGGATTCACTAATTACCGAGACCTCTTTGTTATTAGATCAACACTGAGATGGTTAATCTCAGCAAGGAACAAGCCAATTATAAGAGATGTGTTACAGCTTAGAACAATTTGTGACTAAGTACAAGATTACAGAGAAACCTTAGCCTATATCGAATCTGGAACCAATCAGATATAGCAAGCTACACTCCGTGAAAACCTCTTGCACACTTAAGCACACAAATTAATAACACAAGACAAAGATCTAATCGAAAAGAATACAAAAACAAAAGAGACAGAAGATTTAGGATATGGCTCAGGTCGCACACACGACTGCACAGGGCCAAAGACCTCCTCAATCTTCACCAACAAATCTCAAGTGAGCACAGTGAAACAATCAGACCCCAAACCCTAGAGACACTCCGATTACTACAACACAGTAGCCACCTCAAACGTCAAATGTCTCACAACCACAACCACAAGGCTTCAAGAACACCAGAATCTCATGGATCTAAGAAATCAACCGAAGATCTTCAGCCAAACAAACAGATTCGAACTCAACCGCTCGAAACCAAAAGAAATCTCCAAATCAACATAGGAGTTTAGAGATGAACACTCAATTCTCACTAAAACAGAGAAGAGAGTTGTCACGACCACAACTCCCTAGTAATAGAAAGTGTAGTTATTTCGCGACTAAACTAATTCAATGGTCACAAGCTCGTCATAAATAAGTACTCAATTCAAAGAAACAATCGTCTCATAGTGAAAGGGTACAACCTCATCGAAATCAGAGTAATTAACTGAGTGCATAGTCTTTTCTAAAACGATTCTTAAACTTGCAGCGGAAGGTTCCAAGACGAAGTAATATGTATGAAGACATATTAAATCAGCTACCTAGCTACTTATTTAATATTCTCTCCCAACACCTCCTCTGCTCCGATCACGATCAACCTGCACATTAAGAAAACAACATGCAGGGCTGAGTATTTGGTATACTCAGTGGGCTCATTGCCGAAAACATTTCTCATTTAGTTGTCAGCCAAACTTGAGTGAGCTTGGGGTTTTTCTTAAAATGATTCCCAATCACTAAAACTTTTCTCTTTTCAAAAGGTTGACTGCGCAGTCTCATAACATCTCGTGATATACCATATCTGATCTGTGTGAACCGGGAATGTGGCCACATTCCACGACGGCCACTGGACCGGCCAACTCTAGCGCTAGCACATGGTCCCTAAGTGTACACTAGTCCGAGTAGGGTTTGCGGCCCTACAGGGACCCGAATTCGATTTAACTTGCTTGGCATAGCCAACTAATTATTTATTTAGCATATATGCATTCCTAAGCATGTGCTTATTTTTACTTCCTTCATTCTAAATCCATAAATCTTTAATCATTAAATCAAGCGATTTACTTAATTCGGGAATTTCACCGAATTTTTCGAGTATTAGTTAAATTCTTCGATTTTTATATCTAATGATTACCCACTATTTTATTTGGTAAGACATTAGGTAAGTCTATAAAGAATTTCAATACTTTAATTAGCGGCTCACGCTATGATCTAAATTTTCATAAGTCCATTTTTGAATTTAAATCCTCTTGGATTTAATTACTTAAGTAAATTAGAATTCTTACCTTGACTAATAAAAGTCCATTTTAATCATTTATTGAACACAATGTTAACGCGACCAACACTTTCCTTTCTTTCGTAGTGTAAGGAATAAATTCTCATAGACTCAAATTTATTTAGGGCCGTGGCTCAAATATTCCGTGGCCCAAAATGACATGAACCGACCTTGATTTCTTTTAAACCTTTCTGGTCCAAAATTTAACTTGGCCCAATTAGTCATTAAGTTTGGGAGGCCTAATTCAAAAGGAAGAAATAAAAAGGAGAGGCCCAAAATATAATCCCTGGCCCAAAACGCATCAGGCCCAAATGCTTCCTCCATCCGTCGGCCATATCATCTTCATTTCCAACCTTTCCCAAATTCATTCATAATTTTCCAACCCTAGCTCCCCCATGGCTCAGGGAGATCGGCAGCACTTCTCGATGAAGGCCACCGGGCGCCGCCGTCGATCGGTCTTGGCGTCGCCATGGTCCCTTGCGTGTACCTCTTTCCCCCGTCTCCATTTCATTCTTCAAACCCAGACCCTAATCTCGCTCTCTCTCCCGTCTCGGCGAACCCCGCCGTTGAACCGGCCGTCGGTGCTATACCTCTCGTCTCTATTCCACTCCGAACACCCCTCCTTCTCCAATCTATCTCTTACTTACATCCTTGACCGCAAGGGACACCCTCAAATTGGTGAAACCCCTGCACGAAATCGGCGTCTCGGTGCTGTCGGACCTGCCGTCCTAGTGCCGTCGGAGCTAAAAGGAGTCGCTTCTCGAGGGGCATAGCCGCCGGCGAGCCTGGATCGGGGCGACTGTTCGGCGTGAAACGAAGCGTAGGCTTTGATAGCGGCATCACTTCCCTTCCTCCGTGGCGCAGTAGCTAAGTCCCTTACTCACTAATTTACGTTCCCTTAGACGAAATTTGTCCTCATTACAGATTAGAATTTGGCAGATTATGTTGTTCTTCTTATGAGTTTCAACTAGCGTGTGACTGAAATTACTTGAACATCTGGCCTGGTGTTATTGTGTTCGTCCTAGTAAGTCCCTATAAGACATTCGAGTGGAGTTTCTAATCTGTACTGGAGTCATCGGCTATTGCTGCAAATCTCTAGTGTTTCTATTGTTATGGATTTACTTGGTGATGTTGCTATATGTGACTAATTGATGCAATGAGTGATGGTATTTACTAAGTTCCAAGCTCGCTCTCTCTAGTATTCCAGAATCTATGCCCTTTGTGATTTCTATGATGCTTTCTAAATGGAAGTGTTGAAGTTACCTCTTGTGATTGGAGTGGAAATGGGGCTGGCCTAGTTGGTGTGCACCAAAAGCTCCTCCCTTGTCTCTTTACACGATTGGAATTGATAGTGAGTGGTGGGGAAAACTGGTTGCATATAGAGGGGGTTTTATAGGCTCTCTTGTGTACCTGGAGTTTGTTAGCACCTTTGACAGAGATGTACTCTGAATCTCTGGCTCATTTCTAACAGATTTTGGTTGGTTATGGGGTGTGTACTCGTGAATTAATTGTGGCTGTTCCCTCCTCACTCGCCAACCCACTGCAGCATCTTACTCCCTCCCCTTTTTCAACAGCCATACTGACTTTGGGTACGGTTTTGCAGGTGAAACTGAAGCAGACGTGGTTGGCTGGAGTGCATGGTGCTGCTGCAGCCTTTCCTCCTTCGTCCGGACTCGCGGAAGCCTTGGCTGCAGAGTGCAGTCCGTTGCAGTGGTTGCTTTGCCATCTTTAGGTGCAACTCTCCCCTAATCATAGAAAGGTATTGCTATCTTTCCCCCTTAGGCATAAGTTGCTGTCTCTTTTTCTTGTGTTTACCATGGCTTACTCGTTTTTCCCTTATTTGTTTGGCTGTAATTTGCAGGGAATGAGGCTGGCCTACACATGGCTCATCACACTGATGTCCCAGCCCATCGGGCCTCTCCGAATTTGGGCCGAGACGGCTTGAGGAAAATGGCCGATGAAGTTTTCTAGGAATCTCGGTTGTAATAGAGTAGTTCTATTTGAAATCTTCCCTTTTTCTTTCAACATGTATGTAATATCTACAATAGTTAGTGTATTTCGTTTCCTCTATTTTCATCGTCAAGCATTTGTAATTTAAGACTTAGCTTGAAACTTATACATTGTATTTCGTTCACTTAAGAAATAAACGGATACCCTTTCGCTTCTTTCGATCCTTATCTCATTTCTTTAAATTTCCAGTTTTAAACCGCATTTCCAAAGAAAACGGGTTGGAGACTTGTATACTCATTGTACATCAATTAATTGAAAAGATGAAACCGTTCTACGTTTCCAACGTTATTTCATATGTCTCGGGAAGTTAGTTCGTGGCTATTACATTCTACCCTCCTTAACAAAAATTTCGTCCTGAAATTTTACTTATGTCATACAAAAAGCTCTGGGTACTTCACTTTCATCTTATCCTCAAGTTCCCACGTTGCTCCCTCGCGGCCGTGGTGTTTCCATAGGACTTTCACTTTCACGATAGCTTTAGTTCTCAACTCTTTTACCTTTCGGTCTAAAATTGCTTCCGATTTTTCTTCATAGCTCAAATCCGGTTCTAGCACCATTTCTTCTTGGTGTACTATGTGTTTGGGGTCGAACACATATTTCCTCAATTGTGACACATGAAACACATTGTGCACATTCCCAAAGCTCGGCGGAAGTGTTAATCTGTACGCCACAGGGCCGACTGTTTCTAGGATTTCATAGGGTCCGATGTAACGCGGTCTTAGCTTGCCTTTGATCCCGAATCTCGTTATCCCTTTCGACGGGGATACTTTCAGAAAAACTTTGTCTCCCGCCTTGAACTGTAGATCGGTTCTGCGAGCATCTGTGTAAGATTTCTGCCTATCCTGAGCTTCCTTGATTCTTTCCCAGATCTGTCGGACAATTTCTATCATCTCTTCCACAAAGTCTGGTCCGAGAATTCTTCTCTCACCTACTTCATCCCAGTAAAGCGGTGATCTACACTTCTTTCCATATAGTGCTTCATATGGGGCCATGTTTATAATTGCCTGGTAACTATTGTTGTAAGCAAACTCTATAAGTGGCAGTACTGGCTCCCAGTTTCCCCCACGGTCGAGCACTTCGGCTCTCAACATATCCTCCAATGTCTGGATTGTCCTTTCGAACTGTCTGTCCGTCTGTGGATGGAAGGCAGTGCTGAAATTCAGCTGAGTGCCCAGTTCTCGCTGTAGGCTTATCCAAAATCTAGAAGTAAATTTCGTATCCCGATCCGAGGTGATCGTTACTGGTATGCCATGTAAGCGTATGATATCTTGCACATAGATCTGAGCCAACTTGTCAGATCCATATGTGATTCGAATTGGTATAAATGAGCACTTTTGGTGAGACGATCTATAATCACGCAGATGGCAGTATTTCCTCATTGGGACTTTGGCAATCCTGTCACAAAATCCATCGCAATATGCTCCCATTTCCATTCTGGAATCACTAGGGATTGCAATTTCCCATACGGACGTTGATGTAAGGCCTTCACTTGCTGACATGCTAGGCATCTTTCTACAAACGACGCTATGCTTCTCTTCATGCCATCCCACCAAAATTGCTTCTTCATATCTTGGTACATCTTTGTACTTCTAGGATGAGCAGTGTATGGCATCTCATGAGCTTCACTCATGATCTCATTCCTGAGTGCTTCATCATTTGGTACACACAATCTTCCTTCGAAAGTGAGGGCGTTATCCGTTTCTTCGCGGTAACTCTCTTCCTTTCTGGTCCTCACTTTCAGACGAATTCTCTCTAAGGCCTCATCGCTTCTTTAGGCGTCGATGATCCTAGTCCTTAAATCTGGTTCTACAACTAAGGTGGAAATTTTACTGTCCACCGTCTCGCAGATGAGTTCTTCCTCTTGTGTGAGGAAAGTAGCCACTTGAGGTGCAGTCTTTCTGCTCAAGGCATCTGCTACCACGTTCGCTTTGCCTGGGTGACTAATTCCAACCATCTTCGTTGTCGCATGTTTAGATCCTTCTGTTCAAAGAAGTATTTGAGACTCTTATGATCTGTGAAGATCTCACATCGAACTCCATAGAGATGATGTCTCCAGATTTTCTAAGCATGTACCACTTCCGTCAATTCCAAGTCATGCGTCGGGTAGTTCAACTCATGCAGCCTCAACTGGCGTGATGCATATGCGATCACCTTGCCATTCCACATTAGCACGCATCCAAGCCCGACCTTCGATGCATCTGTATACACTACATAGTCGACTCCTGGTTCAGGCACGGCTAGAACTGGTGTGGTGGTCAACTTTTCTTTTAGCAGTTGGAAGCTTGCTTCACATTCTGGGGTCCAATCGACCTTAACTCCCTTCTTGAGTTGCTGAGTCATTGGCCTTGCTATTTTGGAGAATCCTTCAATAAATCTTTGGTAGTCACCCGCTAGTCCTAGGAAACTTCGAATTTCATTGGGCGTCGTTGGTGACTGCCAACGTTGCACGGCTTCCACTTTGGCAGATCCACTCGGATTCCTTCCGCGGTCAATATGTGTCCAAGGAAGTTACCTCGTTAAGCCAGAACTCACACTTGCTAAACTTAGCATAGAACTTTTTGGCTCTTAACGTCTCTAAAGTGGTCCTCAAATGATCCTCGTGTTCCTTCTCATTCTTCGAGTAAATGAGCACGTCATCTATAAAGACTAGGACGAACTTGTCCAAGTATGGGTGGAACAGGTGGTTCATTAGGTCCATGAATACAACTGGGGCATTTGTAAGTCCAAAAGGCATTACAGTAAACTCGTAATGGCCATATCTGGTGCGAAATGTAGTCTTAGGTATATCGTCCTGTCAAACTCTCAGCTGATGATAACCCGATCTCAATTCCATCTTCAAGAATACACCAGCTCCTTGCAGCTGGTCGAAGAGGTCGTCGATTCTCAGTAAAGGGTACTTGTTCTTGAGGGTTAACTTGTTCAGCTCTCGATAGTCGATACACATCCTCAAGGTTCCATCCTTCTTCTTCACGAATAGCACTGGTGCACCCCACGGCGATACACTGGGTCAGATGAAACCCAAGTCTAGCAGTTCTTGTAACTGTATCTTAAGTTCTTCCAACTCCTTTGGTGCCATTCTATAAGGTGCCTTCGATACTGAAGCTGATCATGGTTCCAGATCGATGGTGAACTCTAGTTGCCTTTCTGGCAGCAATCTTGGCAGTGCTTCAGGAAATACATTAGGAAATTCTCGTACCACTGCTACGTTCTCAATCTTCCTGCCCTCTTTCTCTTCTCCATCCAAATAAACGAGGTATGCAGGGCATCCTTTCCTCATCATGGTGGTTGCTTGTAGGGCAGAGATAATAGACTTCCGTCGTCTCATAGAGATCCCATGGAAAATTACGGGTTCTATCTCGGGGTACTGTAAAGCTATTTGTCTCTCCTTACAACGGATGGTAGCATAGTTTTCGGCTAACCAATCCATTCCTAGTATGATGTCGACGCTCCACATCAACATCACGTGTAAGTTATGAGCCACTAGGTTCAGATTTCCCATAGTAAATTTTATGTTTGAGCACGTTCGTGAGATGTCTATAAGGCCTCCTACAGGTGAGGACTCCCTCATCTTATGTTCAATCTCGTCCGTAGGCAAGTTCAAAGTATCCACATAAGGTGCTGATATGAAAGAGTGTGATGCACCAGTATCAAACAAAATGACGATAGGTAAGTTGAGGAGAGTTCCCATACCTGCCAAGTTGCCTTGCTCCTGATTCCCCTGCTCGGCCTTAGGCTGCTTCTGTCGCAGTGCAAAGGCTCTTGCCTGAGTGGGGAGTCTCGGGCGTAGCTGCCGCTGAGGCTGTGGTGCTGGGAGTGCCGCATTCTCTCTCTTCTGTTCGGCTTGGAGTGCCCACAGTTGCGGACGCTGTCCTTGATAGTTTTGCCTGCCTCCCGTTCCAGCTACTTTTCCAGGGTAGTTCCTAGAGAAGTGTCCGCTTTGGCCACAGTTGAAGCACCCATTGGTGCTGACCTTGCACTCTCCGTGATGGTTCCTTGAGCACTTTGCACAATGAGGGGCCTGGGGTCAGTGCTCCACAGTGTGGGTTGGGGCAGTCTGGCGCCCACTGTTCTGTGGTGGCCTTGGAGTGTACTGTGGCTTCCTAGCTTCAGTCGGGACACGGTCTCCTTCCCACTTCTTCTTTTCTTGAGGAATCTAATGCTTTTGCAGTGGTGGTGCAATTGTAACAGGTACAGTCAGCCTTTCCTTAGGCATAGCTGCCTCAATGTCAAGGGCTCGGCCCAGTGATTCAGTGTAGGACAAACCTCCATGGCTAGCCAATGTCATTCTTATCTCGGACCTCAGATCGGCACAAAACTTTTCTTCCATCTTCTCGTCAGTGTCCACTAGACCATGCGCATAGCGAGACATGTCACAAAACATCCGGTCATACTCAGACACCGACATCCTTCCTTGTTTCAGATTGTAAAATTCCACTTCCTTTGCTTTACGGTAGCTCTTAGGAATGTATTTGTCATACAGCCCATTCTTAAACTCCTCCCAAGTTAAGAGCGCCAATTGCTCGGGGGACATGATCTTCCTCCTTGCTTCCCACCAGAAATCGGCGGATCCAACCAGCTGAAAGGTTACACAGGTGAGACGCTCCCTGTCGTTGCACTGTAGGAAGTCGAAAATGCGCTCTATAGTGCGCACCCAGTTTTCAGCCGTGGCTGGGTCCCCTAGGCCGTTGAAAACAGGAGGGTTCTGTTTGAGGAACAATTCTTCCACTCGCCTCTCTTGCGGTGGAGGAGGCGGTGGTGGAGGAGGTGGTTGTTCCGGTACTTCTGCGTACCTCCTCGGTCTTCCTGCGCGTCTCTTGGGTGGCATTCTGGTTACAAGATAAGGTTAGTATCAATTATCCATACTCTGCATATCGTCATGTCTGTGTATCTTTAGGATTCATTTCATGCATTATCCGCATTCTCTTATATGTATGCGTAGAGGTAATGAGTAGAGAGTCATAATTTGTGCAACGTCACATGTATTCATAAGGATAGGGAAAATTTCCTTTAGAGAGGACTAAACATTCGTTACATGTGATGGCGAAAAGAGAATTCCTACATAGTTCATTACATAAGGGAAAAGAAAAGAAAACGAATGCTAGTCTACTACATTCGCATAGCTACAATCCGTCTGACAGATCCTACTCTGAGTCGCTACTGATCCACACCGGGTCGCCATAGCTCGTCCCCTGGTGAGGCATCTCAATCGGTGACCACAGCTCCTTCGCGTACTCGGGTGCGACAGTAGGCTGTGGAATCTCTAGAGCCATCTCCGGCGCCACTGGGAGGTGAGGCTTGGCGACGAAGTCCCTATCCACATGCTCTGCGTAGAGGTACCGCCCCTTGTAGAAGGCTAAGTCCACAGGGTGGAGTGGCTGATGTAATTCCTCGTGGTAAGGCTCCACTGGAGGTGGGGATATCGCAGGTGGAGGCCTGACAGGCTGTGGGGTACGAACTCCATCACTAGGTCTGCGAGGCCGCCGATATGTGGCTCCTCGGAGAAATCGCCTCCCATCATCTACTCCTCTGGATCCTCCTCATCCCAGGAACCCTCCTCCTCTGGGTCCTCATCCTCGTCTCCGTCCCCCGTGCCACTCTCCATCGGCTCGGGCTCGTCGCTAGAATCAAACGTATCCTCATCTCTACTCTGCCTCTCCGGCGGGCTGGAACTCGGGACGACTGTCCCTCCTCAAAGACCCTGTCTGCAGCCCGCATGAGGGCCAGTGGTGGCAGATTGTGGAACCTCTCTCTCCTGGGTGCCTGTGTATGCGGTGGGGGCCCGTTTCCAAAATGGAAACATCCTGCCGAAACCGCGCTAAAAAAGCCTGACATATCTCCCACCGGCTCGTAAGTAGGAGGCTGAGATGAGGTATACAGCTGAGCGGTGGCTGCCATCCATCCTCGCCACTCCTCTGGGAATAACTCCACGAGCCTGACAATGCCTTCGTAAAGCTTCACTCCGTACCTGTTCGCCTCGTCCCATAGCTTCCCGTAGTAGGCGACGAACTCGTCTAAAGTATCCCCGTGGCAGCGTTGGTAGGTCCGATAATAGCGCACAACTGCCTCAGAGTCTGCCCCAGCACGGAGTGGTCGACGGTGTGTGTAGCGCTGACGTGCCATCTCTACACGAAAAGGATAAGGCTCTCAATATAGCTAGTGAATGAAATATATATATATATATATATATATATATATATATATATATATATATATACATGGAAGGTTGCGTAAATGAAGGGTATGGATCGATTCGTCATTTCCAAAAAGTCATAGTGAATCTTCCTGTGGGCTTATAACATATCAATGCTTAGTATATATATACATACTATATGTGCACTCAAAGGAATGGACTTCCTCTCGTTGCAGCGTAAGGATCGTAAAATAGTACTTCATAGTTCATCGTTACTATCCCATAGTTCCTTAGAATTAGGGGTTTACCCTAACTGAGAGGTTTTAGTTGGTTTCATCGCCCTTGAAAGCGGTAACAAAATTCTCGTTCTACAAGTACTTGGTCATATGTGTCTCACCTAATGTACTTTTCTTAAGCACTCTATACTGTACATAGTCCTACTTATTATTCCTACATTTTTTTTCAACTTTTCAAAAGTCACATAAGTGATCATATACTGTATATAGTATCAAACATCACGTTGCATCGCATAAACATTTCTTTACACATTTTTTTATAAAGGATCGTGAAAACACATTTTCTCCTTGTCATGAAATCCAAAAAAAAATCCATTTTCCTTCACAAAATGGAAAGATCATTTTCCTTAAAATATTCCTTGAAAAGCGGGCGTCAACCCCTTTTTGCTGCAGTTGAACGTGTCGAGCCGAGGTGTTGGGATCCTTGTAACTTAACATTTTATTCGCTTCCTAGCTTAGTACTATCATTCTAGACTAAGGCTTCGAAGGAAGGTTTTTGGGTCCAAAGCGAAAGAACGGTGCTCGGATACCACTTTGTCACGACCACAACTCCCTAGTAATAGAAAGTGTAGTTATTTCGCGACTAAACTAATTCAATGGTCACAAGCTCGTCATAAATAAGTACTCAATTCAAGGAAACAATTGTCTCATAGTGAAAGGGTACAACCTCATCGAAATCAGATAATTAACTAAGTGTATAGTCTTTTCTAAAACGATTCTTAAACTTGCAGCGGAAGGTTCCAAGACGAAGTAATATGTATGAAGACATATTAAATTAGCTACCTAGCTACTTATTTAATATTCTCTCCCAACACCTCCTCTGCTACGATCACGATCAACCTGCACATTAAGAAAACAACATGCAAGGCTGAGTATTTGGTATACTCAGTGGGCTCTGTGCCGAAAATATTTCTCATTTAGTTATCATCCAAACTTGAGTGAGCTCGGGGTTTTTCTTAAAATGATTCCCGGACACTAAAACTTGTCTCTTTTCAAAAGGTTGACTGCGCAGTCACATAACATCTCGTGATATACCATATCTGATCTGTGTAAACCAGAAATGTGGCCACATTCCACGACGGTCACTGGACCGGCCAACTCTAGCGCTAGCACACGGTCCCTATGTGTACACTAGTCCGAGTAGGGTTTGCGGCCCTACTGGGACCCGAATTCGATTTAACTTGCTTGGCATAGCCAACAGCTAGATAATCATATATAAAATAAGGCATGACAACTCATATCAAAATATTCACGTTTTCACATAAAATCACGTTTTGAAAGAAAAGCCCACCTCGTTTGCTTAAACTCTCAAACGAGCGTTCCTTGACTTGAGTTTACTTGTCGTGCGACGACGCCCCTTCATAAACAAATAATATACTTACTTTAGGCTTAAGTAATTATTTATTTAGTGTGTATGTATTCCTAAGCGTGTGCTTATTTTTACTTCCTTCTTTCTAAATCCATAAATCTGTAATCATTAAATCAAGCGATTTACTTAATTCGAGAATTTCACCGAATTTTTCTAGTATTAGCTAAATTCTTCGATTTTTATCTCTAATGATTACCCACTATTTTATTTGGTAAGACATTAGGGGTCTATAAAGAATTTCAATACTTTAATTAGCGGCTCACGCTATGATCTAAATTTTCGTAAGTCCATTTTCGAATTTAAATCCTCTTGGATTTAATTACTTAAGTAAATTAGAATGCTTACCTTGACTAATAAAAGTCCATTTTAATCATTTATTGAACACAATGTTAACACGACCAACACTTTCCTTTCTTTCGTAGCTTAAGGAATAAATTCTCATAGACTCAAATTTATTTAAGGTCGTGGCTCAAATATTCTGTGGCCCAAAATGACATGAACCGACCTTGATTTCTTTTAAACCTTTCTGGTCCAAAATTTAACTTGGCCCAATTAGTCATTAAGTTTGGGAGGCCTAATTCAAAAGGAAGAAATAAAAAGGAGAGGCCCAAAATATAATCCCTGGCCCAAAACACATCAGGCCCAAATGCTTCCTCCATCCGTCGGCCCTATCATCCTCATTTCCAACCTTTCCCAAATTCATTCCTAATTTTCCAACCCTAGCTCCCCCATGGCTCACGGGATCGGCAGCTCTTCTCGATGAAGGCCACCGGGTGCCGCCGTCGATCGGTCTTGGCGTCGCCACGGTCCCTTGCGTGTACCTCTTTCCCCCGTCTCCATTTCATTCTTCAAACCCAGACCCTAATCTCGCTCCCTCTCCCGTCTCGGTCAACCCCGCCGTTGAACCGGTCGTCGGTACTATACCTCTCCTCTCTATTCCACGCCGAATACCCCTCCTTCTCCAATCTATCTCTTACTTACATCCTTGAATGCAAGGGACACCCTCAAATTGGTGAAACCCTAGCACGAAATCGGCGTCTCGGCGCCGTCGCACCTGTCGTCCTAGTGCAGTCGGAGCTAAAAGGTGTCGCTTCTCGGGGGGGTATAGCCGCCGGCAAGCCTGGATCGGGGCGACTGTTCGGCGTGAAACGAAGCGTAGGCTTTGATAGCGGCGTCGCTGCCCTTCCTCTATGGCGCAATAGCTAAGTCCCTTACTCACTAATTTACATTCCCTTAGACGAAATATGTTCTCATTACAGATTAGAATTTGGCAGATTATGTGTTGTTCTTCTTATGAGTTTCAACTAGCGTGTGACTGAAATTACTTGAGCATCTGGCCTAGTGTTATTGTGTTCGTCCTAGCAAGTCCCTATAAGTCTGAAATGCGTGCAGGCTCTCGGTGTCGTGTTAAGCAAGGGTGTATCCACCTGATCAGGATAGAAATCCCAACCAACCTGAACCTGGCATCAATAAAATGTGGTACTAGCAAGGGTGTTCATCCTAGCAAGTCCCTATAAGTTTGAAATGTGTGCAGGCTCTCGGTGTCGTGTTAAGTAAGGGTGTATCCACCTGATCAGGATAGAAATCCCAACCAACCCCAACCTGGCATCAACCCACTTCTACTGGTTAGTATAGTGGAGGTAAGGGTCGAATCCCACAGAGATGGACGTGCTTTGGGTAATTGTGGTGATAATCTGGAGGGGTTTAGTTAGCTACCACGCTTGGGTTGAGATTATACCTAGACAGGAATTAAAGGTGGTACTCTACTGGCTGGGTGGCGTGAAAGTGGTTGACATGTAACTGTGTACGTGAGAGTGGGGACACAGTGTTCAGGGACATGTGGAGAGTAGTTAGTTACTATAAAAGGCTAAACGGAATATCAGAGAAAATGAGGTGGTTTGGTGGCTGCACTGTCAGGTCTGTAGGGTACCAGCAAGAAAAGTAAAGGACAAAAGTAAAAAGTAACTAAAAAGCAAAAGTGGTCCCAAACTTGGATGTGGATGTTGTCTTCTTCAACAAGTATGCACAAAATCAAACAAACTCAAATTCCATGGATGACACTTACAGACTAACAACTTCACAATTCAAATCCACAAATTAACACTCTAAAATTCAAAAATTAATCGAGTGAAATCAAGAATTACACTTACTGGGCGACATGCAAGGTGACAGAATTCACGTAAATTCAGATTTCGCACTTAATCACTTCGGAAACTAAAAATAAACAACAATCTTAACTAACAATCTCAGATCGAGCAACTCCAAATGAAATCATTGTTTCAACACTTAGAAATTATACCGACAACTAGATCTAAGCTACCTAGGCAGAATGAAACAAATTCAAATCGAAAGAGATGCATAAAAACAACTTCATTGCATAAAACGTTTGGATCCCAACAAAACACTTCAAAAGATAACAAGTACTGAAAATGCAACAGATCCAACGAAAGGAAAACAAGTAAAGATAAACTAGGAAGGCGAATAAAGATTGTTTTGCCACTCCGGGCGATGAAACTGCTACGACTACGAAATGAACTGGCTGGAACGATGGAATGCGATTCTCCTATGGACTTATGGAACTTCAGGTGACCATGGTTGTGGTAAGGGACGAGAAGAATTTGGACGATGCTGAAGGAATTTATCTACCGAGAGAGAAAATTCTAACTAAGTGTGAATCCCCTTTCTCTCTCCAAGTGGCTTCCTTTTATAGGGAGGCTTGCCCTTGCCTTTTAGGGTAGACTCTCTTCGTGAAATGACTCTTTTGCCCTTGTTTGTGGTTGATCCTTCCCATCAATCCTTCTTCTCCATATCGAGCCTTTTTGGCATGCATCCTGGTCAGTATTGCACCCTTCTGGCGCTCTTTTCACCTGAGTTGTCCGAACCCTTTCGTACTGACGGGTACCCTTTTCCTGCACACTTTAGCAACTATTTTGCAGATATAATCCAATTAAGCACGTTGTACTTACCAGTAACCAAGACCTAGAATGCGACTTATCAAAGACATTCGAGTGGACTTTCTAATCTGTATTGGAGTCATCGGCTATTGCTGGAAATCTCTAGTGTTTCTATTGTTATGGATTTACTTGGTGATGTTGCTATATGTGACTAATTGATGCAATGAGTGATGGTATTTACTAAGTTCCAAGCTCGCTCTCTCTAGTATTCCAGAATCTATGCCCTTTGTGATTTCTATGATGCTTTCTAAATGCAAGTGTTGATGTTACCTCTTGTGATTGAAGTGGAAATGTGGCTGGCCTAGTTGGTGTACACCGAAAGCTCCTCCCTTGTCTCTTTACACGATTGGAATTGGTAGTGTGTGGTGGGGAAAACTAGTTGCATATAGAGGGGGTTTTATAGGCTCTCTTGTGTACCTGGAGTTTGTTAGCACCTTTGACAGAGATGTACTCTGAATCTCTGGCTCATTTCTAACAGATTTTGGTTCTTTATGGGGTGTGTACTTGTGAATTAATTGTGGCTGCTCCCTCCTCCCTCGGCAGCCCACTGCAGCATCTTAATCCCTCCCCTTTTTCAACGGCCATACTGACTTTGGGTACGGTTTTGCAGGTGAAACTGAAGCAGACGTGGTTGGCTGGAGTGCAGGGTGCTGTTGTAGCCTTTCCTTCTTCGTCCGGACTCGCGACAGCCTTGACTGCAGAGTGCAGTCCGTTGCAGGGGTTGCTTTGCTATCTTTAGGTGCAACTCTCCCCCAATCATAGAAAGGTATTGCTATCTTTCCCCCTTAGTCATAAGTTGCTATCTCTTTTTATTGTGTTTACCTTTGCTTACTCGTTTTTCCCTTATTTGTTTGGTTGTAATTTGCAGGGAATGAGGCTGGCCTACACATGGCTCATCACATTGATGTCCCATCCCATCGTGCCTCTCCGAATTTGGGCCGAGACGGCCTGAGGAAAATGGCCGATGAAGTTTTCTAGGAATCTCGGTTGTAATAGAGTAGTTCTATTTGAAATCTTCCCTTTTTCTTTCAACATGCATGTAATATCTACAATAGTTAGTGTATTTCGTTTCCTTTATTTTCATCATCAAGCATTTGTAATTTAAGACTTAGCTTGAAACTTATACATTGTATTTCGTTCACTTAAGAAATAAATGGATACCCCTTCGCTTCATTCGATCCTTATCTCCTTTCTTTAAATTTCCAGTTTTAAACCGCGTTTCCAAAAAAAATGGGTTGGAGACTTGTATATTCATCGTACATCAATTAATTAAAAAGATGAAACCGTTCTACGTTTCCAACGTTATTTCATAAGTCTCGGGAAGTTAGTTCATGGCTATTACAAGAGTCACCGGAGAAGAAGATCGGAGGACATTTCTGAGAGAGAGAGAAAGAAAGTTCTAGAGAGAAGCCAAAGACGAAGCATGTAGAGAGAGAGTAGAAAATGAACAGACTGAGGCACTGAGAAGGGATAGAGAGTGTTTAACTCTCCCAACAAACTCACCCTAGATCCAACGGTCCACGCCCACGATCCGCATGAGATGGCCACGTGACAGCCATCGAAGCGTCCCATTTAAGTATTGGGCCAACCCAGATTGGGTCACTAATATAGAACGGGCCAACCAAATAAATCAGCCCAACTGATTAATAACAAGCCCAAATTGAAGTCCACAATATTTCACATTCTCCACCTTGGACTAAATTGGGTAAACATAGGAGAGCTTTGGTCCATGTGTTGCTTCATCACAGCCTACAAGGTTATCTCAAGACACCAAAGAGTTGAAGCTCATTAGTCAAAAGAGTAACCAGGTTGCCAAACAAGACACCAAATGGCAAGCCAATTAGTCATGTAGGACTTTAGTTGCCCTGTGATTTCAATAAGCCACAGCCTAAAGAATCAGCAAGGTCTTTCCCCTGGACATGCACATGCACATGCTAACCACAGTCAAAATGCAACCTTTTAATACAAGTGAGCAATTTATCAACAGGTAAGCACTTAGTCCCATATCAGTAGGGTTCCTATCAGTATGCATTTTATGCAACAATATCTTTTGTTTTTCAACCACATCTCTAATGAAATGGAACCTAACATCTATATGCTTAGTTCTATCATGAAAAACAATATTTTTGCATAACTGTATGGCAGACTGACTATCGGACTAAACAGCAGGAATAGATTTCAAGAACTTGAGTTCAAAAAGAACTCCATTTAACCAAATTGATTCCTTCATAGCCTCTGTGATGACTATATATTCTGATTCAGTGGTGGAGAGGGCTACTATATGTTGCAATTGTGATTTTCAGCTTATGCAAGATCCACATACTGTAAACACATAACAAGTAGTGGACTTTCTCTTGTCCCTATCATTAGCATAGTTAGAATCCACAAAACCACATATATTTATATAGGGATGTCAATCGGGCTGGCCCGTCGGGTTTCGGGCCAACCCTACTCGGGTTGCGGGTCAATCGGGTGCGGGCTAATCGGGTTGTGATTTATTTCGGGTTATAAAAGCTCAGCCCTAACCCTAAAAGCTCGGGTTTCGGGCTAGCCCAGCGGGTTAATCGGGTTGCTACCGATAATATTAACATGCGATCAACCCAATAAATAATTATTAAAATTACTAATATTCATGCAATGTAAAACATTTAATTATGATATATTTGAGATATATGCTTAAACTCAATCATAAACATGATCAAATACTAATATTTCAGATATTTCGTAGAATTTTAATGCATGTTTTAGAAATTTAAATATTTTTCTTGTGAATTTGAAGTTTTTAATTTATTTATCAATTATTATATTAATAAAAATTCAATATATAATTTGTATATATAATAT
Organism: Salvia splendens; assembly: GCF_004379255.2. NCBI lineage: Eukaryota > Viridiplantae > Streptophyta > Magnoliopsida > Lamiales > Lamiaceae > Salvia > Salvia splendens. The sequence goes on from NC_056033.1 coordinate 17,918,030, forward strand.
AAAATTGAAAGTTATTTTTTAGTTAAAATTAATCAATAAAATGTCGAATTAGGAGTAAAAAAATAGAATAATAGAAACTTTATCGGGTTTTCGGGCCAGCCCATCGGGTTTTCGGGCCAGCCCTAATGGGTTGCGGGTTAATCGGGTGCGGGCTAATCGGGTTTTGATTTTATCGGGCTAGAAATTTCCAACCCTAACCCTATAAATTTGGCGGGCTATTCGGGCCAGCCCACGGGTTACGGGCTACATTGACATCCCTATATTTATACCATCATCACACTTTGAAAAATGCAGACCATACTTAGAAGTATGTTTCAGATATCTCAGAAGCAATTTCAAGGCCTCCCAGTGCACAGGTCCAGGATTTGACATATATCTACTCAAGCAAGACACAACATAAGCAATATCAGACATAGTACTAACCATTAAGTACATAACAGAACCTATAGTATTAGCATAAAGGACCTTTTTCATGATATTGATATCAAATTCAGACTTTGGACACAAATCTTTACTCCAACAGAAAATGAGCAGCTAAAGGCATAGAAGCAGTTTTAGCAGCAGACATGTTAAACTTTTGCAAGATCTTAAGCACATATGGTTCTTGGTGAAGCACAAGGACATAATCCTTTATGTTCCTATGGATATTAATACCCAAAATCTTTTGAGCATCACCAAGATCCTTCATGTCAAAATTATCATATAAAGCAGATTGCACATACTTGATGGATTTAAGGCAGGGTCCCATAATCAGCATATCATCAACATATAGCAAAAGGAAGACATGAACCTTATCAAGGTTTTTCACATATAGGCAAGCATCAAAGGTACTTCTCATAAACCCAAGTTTTTGCATACAAGAATTAAACTTGATGTTCCATTGTCTAGGGGATTGCTTTAAGCCATACAAGGATTTTTTCGGCAAACACACATGATTGAGATACTTGGAATCTACAAAATCCTCAGGCTGCTTCATATAGATAGGTTTATCTAAGTCACCATGCAAGAAGGCAGTTTTCACATCCATTTGTTTCAGTTCCCAATCAAAATGAGCACATAATGCAAGTATTAGTCTAACAGTAGTAAATTTCACAACAGGAGCAAATATTTCAGTATAATCTACCCCCTCTTGTTGAGTAAAACCCTTAGCCACAAGTCTGGCCTTGTACCTCAGGCCATCTACCTCATTTTTAATTTTATAGAGCCACCTGCAGTTAACAACAGAAGCACCAGCAGACAGATGAACAAGCAGCCAAGTACAATTAATTTTCAAAGAGACCATTTCATCTTCCATGGCTTTTTGCCATTGACTCTAGAACTTAGATTTAACAACTTGTTTATAAGACTGAGGCTCATCACCATCATATTCATGCACATTAAAAGCTAAAGTAATCAAGTTGACCAAACCAGTATATCTATTAGGTTCATTAATGTGTCTCCTGACTTTATCTCTAGACAGGAGATAATTTCTTAAATTTGGACCAGGGTTAACAACAGGTTGAGTCTCAGCAACTTGGTCATCATAATGAGTCACATCTTGGTTGTCAACAGGTAAGGGTTCAGTCTCAGGTTCAGGCTCAGGGGTGATAGGATTTGAATTCCAGAAGTGCTCCACCTCACTTGGAGTATCCTCAGATGACTCCACATCAGTGAGAGTGTCAGTGGACTCCACCTCACTCAGAGGCTCACTGTCAACACTTGTTGGAGAGGAATCAGGGGCAGGTTTAAGACAGGAAAACTCATATTCATTGAAAACTACATCTCTACTTATAGTGACCCTGAAACCAGGCTCACTCCTATTCCAAATCCTATAACCATTTACACCCTCAGGATATCCAAGAAACACCCCTTTCTTGGATATGGGTCCAGCTTATCAGTTTTGGTATGAACAAAGGTACTACAACCAAAAAGTCTCAAATGGGATAAAGAAATTTTTCTACCAGTGTAAATAGATTCTGGACACTTCCCCTTGAGGGGAACAGAAGGAGACCTATTGACAAGGTAGGCTGAGGTCAGTAAGGCTTCACCCCAAAAATTTTTAGACAAACCACTTTTAGACAAAAGACACCTAACTTTTTCTAAAAGTTCATCCTTTCAGCAACTCCATTTTGCTGAGGGGTATAAGGGGTAGTCTCGTGTCTTTTAATTCCATACTGAGAACACATAGAATTCATTTGGGAATTATAAAACTCAAGACCATTATCTGTTCTGATCACCTTAATTGTTTTTCCAGTTTGATTTTCAACAAAATTTTTCAATGTCAAAAATTTTTTAAAGACCTCAGACTTATTTTTCATCAAAAAACACCAAACTTTTCTGCAAAAATCATCAAAAACAGACAGAAAATCCACAGACCCTAAATGAGTAGAAACAGAGGCTGGACTCCACACATCCATGGGTAGGTACTCAATACACTGTGACTGAAATTTTCAGTAACAGGTGTTGGGAAAGATACTCTATTTTGTTTGCCCAAAACACAAGTGTCACAGAAGGGGAGGCTATTTTGAAAATCATTTTCAGACAACAACTCATTTTTCTTTAAAATATTTAGACCTTTCTCACTCATATGACCAAGTCTATTATGCCATAACATGGTTTTATTAACCCTGACCACATTTGAAACATTATTCACACATGCCAAAGACTGAGCAGAACACACATAAAGGTTACATCTTTTCACAGCTTTAAACAAGCACATAGCACCTTTACAGATTTTAATTATCCCCTGCCACCACTTACCCTCAAGCCCATCTAGCTCTAAACAGGTACAAGAAAGCAGGTTGTAGCATAAATCAGGCACATATCTCACATCTTTCAAATTAAGCACATATCCATTGCTGAATTTCAAATACACAGTTCCAATGCCAAGAATCTGACACTTTTTGTCATTTGCCATACACACAAAGGTATTTTCAATAGGTTTGAACTCAGAAAACACAGATTTGAAGGGAGATATGTGATAGGTGCATCCTGAATCAATTAGCCAATCATTCAAGGAAAAAGAACAGCCAAGAGAGGAGTTAACAGACATAATATCATGAGTCATGAAGCAAACACCTTCAGAATCATTATTCTTAGCCAGGTTAGCAATTGAATCTAGTTGATTATTATTATTTTTCTGTTTTTTTGGATTAGGGCACCCCTTTTATAGTGACCAACCTCACCACAGTTAAAACATTTTCTATTAGCCTTAGGATTCTTGCTCTTTGACCTGGACCTACTCTTGCCCTTCTTTTTTCCATAGTCGTTAGAGTTGTTGTCCTCATTACCCCCTCTTGTTTTAGATCTGCCCCTAACATATAAAGCCCTAGACTGAGCAGATTTAAAAGCCTGATTTTCTTTAATTTCAATTTACTTAGATTTTAAAGAACTAATGATCAAATCAAGAGGGGCATTATCCATGCTATACTCTATAGCAGCTTTAACATCATTATAAGAATCAGGGATAGCATTCATTATAGCAATGCTAGTATACTCATCTATTGTTTTATCACCAGACCTTTTAATATCTTGAACAGGTTTTTGAAAAACATCAATGTTATCTTCAATGTCCTTTGAAAGATCAAGTTTAAACTTAAAAAGTTTTTCCAACAAATACATCCTTGAAGACATTGAGGTTTCAGTAAACAGAGTATCTAGTTTTGCCCATAATTCAGAAGCAGACTCAATGGCCCAACCTTTCTGATCACAAAATCAGAAAGATTGAGTATTATAGTAGACCTGGCCAATTCATTCATTTCTGCAACCTTATCTTCAAATTCAGTATCAGGGATAGTTCTCTCAACCGATTTAAAAACTTTTTGTTGAATCAAAATACATTGTATTTTCTATTTCCATATAACAAAATCATTTTTCCCATTGAAGGGTACAATACCAACTGGCTGAGACATTTTGAGAAAGATTTTAACACACACAAAAGAACCAACAAACCAGAAGGCACAGCAAGCAACCCTGCTAGCACAGAAAGTGGACTTAAACACGGAACAACTAGTGAGTCCAGTTTTAATTTATTATTATTATTTTTGTTTTTATTGGAATTAAAATTTTATTTTGGTCCAATTCGGTTAGAACTGTAACCGATCAGTTCTAACCAAGTCAGTCAGTGAAGTAACTGAGCTACAGTTCTGTTCAGTCCCGGTTAGTTTTTTGATTATTTTTTGTGGTCAATTAACCAACCGTCTACCCAACCCTATAAACAATACACAGCCCTATAAACAATACACAAGAAAAATAATAGTAGTACATAAACACGTTTACGCTTTCAATCTCTTATCTTATAGGATTACCATCTTCTAAGACTAATTTAAATACTTTAGATATAAAACCAACCCAATTTGTTTAGGTTAGAGTGAGATTGAGAGACAAGGATTGACTTGTATTATACAACCTTCCCTCCACCCAAAAATGAGAAAAATATATTCTTTCATATCAAGTCACGACAATTCACACAAGCCGAGAGGAACATATAAGGATTAAATACTATGAAAAGGAAACGAGTTGAAGAGAAACATGAAACCTGAATAAGGCCATGCTTATTCATATTTTCATCTCTTGCTTACTTCGCCTCTCTACTTAATTAGAGACTCATTCAATCAAAGCCGGCACGCCAATTCCATTAATTAAAATATTATTTCAATTTTTACTTCAATCAACAAGAATCTCTCAAACATCTCTCTCTCTCTCTCTCTCTCTCTGTTAGCGATATGCAGCGAGAGGATATACGATACGCTCTCTATCGAGACTCTATCTCGCTAATCTCTCTCTATCTCTCTCTCTCTCTCTCTCTCTCTCTCTCTCTCTCTCTCTCTCTCTCTCTCTCTCTCTCTCTCTCTCTCTCTCTCTCTCTCCTCAATGAAAATGTCCACTCCTTTATTTCCTAGTTCCACTCTCTCGGCCTTAGCAATTTTCTCGCTTTTTTGCTACCTCCACACCACCCTAGCTCAGCCTCAATGCAACGACGGCGTTTTGATCACGTACAACCATAACATGGCCGAGCGAATCGCCCGTTTCTTTCTCGGGAAAACCGGTTCGACCAGCCTTACCGGTTCAACTCGACGCTGACGGTTCTCAACCAGGGGGTGAAGGAGCTGAAGAATTGGCGGGTATTCGTTGGGTTCGAGCACGGAGAGCTTTTCGTGTCCGCCACGAACGCCGCCTTTCTTCCGGCCAACGTCAGCGGTGGCGCTGTTCTCTCCGGCAGCTCTGTGACCGACCTGAAAACTGCGATCGAGACGGCTGGAGATATCGAGCAGATGCGGGTGGTGGTGGAGCTGTTGGGGACGGAGTTCGGGGTGGCGCTGCCGGACGTTCCGTTGCCGGGAAATATTACTCTCGCTAATGACGGCTACTTGTGTCAGAATCCTACCATAACAGGTACTCTCCCTTTGTCCATGGTTAAATGTCTCGTAGTATTTGAGAGACACGAGTTTTTAGAAATTGTTTGACTTTATATAGTAAAGTGGTTAGAAAAGTTAGTGAAACGTAGGGCCTACTGTTATATATTGGTTTTAAAATAAAATGTGAGCGAAATTAGTTAGTAGAATGTACAGTCCACTTACCAAATATAGTAAAAGTGAAATGAGACATTTATTGGCGAAAAAATGAAAAAAGGAAAAATGAGACATTTAATGGCAGACGAAAAGAGTAATAATAGTGAACTGTGATAATACTTTTACACAAAAATTAAAAGTAGCTAGTACTTGCGTGTTCCCATTATATGTCCCATTTTTCATTTTAATTTGGTCTGGCCAGTTTTTCATTTCGGCATGTCCTATATAAATTATCTCATTTCATTTTTACCACTTTTTATAATGGATTTTATATTTCACTAATTCATTTTCATTTGCTAAGTTTTAATTTAAAACTAATACTTCGATACAAAAATATGATCCATACTTCATTAACTTTTTAAATCAATTTTGGATTACAATTCTTAAATCTCATACCGGTTCAAAGTTGGACATATATTGAGAAAAGAAGGAAGTAATAGAAAAAAAAATTATAGGATTACACTTTTCAATTTTAATACCATCCTTATTATTATAAATATAGGAATAATTTAAATCAAAAGCTTTATTGTCTTGATAATATTTTGATTATAATTTATAAATCATAAAGCTTCTTAGTCCATATAAGGACAAAAATTACTTTGAAAAAATAGATATTATATAAATCTTTTATTGTGTGTATAACTACTATTTTTTATCTTCGCCATATTAAAATGAATAGTTTTTAATTTTGAAGAAAGCGTTTCTGGTTCGGATATTGTGAATTGGTTGATTTAGTCTATGTAAGTTGGTAGTACTATATATTTAAGGAAGTTTGGTTTATGGGTGAATTAAATTAAAAATCGTTATTTAATTAATAATTCTTTGTCTTCTTTCGAACCACGTCAGATAAGTGGCATCATAAGAATATACTCCATCGGTCCTCTGGCAAGAGTTTTAAGATAAAAAGTGAATCGAAAAAGTTAGTGGAATGTGAATTATACTTTTATATATTAATTTTATAATAAAATGTGAGTGAAATGAGTTAGTGAAATGTAAGGTCTATTTCCAAAAGTAAGGATACTAATTAATTAGGGACGAAAAAGGAAATTGATGTTAATTAACGAGGGACTAAAGGAATATATAGAGAGAGTACATAACCAAGCCAATGTCACGGGCGAATTTTTTTTTTTCGAGATGCCTAATATTATCATTGCAATAACATACAACGTGTTGAATACCAAATTAGATTAAAATTGGTGAAAGTTTAAGGAATTTGATATAATTGTGGATGTAGGTAACAATACCATGAGCACTTGCTGCACACTAGACGCAAACACAAAGACAAACATCACATCGGAGCAAGGATTCTCACCCCTCGAGACAGGCGACGTGACAATAATGTATGATGTATTAACAACACACGATCCTAACTATTGGGCTCAAGTCACAATCTCCAATCACAATCCATTTGGCCGTCTCGACAACTGGAACCTGAGTTGGGAATGGATGCAAGGCGAGTTCATCAACTCAATGCGTGGAGCTCTCCCACAAATCATCGACGCCGGCGACTGCATCTTCGGCCGCCAAGCCCAATACTACAAGCAATTCGACTTCTCCAAGGTTCTGAGCTGTGCAACGAGGCCGACCATCGTCGATCTCCCTCTCTCGAAGCCTAACGATTCCGAGCTAGGGCTCATCCCTTTCTGTTGCCGGAACGGGAGCATTTTGTCGTCCGAGATAGATCCCGAGAGGTCAAAGTCTTCGTTCCGCCTCGAAGTGTACAAAATGCCCCCGGACATCAACAGGACCGAGCTCGCCCCTTCTCTCAACTGGCGAATCAATAGCACGGTCGGGCCGGATTACCAGTGCGGCAAGCCCGTCCGCGTCGCGCCGTCTTTGTTCCCGGACGCGTCGAGGCTGCCGTCCAGCCCTGGCCACGTGGCAGGTGAGACGGCAGCCCTGGCCACGTGGCAGGTGGCCTGCAACGCCACACTGACGAGAGTGAAAAAGTCAACATGCCGTGTGACTTTTTCATCCTTTTTCAATGATTCTATTGTACCATGCAACACTTGTGCATGTGGATGCCCCGCCTCCGTGGGTGACACGTGTAGTGCCACTGAGCCATCTGTCCTCCTTCCACCTGAGGCCCAGCTAGTGCCATTCCACAACAGGACAAAATTCATTAAAGAGTTTGCGGATATAAAAAACCGCAAACTCCCTAATCCTCTGCCCTGTCCTGACAATTGTGGGGTCAGCATCAACTGGCACCTTGTTTCGGATTTCAAGAAAGGGTGGACTTCAAGAGTCACCCTTTTCAACTGGGGCGAAACAGATATAGTTGATTGGCTCGCCTCAGTTGAGCTAGGTCGGGCCATGCCATGCTATGAGAAGGTCTACTCCATGCACGGGAGAGTACTGTCGTTTCCCAACAACGACACGCTCTTCCTTCAAGGGTTGCCGAGTTTGAACTATCTCATCGCGGAAAGGAACGGGTCGAACCCGAGAAAGGATCCGTGATGGATCCGCGAATTTTTGATGTTAGTAAATGCTGGTAGAGAATAAAGACTACGACACAGAGAATTTACGTGGTTCGATTTACTGAAGTAAATCTACGTCCACGGGAAGAAGGGAGGGCAAGATTGTATTGCTTGATCTGGGATTACAGCTTACAACACAGACTTGCTATATGGTATTTTATCTCTAGAGAGCTTAACCCTTTTCTATCTGATCTAAGTTCTATTTATACATTGAACTAAGGTCGTGGTTTGCAGCCCCACTAACAAGATCGTGGGTGAGCAATAACTGCTCAATAACTGCTTCGTACCACTAAATAGATCGTGGGTATAGCGTAGGTCGTGGAGGCCTTTCATGAGTCCACTAACTCCTAGTTCGGTCGAATGCTGAGACCGAACTGCTGGACTTTACCGATCAGCTCTTGCCGATCTGAGAGGAGAGCTTGACTGGTCGGCTTTTACCGAGCTGTAGGCTGAGTCCGAACTCTTTGGTCGTGCCGAACTCTTTGGTGCCGAACAGATACTCTTTCTTGGGCTCTGGGCTGATGGGCCGTCACTGTTATTGGGCTTGCCATTAGGGTTTAGTTCGTACCCCATCACTACCCCCCCCGAAAAGCGAAGTGAATCACTTCGGCGAGGTGAGTCACTTCGGCATTCTGGATAATGGTAAGGGGGAGGCTGACGTCAGGGGACGTGCCTTGCGCGTGCCTGCATTAAATGCGACAGTAAAATCCGGCCGTTGAATCCTGAAAAGGTGGGATTCGAAACAGCGCAACGATCTCGAAATCTTTCCCGAATCTGATAAATATGCTCTTTCTTCCTCATTTGAACACCTTTGCTGTTGCGTCTTCTATACTCTCTCTTTCTCGAGAAATTTTCTTCCGCTTTCAAGAGCTTCTTCAGACTTTCTTCACCTTCAAAAAGTAAGAAAAATGTCTTCTTCTTCTTCTTCGGAGTCGGGTAGCGGTAGGAGAGGCGGTAAGGGGTCTTCTGGCCGGAAAGAGTCCGGGGAGAAGACCGTAGAGTATTTCCATAGTATTTTGAGTAAGGATACTGTGGTATCCCTACCCGAAAAATACTTTTTTCCTGGGGGGAGGGCGGTGGTACCTGACGGTGATCATAGGGCTGACTCCCCGCCGGAGGGTTACGCCACCGTGTACGAGGCCTGCTTAGAATGCGGGCTTCGTTTCCCCCTCCCTTCTGCCTTTATAGATTTACTAGATTTTTTTTCAGCTTCCTTTAGGCCAGGTGACTCCGAACTCTTGGAGGCACTTGTCGGCCTTCGCTGCCGAACTCCGTAGGTTAGGAAGGGATTTGTCTTTGAAGGCGATCCTTAAATTCTTTCAATTTAAGAGGAAGGGGTCTTGGTTTTACTTGATCCCTGTACAGCCCTTTAGGGCCTTTTGTAAAACGAAGTGGCCGAAGTGGCAAAAACCGCTTCTTCTATTATGATAGGACCGCGGCTCCTAGTTTTCCCTGGAGAGGGCCGAAGTCCGTTATCCGTCATCCTCGGCCTGAACCGTTGGACGAGCTCGATGGCGAGCTCAACAAGATTCCCATAGTTAGGAAACAATACACGGAGTCTGAGCTCGTCAAGGGCGACGTCGTGTTCGACATCTCGTCTTCGGACGAAGAGGCCGAGGGTGAGGATTTCTCTTTATCTTTATGCTCTACTGCTTTAACGAAGAAAATCTGACTTTGCTTCTTGCTTTTTGGCAGTGTACATGCTGAATAAGGCTATCCGAAAGTCCTCCGAGCTTGTGGAGCCGGAGAGGCAGAGAGCCCCTCGCTCGGCGTCTGAAGCCGAGAAGAATCCGAAGAGGCAAAAAACCTCTTCTTCGGATCCGAAAGTGCCGGAGTCGTGTTCGGCTAAAGGGAAGGGGGAAATTTCATGAGTCCCCAAGAGTGCCGGGGACAGACCTGGTCATCTCCGAGGTGGTTGCAGACATCCCGGAACACGTCCCTGAGCCTTTTCAATGGCCGACGAATTTTGTGGAGGTAAGCTTTCTGACTTGGCTTCTTTTCCACATTTTTTGATGGCCATTCTGTTGAGTTTTTTCCTTGTTCATCTTCAGAGAGCCAAGCTCGTCTCCGTGGAGCTCTCCAAAGCATCCCACGACTACGAGGAGATGCAGAAGAAGTTGCATCTTGCTCGTAGTCTGGCCGAACAGGCTGAGGCCAAATTTGAGAGGGCCCGAGCTGCTAGGATCTCGGCTCAGGATGAAGCCCGGTCAGCCAAAAACCAGCTCATCATCCTGCAAGAGCAGACGAAGCACCGGGAGGCTCAGAAGGAGGCTGCCGCCGTGGCTGCCCAGGGGGAGGCTCTCCGTGTCTACACGGAGAAACTCTTTTTGAGCAGCCAGTTCTCGGCCTTTGTCGGTAGTCTGGTAAGGCTAATTACCGATAAGGGCGAGCAGGGGGCCGACGTCGTGCTGCCTCTGTACAGCCGAGAGATAGCAGCTCGGCTTCAGAATCTGCCGCTCCTTGAGGAGCTCGCTTCATCCTCGGTCCTGCTTTCTGCAGACCGAGTCCGGAGTTGTCGAGCTGATCGGGACGAGAACCTGGAGGCTATCTTTGCCTCCGTGGGACCCGTTTCACCCGCTTCGACTTACAACGGAGAGGGTGAGGCCGAGTCGCTGGAGCTGGAGGCCGAAGTCGAGCGGGCCGGGCATCCGGAGAAGGAAGCCGATCAGGAGGCGGAGGCGAGGCCGGCAGGATGCGAGGCCGAGGCTGAGGTAGCTCAGGAGAAAGAAGCTGAACCAGACCAAGGAGCCGGAGACGAAGCTGGCGGAGTATGATTTCGTCTCCCTTCTCTTAGTCTAGTTTCTTCCTTGTAAAATGGCCTTGAAGCCCTCCTAGTGTAAAAATTTTCCTTGTGAATGAAAAATTCTCTACACTTGTCTTCGTATAGCTTTTCGTACTCGCCTTTATTCCTGTTGTATTTTACTATCTGCTCGGTACAGCTGCCGAACTAATATAGCTGCTTTGTACTCAAGGAGATGGAGATACTTCACTGGAAACGGCTGTACTCTTCAGCTTTAGACGAAGCTGAGAAAAGAGCTATAGCCGATCAGACGAAGAATGACGAGCTTCTGGCTCGTTTAGTGAAGGTGGAGGCCGATAATAAGGACTTAGAGTCCGATAAGAAGGATCTGGAGGCCGAGCTGAATACGACCATTGCTGAGAGGACTGCGTACGAGGATTACATCCGTGTGCGCGGGGGAGTGACCATATCAGATGTTCAGAGTCGAGTTGACGAACTGTGGGAGGAATATCATGTACTCCGGAGGAACAATGCGCTGGAGAGCTCGGCTTGCCAACAAGTTGTGAAATCATTGCGGCGCTGGGCTTCTCGGTACGACATCATTCTTTCCCGGCGTCCCTCAATCGGGAGATTCCTTAGGCATTTCCCGCCAACAGATGCTCGCACTCCAGATCAAGCCTCTGGTTCCCTTGTTCAAAATCCTACTCCCAGTCAACAACGAACTCCGGAACAGCCGGAAACGTCAAGACGAGAAACGGGCTCAGGAGCAACCGGAATCGTCAAGACAGGGACGGACTGAAATTCGCCGAGGAGTTGTGACTATGAGCGAGCAAGATCAGCAGATGCTTATTGCAGAGACTCTTCATCGCCGAGGGGTTAGAGCTTCTGGGGCTCGCGGAAGAGGTGTTGGGTCGAGGATAGCATCTCGTCGACCTGCTTATTCTTCATCTGCTCGGAACAACCGAACTCGGCTTCCAGAGGATTTTGCAGATAGGTGGCTTAACTTCAGCAACCCTGGACAGTAGAATAGTCCTTTGTAATAGCGTAACGCCATTTTGTAGGGTAGCGGAGTTGTATGCCGAACAAGATTTGAAAAATGAAATTTTGTTTTCGCTTCTAACACTGTATTTACAGCTTAGCGAAAAAATTTCATCGTACTTGTCCTCGGTCTTATGAAGTAAACTTCTTTAACCGGACTTGGTCCTTGGTCTGATGAAATAAACATCTTTGACCGGACTCGTCTTTGGTCTTATGAAATAAACATCTTTGACCGGAGTCGTCTTTGGTCTGATGAAATAAACATCTTTGACCGGACTCGTCTTTGGTCTGATGAAATAAACATCTATGACCGGACTCGTCTTTGGTCTGATGAAATAAACATCTTTGACCGGACTCGTCTTTGGTCTGATGAAATAAACATCTTTGACCGGACTCGTCTTTGGTCTGATGAAATAAACATCTTTGACCGGACTTGGTTTGTGTTCTAATTTGGCGATTTTTGTCGCCGGGATCGAACTTTCCCTTGTCCTAATTCGGCGAGTTTTATCGCGTGGATCGGACTTTCCCAGTTAACCGAAGTGGTCTTATGCAGTAAACCTCTTTGACTAGACATGGTCGTCCCCGGTCTTATGAGGTAAACTTCTTTGACCGAACTTGGTCGTCCTAATTCGGCGAGGTTTATCGCGTGGATCGGACTTTCCCTTATTGCAGTTCGTTTCAGACGAAGCGCTTATTTCTTAAGCCGAATTGTGGTCTTGTATCTTCCTGAGAAGCTTGGACTCACAATCGTTGGCTTATTGCAGTTCGTTTCAGACGAAGTGCTTGTTAAGCTGAATTGCGGTCTTGTATCCTCCCTGGAAGCTTGGACTCACAATCGTTGGCTTATTGCAGTTCGTTTCAGACGGACTGCTTGTTAAGCTGAATTGTGGTCTTATATCCTCCTTAGAAGCTTGGACTCACAATAGTCTTTAATAATCGATCTAAAAAGGGGATCAGTCTTTAAAGAACGATATACCTTGGTACCATTTGTAAGAGACGACAAGCACATAGAGACAAAACACATAGAGAAAAAATGAAAAAGATGAAGGAAAAAAAACTTTAAACTTTTTTTTTAAAAACGACAAGTAAAAGGTACAAGTAAGAAACAAACAAATAAAAACATATACCCCTATGACCGAACTAGACACGAGACGGACTGACCGGACTTTTGTCTCTTACAAGTGGAACTTCTTGAGGTTGGAGACGTGCCATGTTCGGGGTACTTGTTCTCCTGACATGTGAGTCAATTTGTAAGACCCTTTGCCGAGGACTTCTGACACCCGATATGGACCTTCCCATGTGGGTTCGAGTTCGCCCAGCTTTTCTGCTCGGCTCACTTCGTGTTTTCAATGACGGATCGTCCCATTGAAATTGAAGCTTTTTCACCTCTTTGGTTCATAATACCGGGCTACTTGCTCCCTTATACTTGGCTTGCTTTATGCACGCCAATTTCTTCTGGGCTGCTGTTGCCTCGGTTACTGATCAGGAAAATACACTGGAGCAGAAAATGGATTTGAAAATGGATGAGCGAAGAAGTCACTTCTGAGTGCGATCGAGAAGAGCACTCCACCACCTCCCCCAGCTGGGAATTACAAGGGTGCAGAGCAGGGAAATCAAGGACCGGAACTATGATCAGCCTAATGACTTCGGGAATATGGAGCAAGTTAATGCTGCGGGGTACTTCAACTCTAGTGGGCATTGGATTCAAGGTAGGCAACGGGATGCACCATGGAGGGATCATCCAAACTTCCGATGGGGTGACGGGAGCCAAAATCAGAACCAAGGTCAGAGCCAGTATAACCCCCATCCGAATCAAAACCCTAACCGTGGACCAGCGAACCCAGACTACCAGCCCAATTGGTCAGGAAGAAAACCAACATTCCCAAAACCAAAACCCACAGAACCCGAACCCTGTCTATGTGCCACCCCACCAGAGAAACTCCAAAACTTCCAAATCAGCCAAACCCAGGACCCCAAAACCATCAGAACAAAATCAATTCCAAGGCCAGCACCCAGAATCAATATCCTCAAGATCAGTACACCCCTCCTACCCAGTATAACCAATACCCGCCTAATCAAGGCCAGCCAGAACTATCAACACCAAGGGCCAAGTCACTTCCAAAACTCGAGCAGGTCAAGGAGATCCGTGAAGACATGATGGGTGAAATGCTAGCATCACAACAGAGCATCAAAAGGAGAATTGCAATCCCATAATGAGGTCGTGCAGGGGATGCAAAAACGCCCAGAAGGAACATAAGGCGAACATGGATATGATGAATAGGCAGTTAGCTCAACTGGCCAGTTCGGTGGGTGATTTGAAGGGAAATGCAGGGAAACTCCCATCTACAGTCCAAATGCCCGAAAAGGCAAATGTGAGTAAGGTTACGTTGAGGGTCGGGAACCACTTATGACGCGCCTCAACCGAAACAACCTGGTGGAGGATCTAATGGAACGAAGATAGGAGGTGATACCATTTCAGTGGATGAATTAGGGAGAACTATGCCTCGGATGAAGGATCCATTCTTCTTGGATGATACACCAAGTTTACGAGGTGAACCCGACACCCTACTGACCAGGAAGAAACCCCCTCAAGAGGTAGAACCCAGAATGGAGGCCCAGACCCAGGAACTACCCAAGAAAAACTCCAAGAAGGTTGCTGAAGAACCAGTAGAGGAAAAAAAAAGGGGATAAACCGTTCCCATTCCGATTTGTTACAAAGAGGAAGAAAGAAGACCCGGTTGACTACTTGTCGATTTTTGGGAAGTTGGATGTCACCATACCATTCCTCCTAGCCGTGAAGCTACCCCCTCTCGGGAAATTCATTAAGGACTTCATAGCCGGGAGAGCCCAGAAGGATGGCAAGATTATGGTGGAAGGGATAGCGTCAGCAATAGTGCAAGAGAAGTTACCACCCAAGAGAGCCGATCCAGGTATGTTCACTTTGCCTATAACTATAGGAGATGTGAAGGTCAAACATGCAATGTGTGATTTGGGGGCGTCCATAAATGTTATGCCATTGTCTATCTATAACCGATTGAAGGGAGTTAGATTGTCTAATACTAGGGTGTTGATCCAACTGGCTGATAGGTCGTGCATAAGTCCTGAGGGAGTTTTAGAAAACGTGTTAGTAAGAGTGCATGATTTTACCTATCCTGCTGATTTTTATGTGATCAAAATGAGTGAGCATGAAGCTAGGGAATCTAGTGGAGTGTTGTTAGGAAGGCCATTTTTGAGAACGGCTAAGACAATAGTAGACATGGCCGAGGGGACAATTTGCATTGATTTCCATGGAGAGAAATTTACTTTTGATATCAATGAAGCCATGAAGAAACCGATTGATTCTGAAAATTTGTGTTATGTTGACATGATTGACCCCCTTGTCCAAGATTTTCTTGAGACCGAACTATTGCAGGAGAAACTCCAAGCATTAGATGCTTATGAGTAGGCTGACGTCGAAGCCGCTGCATGGTGTGAAATGATCAGTAGCCAAGGGTTGACTGATGAAGAAATAGAAGCAGCAATCAAGGGATTCTGTCAGAAATCGGAGTTCACTGGAGCCGCAGGGGTTCAGCTACCAGCCAGTATAGAAGAACCATCGAGGGGAGGTTAGAAAAAGAAGGAGAGATTGAGAAAAACCCTCTACCCGAAGACACACTTCCACCTCAAGTTGAGCTGAAGAAGTTGCCACCAAATTTGAAGTATGCCTTCCTTGGAGAGGAGAACTCTTATCCAGTGATCATCAGTAGCAGCCTCACGAAAGAACAAGAGGCTAGGCTACTGACCGTGCTGAGCAAGAACAAGAAGGCAATTGGATGGAGTCTTACAGATTTAGTGGGGATTAGCCCCGACGTCTGCATGCACCACATTAGGTTGGAGGAAGGAGCGAAGGCACATCGAGATGCTCAAAGGAAGGTAAACCCTAACATGCGAGAAGAGATATTGAAGGAGATCTTGAAGTTGTTGTCGCTAGGGATTATCTATTCAGTACCGGATAGTGAGTGGGTCAGCCCGATCCACATGGTCCCAAAGAAGTCGGGCATCCAAGTAGTTCAGAATGAGAGGAATGAACTGATCCCAACGAGGCTAGTCACGGGTTGGCGAATGTGCATCGATTACCGTAAGCTGAACAATGCGACCAGGAAGGACCATTTTCCCCTGCCGTTCATCGACCAAATGTTGGAGAGATTAGCTGGGAAGAAGTTTTTCTGCTTTCTAGATGGGTACAGCGGGTATTTCCAAATTTACGTAGATCCTGAGGACCAGGACAAGACTACTTTCACTTGCCCGTTTGGAACCTATGCATACCGTCGCATGCCCTTCGGCCTGTGCAACGCTCCAGGTACGTTTCAACGATGTATGATGAGCATATTTTCTGATCTGATTGAGGATTGCATAGAGATATTCATGGACGATTTTACGGTTTACGGAGACTCGTTCGACTCTTGCCTTCACCATTTAGATATAGTTTTGGAGAGATGTCAAGCAAAGAGTTTGGTTTTGAACTTCGAAAAGTGCCATTTTATGGTCGCCGAAGGGATAGTTTTAGGACACGTGGTCTCAGAGAGAGGTATCCAAGTGGATCGAGCCAAGGTAGATGTTATATCCAATTACCATTCCCTACTGATCAGAAGGGAATAAGGGGTTTTCTGGGGCACGCCGGATTTTATCGAAGATTTATCAAGGATTTCTCCAAGATCGCCCAGCCCCTTACTAGATTACTTCAGAATGACGTGGAATTCATCTTTGATGAGCAATGCAAGGCTGCTTTCAACCTTCTCAAGGAAAAGTTGATATCCGCACCTATCATAGGGCTCCTGACTGGAACCATCCGTTCGAAGTAATGTGCGACGCCAGCGATTTTGCGGTAGGAGCCGTGCTGGGTCAGAAGATCGACGGGAAGAGGTACGTAATTTTTATGCTTCCAAGACTTTAAATCAAGCCCAGCGGAATTACGATACCATTGAAAAGGAGATGCTGGCAGTGGTGTATTCTTTCGAGAAGTTCAGGCCATATTTGTTGGGATCTAAGGTCATAGTGTATACTGACCATGCGGCGATTAAGTATCTGATTGCCAAGAAGGAATCCAAACCACGCTTGATCCGATGGGTACTCTTGCTACAAGAATTTGACTGGGAGGTAGAAGATAAGCGAGGAGTCGAGAACAAAGTGGCGGACCATTTGAGCAGAATAGTGCAAGATGGAAACGGTGACGAAGTGCATGATAAATTTCCAGAGGAACATTTGTGTGAGGTGATTTTTGTGCCCAGAAAAATTGATTGGGAAGAAGTGTTCAAGCTTACTGGTCAGAATGATACAGCAAAAGGAAAAGAGAAGGTAGGGCAAGAGCCTTGGTACGCGGACCTGGCCAACTACCTGGTAACTGGAGAGCTTCCAGAAGTGCCAAGTGTTACCAAAGCCCAAAGAATGAAGATCAAGAGTGAAGCGAAATACTACTTTTGGGACGACCCCTATTTGTGGAGGATAGGGTCCGATCAAGTGATAAGGAGGTGCATTCCTGACTGGGATCAGCGGGATGTTTTGACCCACTGCCATTCGTTAGCATGCGGAGGACATTTCGGGTCCAAGAAGACGGCTAGGAAGATTTTGGATAGCGGCTTTTATTGGCCAACCCTCAACAAAGATGCGTACGAGTTTTGCAGAAGTTGTGAGCGTTGCCAACTGACCGGTGGAATATCTGCCCGGGATGAAATGCCACAGGTACCCGTAATAGTTTGCGAGTTATTCGACATATGGGGAATGGATTTCATGGGGCCTTTCCCTTCATCCTATGGGAATCTGTATATCCTAGTTGCTGTAGACTACGTCTCCAAATGGGTGGAAGCCAAGGCCACAGGCACGTGTGAAGCCAAGGAAGTGGCCAAATTCTTAAAGAGTCATATCTTCAGCCGATTCGGTGTGCCCAGGGCGATCATATCCGATCAAGGTACACACTTCTGTAATCGCACAATTGAAGCCTTAATGAAGAAATACGGTGTGCACCATAGACTATCCAGCCCTTACCATCCGCAAGCAAATGGTCAAGCAGAAATCTCTAACCGCGAAATAAAAAAAATTTTGGAGAAGACGGTGAACACTTCTAGGAAGGATTGGAGTGTAAGGTTAGAGGATGCTCTCTGGGCGTATCGAACAGCCTACAAGACTCCCATAGGCATGTCCCCTTACCGGATTATCTTTGGAAAGATGTGCCATTTACCAGTTGGAATCGAGCATCGAGCATACTGGGCAGTACAGAAAGTGAATATGGATGCTACAGCCTGTGAAGAGGAAAGGAAGCTGCAACTGCAGGAGCTTGAGGAACTTAGATTGGAGTCATTCGATTCCGCCATGTGGTACAAGGAACGAACTAAATTATGGCATGATCGAAATCTGAGGACTAAGGAGCTCCATGTTGGCCAGAAAGTACTACTCTTCCAGTCAAGATTGAAGCTTATGCCAGGGAAACTCAAGTCCAAATGGACAGGACCTTACATCATAACTGCACTCCGGTCCAACGGGGCAGTAGAAATTTCAGGGAGTTTTTCTAACTCTGAACCTTTCATAGTAAATGGGCATAGGTTGAAAATATTCAGGGATAATAGCGAGGTGGGTGTAGTGGATGAAATTCCACTACAGCCACTTACATCGGTTTCATACTGATCAGTAAGATAGGAATTTGAAATTCCGCGCGACCAGTTTCCCTTTGAGAATAGTATGCATATACTGGCCAAGTTGAATTCTAAATTACCTAAGAAAGTTGTAAATATTGTAAATACGTAATTAATATTTGCACGCTAGATAATTCCTAAAAATCCAAAAAAAATATTTTCGGGCCTTAATTTTAATTTGAAGTGCTCATTGACCAAAGGATTGCTTATCTGGTGCTATTTCAAAATGTTATTTAAGTGCCCATTTAAATTAGTCTCTTTTTTTTAGGCAAGTAGAGGAGGAATTATGGAAAGGACAAAAATTTGAATTAAAGCTTGTGCAGCTTTTGCAGGGTGACAGCAAGAGAAATGGCGCGTGAGCAGAGGGAAAAGACGCGCGGACCAATCAGAGGCCAGCAACCTCAACCGCCCTTCCCGTCTGAAACGTCGCGACCGGCTACCCCTGCAACTGCTCTCTCTCACCCGAATTAAACTCACCGTCTCAACCCTTTCCCCTCACAAACCCTCATTTTCAATTCGCTTTCAAGAAATTCTTTGTCCATCTCTCTCGCGGAAACATCATTCTCAACCCTCAACCCTACCTTTTCACCACTAAATCGCAGATTTCCACTCATGGGGAAGAAAGCTTTCGCCCGGAAAATCAAACCGCGCCGCCAAGAAACCCAGGAGGCACAACCACAGCAAAATCCACCGCCACCAGCACCGACCACCCAGCCACCACCTATGATTTCCATGGATGCCATGATGGCATTTCTTCGTCAACAGGACCCTACTCGGGACTGGACGACGGCATTGACTGGTTTTGATCAAATGGAGGGCGTAGGAACCACACCCAGTGAACTCCCGCCTGCGCCGGACAGTCATGCAGCAGATTCAGTGCCGAATTCGGCAGAGCTCGACGCTATTACCGCACATTACGACTCCGACTCTGAGGAGCGTACGAAAAAGTCGAGTCAAGGCAAGACAACTCCGGAGGGGAGTGAAGGAACAGAGAAAATGCCCGAAGCGGAGCCGGTAGTTCAAGAAGTGAGAAGGCCGGAAATAGATTTGAATGAATCGGCCAGAAAACAAGGCCTAATGACAGACGAAGAATTTGACTCGATTCTGAACAGGGTCAACCAGAGAGAAGAGGACACTGCACCAATGGCTGAGGGTCTAGACCTCGCATTGGGGGCAGTAGGAAACAGGGAGAAAGCCACATCAGGAAACATACCGGAAGGCCGACCTTTCCAGTTGGTAGGAGGGGAAGGAGAAGCACCGAGTAAAGAAAAAGAGCCAGTAGATCCCCAAGTAGAAGTAGGGGATGGTAGAATGCAGGTAGGAGAGGAGGAAACAGCTGCAGAAACCAATGAGCCAGAACCGGTGGCACCTCCGATAGTGAAGCCCAAGCCCATAAAGCGGAAACTGGTGGTGAAAGCAGACCCCAAGGCAGACTCGCCCAAACCGCGGAGAATTTCGCAGAGATGCTTGGGAAAGTGGGCAGCTAGTAGGGATCAGCCGAACACAGAGGCAGATCCCGTGGAAATCTTGAGTGAAGCTGAGGAGGAAGCCAGGTACCAGATAGAAAGAAAAAGGAAAGGAAAAGCCGTTGTGAAGAACAAGCCGAGTACCAAAAAACCGCGTACCGTGAACACATGCATCGTGATCACTGAGGCTGACCAGAGGACCCCATCAAACCGGCAAACACCGAGTGACAGTGAATATGAGATCAGTGAAGAATCTGAATCCGATAGCGATACGACCATGGAAGATGAGGAGTACAAGGAGCAGCAACTCCCTAACGATCATCGGGAACTATTGCATCCACCTGCAGAACCACTCCGATATAAGCGTTGGACGGTGGAGCTCACAGATGACGTGGTGGAGGGGATGCAATTTTTTGACTCCAAGGAGCTCCAATCCATCTATCGCACCAAGAACGCAAAAGGCAAGAAGGTTAAGTGTGGAAAGGTAATTCATCTCCCCTCGTTAGATGAATTGAAGGTTCGGGAATCGTTTCTCGCCCTTTTCCACGAATTGGGTTTTGAATGGCTGTTAAGGAATGAGAATTTGAATGTTCCGGTCGATTTGGCCAAAGAATTTTTCGCGACCTTTCGATTCAAGGTCACAACAGATTTGGATGTAGAGTGCATCAGCTTCAGAGTATTTGGAGGAGAGATTAGGATGAATTTGATTGAATGGACTGTTCGGCTAGGGATATGCAGTTTGGAGGAGGCCATAGTGCCCGAGTGGAGAGATAGGGAGCGGGGGATTCCCCACAGGCATGTGGACTTTGAGCCCCAGGTAGCTTGGGAAGAGCTTACTCACCCCGGGGCAGGACAGTTTCAGTCCACTATCTCCCGATCTATCCATCTCAACGATCCTAATCTACGCCGGTTCAACTCTTCTTGGGTTACAACCTTTTAGGACAGTCGAATTCGGCAGTCCGGACATCGATGACGGAATTGTATCTTATGTGGTGTGCCAAGAGAGGCAAGAAGTTGCACTTAGGGTTCTGGACTGCATACACATGTCACCTCATCGCTACCCACCCAGCACGGAATATTTCCCTCTGCCATATATTGGAAATCTTTGTGAGAAACAACGTCACCGTTTCAGAGAACGAAGACTTAACCCCCTTGACGATGGTGGACGCCCCAGGATTGTTTGATACCCCCCTATTCGTTCGGACGAATGCGGTATACATGAGGCAAGGCGTGCCACACTTCTACGCGATGGGAGAGGAAGCTACACCCACTGCTCGGTTGGCAGCAGCTCATGAAGCACCGGCACACGACCAGAGACAAGAGGGGATGGAAAAAGCTGTGGAGAAGATAGCGGAGGGAAGCAGACGGATAAGGGCAGAAATGATCGGATTGGCATCGGACCAGGAACAGCGTCAAGCCAGAATGGAGAAGGAAATGGATGAAGTTAGAGAGGAGAATAAGCAATTGAAAGCAGAGATGGTCAAGCTAGCGGCAGTGATGGAAAGGATGTTGGAAAGATCTGCAGAGCAGAAGACATTGGCTCAAAAGCAAGACGCTATGGAGACGTTAGTGACTACTTTGGGAGAGGAAAACCATCGATTGATCACGGAGATGGGCCGGATGGCATCCGTGATAGATGTGTTGTTGGAAGAAGTGACCAACCGGAAGAAAGAACAAGCTACAGGAACAAGCGGCCATGGAGGCCAGGACGATGAGACCCACCCACCAGAGACAATGATAGAAGAGCCCGAGGAAGAGAACGCCGAGATGCCGGCAGCAGCCGAGGAACCGGCGAAGGAGAGTGAGGATCACACTGGAACGGAAGAGGAACCCCTGGAAAAGCAGCCTACACCACCTGCCCCACGGAGGAGCATGAGACTTCGCTAAGACCACCCCCATCTGACCAGTTAGTTTTTCTTTTTATTTTCTCATTTTTAGCTTTTCGTTTTTAATTGTGTTTTGTGTGTCTAGGTAGTATAATTTCTGTTTGTGCGCAAACCCCGTTCATAACACTTAGCCTATTCTATAGTCTAAGTGTGAGAAGTTAAGGGTTTGTCTTTTGGCGCATGTGTTTATGTTTTCTGTTTTTCGTAAGCATGTTAACTCACACTTAGTCCGTTGCACGGCCTAAGTGTGAGGAGTTTTGTGTATATATGTGTTTTGTTGGTTGCTGTTTAGGTTTTCAAAATCTCACACTTAGCCTATTCCATAGTCTAAGTGTGAGAAGTTTTAGTTTTAATTTGTTGTTTTTGTCTGTTTGTCTATGTGTCCATCATACTGGCCATTACCTTTTCCACTTCACAGCCCTATCTGAGGGCAGACACTTATAAAGTGGGAGGGGGGACGCAATGACCAGTATGATGAGTATGTGTATATGTGTAGTTTTTGTGTTCGTGCTTGTGTTAGTGTCCTGTTAGGTTTAGTTTTTTATTTTGTGTGTTGATTGGGCTTAAAACTCAACCGTCTTGAGCTGACGGTGAAGGGAACTGAGGGAGATAAGACGTGCTGGAAAACCGAAACCACCCTCCCTAGTACCTCCTAGTCAGGATAGATGATGTGAGTATGAGAGAAAAGCCCATACTTAGAGCCAAGCGCGAAAGCCCTTTTAAAATGTGAGTTATAAGCTTTAAGTGGAACCACTTTCCACATATATGGAAAAGAAAGAGAGGCTGCCACAAATTGCCTAGGAGGAAGTGACCACGGGTAGCAAAGACTGAAGGCAGTAGGAAACCCCCATCTAAAAAAAAAAAAAAAAACCACCCTTAGAACCTTTTTTTCCTAACTCTTTTACCCAGATAAATACCCTTAGCCACTGGGACTGTGTGTGTGCAAAGCGTGAGGCGAATGAAGCCTACTGGCCAGAAAGATGTACAAAGAAGCAGACTCCAGCTGGGCAAGAAGGTTCGGAAGAAAATCGACCAGGGAGTTATCCCGGGTCCACAAAAGAAAAAAAAGGGGGAGAAGAAGAAGGAATAAGGGTGGCGAAGCCACAAAAAAAAAAAAAAGATTGTGGAGAAAAATGGTCAGAAACTTGACCACAAAAAAAGAGAGAAGGAATAAGGGTGGCAAAGCCACAAGATGATACTGAACAGTTGGAGACCCAAGCCAGAAGCGCCAGCTAAAAAGCAACTGATCAAAAGCCTACAGCACACAGTTCTCCCGCATTAATAAAATAGAAATTTTGAAAACTTAGAGCCTTAGGAACATCTACCCCAAAACGCTGCAACCCAATAGCCCCATTACAAGCCTTTAAGTCCTTTAGTAGCTGCACGTGAGATCTAAGTCCGAAGCAAGCGTGGTTGAGCATATTGAGAGAATGCGGTCCTAACATTCCTGGTGAGGTATGAGAGACCGAGTGAATCTAGTGTTTGGCCGAGAGTTTGGGCGATCTTGACAAACGGATGTACTGACCAGGAAGGAATGGGGGGTGGCAAGAGTTCAAGGCTGTCTAAGGCCGGATTGCACCAGATCCCGAGGTAAGGGATGGTTGAAAATATAGCCCAAATCTTTGTGTTTGTGTGTTTGTGTGTCTTTTTCTGTGTTTGCCCAAGTGTTTTTCTTTGCGTCGAGTCTAGTTTAGGTAGAGTCGGTTAGGGGAATAACCAGGCTAGAATTCGACTTATTCATTTTTGTTTGTTCTTCACGCTTGAGGACAAGCATGTGGTAAGTGTGAGCAGTTTGATAAGTCGTATTCTAGGCCTAGGTTACTGGTCAGTATGATGTGCGTAATTGAATTATATCTGCAAAAACTAGTTGCTTAAGCGTGCAGGGTAAGCATTCTAGCCAGCAGGCAGAGTTTCAGACACTTCAAGTGAAAAGGGCGTCAGGACGATTACGTACTGACCAGTATACATGCAAATATGGCTCGAGATGGAGAAGGAGGATAGCTGGGACTGCTCAATCACAATTAAGGGCAAAGAAGTCATCTCACCGCAAGGTCTTACCCTAAAAATCAAGGGTAAGCCTCCCTATAAAAGGAAGCCACTTGGAGAGAGAAAAGGAATAGAATCATCATCATCACTCTCAGGTAGAATTCTCTCGGAGTTCAGTCCTTCAGCCCAGTCCAGAATCTCGTTTCCCGCCACTGCCATGGTCACTTGAAGATCTAGATGTTCCCGGAGTTCCAAATCGTCCGTTCCAGCCATCAAGACCGTAGTTAGAGATATCATCGCCCGGAGTGGCAAAACACTTTTATTCGCTTTCGTAGTTTAATTTACTTGCTTTCTTTACGTTGGATCTTTGTTGCTTTTGGATATTTTCTGCTTTTGAAGTACTTGTTGAAGATCTGAACGTGTTTATGCTATGAAGTTGATTTCCGTTTCGGTTATTGTTTTGATTTATTTTCCTTCCTATTTCGCCTAGTTAGCTTAGATCTAAGATTCCTTAGTGTTTTAAGTGCTGAAACTTTCCTTTCTTTGTTTCCGTCAAAATTTCCCTTAGTTAAACGTGGAACTGTTTGATCGTGAGTGAATCGCTGCATGTGAAGTCTAGTTTGAGTTCGTTTTCGTTTTCCTGCTGACCAGTACGCGGAGTTGCATTTTCTGTGTTTTGATTTCAGATTTGGTGTTTTTATTTGTGGATCTGTGTTCGCGAATTAATAAACTGTGTTTCCATGTTGAATCTGGAATTATTTTCTGATTTTAGTTTGTGTTGTTGAAGAAGATGATGTCCCTGTCTAATGTTGGGGACCACTTTGCTTTTTAGATGCTTTTTGCTTTTTGTCCTTTACTTTTTAGTTATAACCTGCAGATCTGTCAGCCTAGTTACCATGACTACCACTACCCTCTGAATATTCTGTCTAGCCCAAAATAGAATCCCGTACTTTCCAAATATTTTCTGTTACAAAAATGTCTCCCCATTTCCACGTACACAGCTGCACCCCTACACCCCTTTCCCCATTCTAGTCAGTAGGAAATTACCTTTAAGTTCTTGCCTAGGTAAAGACTCAACCCGAGCGTGGTAGCTAACCAAACCATCCAGAATATCACCACAATAGTTTTAACGCACCATCTCTGTGGGATTCGACCCTTACCACCACTATACTGATCAGTAGAAGTGGGTTGAGGAATTTTTGAAACCAGGGTCTAGGCTTAGTTAGGATCTCTATCCTGACCAGTAGGATATATCCTTGCTTGAACGACACCTAAACACCCTGAGGAGAAATCCCATTCGTTTCACCTCCCAAACTAAAACTCTCTGCCCCATGTAAACGCTCTTCTTGCCAATACCATACTTAGATAAAAACAACGAAAATGAAGCGCCAGACTCCCAGGTCAAGGATTCAAAATGCGACAAAACAATTTCCCTCAAAAGTCTGGTGTTTCGAAAATATTTTTTTGAAAGATTAGAATTTTTTTCTTTGTTTGACATTTTTTCATTTAGCAAAGCAATTAAACTATTTACACTTTCAAACGAGTGCTCTCGAGATCCCCTGGGTCAGTGTATAGGTTCGAAGGCACTTACTTATTAGACCGATTAGGCGATAACAGAGAGTGCACGTAGTGGCACTTCCTCCACTACGCACAACTCAGAATTATCCCTAAAAACCTTTACCCGATGACCATTAACAAGGAAAGGAGTAGAGTTTGAGGCACTGCCCTGAATCTCCACAGCTCCGTTTGGTCGAAGGCTAACAACAGTGTATGGCCCGACCCATTTGGACTTTAGCTTCCCAGGCATCAGCTTGAGTCTGGATTGGAAAAGGAGCACCCTCTACTCTACTTGGAGTTCCTTGACCCGGAGATTTTCATCATGCCAGAGCCTTGTCCTCTCTTTGTACCACATTGCGAACTCATATGACTCGAGTCTCAATTTTTCCGACTCTTGAAGTTGCAATTTCCGCTCTTCCTCACAAGATTGGGGTCTCATATTAATCTCCTTGATCGCCCAGTATGCTATGTGCTCCACTCCTAAGTGCAGATGGCACATCTTGCCAAAAACCAGCCTGTAGGGCGACATTCTAATAGGCGTTTTGTATGCTGTCCGGTAGGCCCACAATGCATCTCCAAGTCTCTTACTCCAGTCCTTCCTTGACGGATTCACCGTCTTCTCCAATATCGCCTTTATCTCCCTGTTGGAGATCTCGACCTGTCCATTAGACTGAGGATGATACGGGGTAGAAAGCCTATGGTGGACCCCGTATTTCCTCATCAGAGCTTCTATTGTTCTGTTACGGAAGTGCGTCCCTTGGCCAGAAATAATCACACACGGCACTCCGTATCTATTAAAAATGCTAGCCCTAAGAAACTTGGCCACCTCCTTGGCTTCACAAGATGTGGTAGCCTTGGCTTCTATCCATTTTGAAACATAGTCAACTGCCACAAGTATGTATGTATTCCCGTATGAAGATGGAAATGGACCCATGAAGTCCATCCCCAGACATCGAAAATCTCGCAGACAATCACTGGGACTTGCGGCATTTCATCTCGCTTAGAAATTCCTCCTGTTTGCTGGCATCTTTCACAGTTCTGACAGAATTCAAAAGCGTCCTTATGTAGCGAAGGCCAATAAAATCCACTGTCTAGGACTTTCCTCGCAGTCTTCCTCGGTCCAAAATGACCTTCACATGCCAACGCATGGCAATGATTAAGTACGTCCCTCTGTTCCTATTCGGGGATACATCTCCGAATTACCCGATCATCTCCCATTCTCCACAAGTAAGGGTCGTCCCAGTAGTAATACTTGGCCTCGCGCTTGA
Source organism: Salvia splendens (assembly GCF_004379255.2). Taxonomy (NCBI): domain Eukaryota; kingdom Viridiplantae; phylum Streptophyta; class Magnoliopsida; order Lamiales; family Lamiaceae; genus Salvia; species Salvia splendens. Next base: position 17,944,662 of record NC_056033.1, read on the forward strand.
GCTTCATCTTCTGGGCCCGGGAAATTTCTTGTGAACTGGGCACCTCTCCTGTGACTAAGTAATTTGCCAGGTCCGCGAACCATGGCTCGGCGTTTAGCTGACACTTTCCTCTCTTAGTATCTCCTGGACCTGTTATCGCCATTATCGCTTCTCAGCTGATAGGTCTAGGAATTTTCCCTATATAGTACAGATGCTCCTCAGGGAATGCATCAGGTATAGCTTCGCCTGTTTCCCCCTGGAAAATTCTACTCAGATGGTCGACCACTCTATTCTCTGTCCCCTTCTTGTCTTTGACTTCCCAATCAAATTCCTGCAACAGTAACACCCAACGAATTAACCTTGGCTTGGACTCCTTCTTCGCCAGCAAGTACTTGATAGCCGCGTGGTCGGTAAAAACAATCACTCTCGACCCCAGTAAGTATGGTCAAAATTTCTCAAATGAATACACAACGTCTATCATTTCCTTTTCCGTGGTGTCATAGTTTTTCTGGGCCTGATTGAGTGTCTTCGAGGCATAGAAGATCACGTAACTTTTACCGTCGATTCTTTGACCTAGTACCGCCCCCACTGCGTAGTTGCTTGCATCACACATTATTTCAAACGGCAGACTCCAGTCAGGTGCTCTGATAATAGGGGCAGATACTAATTTATCTTTCAGTAGTTGAAAAGCCTCCTTACACTCCTCGCCGAAAATGAAATCAACATCATTTAGCAACAGATGGGTGAGCGGCTGAGCAATCTTCACGAAATCCTTTATGAATCTTCTGTAAAACCCCGCATGCCCTAGGAATCCCCTAACTTCTTTTTGATTCGTAGGGTAAGGCATTTTCGAAATCACATCGACCTTTGCTGGGTCCACTTGTATGCCCTTCTCTGAGACTACATGCCCCAGGACGATTCCTCCCTTGGGTACCAGGAAGTGACATTTTTCAAAGTTGAGGACTAAATTCTTCTCCCGACACCTCCTCAATACTACGTCCAAACTTGCTAAACAGGAATCGAAAGAGTTCCCATATACGGTGAAATCATCCATGAAAATATCGATACAATCCTCCAGCAGATCCGAGAATATGCTCATCATGCAGCGTTGAAAAGTGCCTGGCGCATTGCACAACCCAAATGGCATCCTTCTATAAGTGTACGTGCCAAAAGGGTAAGTAAATGTAGTCTTCTCTTGATATTCGGGATCTACATAGATCTGGAAGTATCCACTATATCCGTCAAGGAAACAAAAATATTGTTTTCCAGCCAACCTCTCTAGCATCTGATTAATGAAAGGTAAAGGAAAATGATCTTTCTTGGTTGCTTCATTCAGTTTCCTATAATCGATGCCCATCCTCCACCCAGTGACAAGTCGAGTCGGCACCAATTCATTCGTATCATTCTTAACTACCTGTATCCCTGACTTCTTAGGCACCATATGAACCGGGCTGACCCATTCACTATCTGGGATAGAGTAAATGATACCCAACGAAAGCAGCTTCCAAACTTCCTTCATAACTTCCTCCCTCATGTTGGGATTTAGCTTGCGTTGGGGATCTCTGTAAGCCCTAGCACCTTCCTCCAACCTGATGTGATGCATGCAAAGATCTGGACTGATCCCTACTAGGTCTGAGAGAGTCCATCTTATTGCATTCTTGTTCCTTCTGATAACCTCGAGTAGATCCCTTTCCTGTTCCTCGGTCAAGTTGCTTTTGATGATGACCGGGAAAGTCTCATTTTCCTCTAGATAAGCATACTTGAGTCTTGGTGGGAGCGTTTTCAATTCCTTCTTGGGGGTGCTTGTTTCCTGGGGCAAGGGATCATTTCCTTCATCAGTTTTCATTCCCTTTCCAGACCTGGGAGAATTTTCCATACTAGCCACATGAGCTGATCCTCTTGACCTAGCTGACTCCGGATTCGTGCAGAACTCCGAAATAGCTTCGGCCAGCTTTTCATCCGATAATTCCCTTGTGTGCATTGCCTCGCACCATCCAGCTACCTCTCTGTCAATAGAGTGACTTAATTCTGAATTAACCACCTTCTCCTGCATCAGCTCAGTCTCAAGATATTCCTGGACCAGGGGGTTAATAACATCGATAGCATGCAAATTTTCAACATCTAGCGGTTTCCTCAGTGCCTCATCTATGCTAAACGTATATTTCTCCCCATTATAGTCCAGGCATATGGTCTCATCAAAAACATCAATTATGGTCTTAGCGGTATGGAGGAAAGGTCTTCCTAGAAGCACACCGCTAGACTCAGCTGATTCATTATCACTCATTTTAATAACATGGAAATCGGCCGGATACAGAAAATCATGCACTTTGACGATAACATTTTCTAAAACTCCTTCCGGACAAATGCACGACCTATCTGCCAGTTGGATTACCACCTTTGTGTCTACCATCCCTACTCCTACCAGCGTTTTGTAAATGGAAAACGGTAAAACATTTATCGATGCCCATAGATCACACATGGCAGGCTCAATTTTTACATGTCACGACCGCCCATACTAGGGGTACTACAAACGCGGCGATCGTGATACAACATGCAAGGATAGCCTTTTATGAAAACTTAATTAACTTAAAGGATGTAAAACTTTTTTTTTTGTTTTAAAGAAGCTTAAAGTTATAATTTTACTATTAAATAAAAACGACTTATGATAAACACTTTTAAAAGAAGCAGCGGAGAAACAATAAATATTAAAACTCAATCAACTCCTAAGAAAACATTTAGTTTAATCCACGGAAAAACCATTTTAGGGTAACAAGGTAAACACAAGGTTAAAGTCTAACACAACTAAACATGCTCAAACACAGTACGAAAAAGAATAAAGTCTTGAGGCATAGTTCAAAAATATAGCAGCGGAAATAAGGTTCAAAGAGAGTCAAGGATGACGCCTATGTATGAAGACACAATGCATCCTAAGTTCTTAGGCCAACTCAACATACTCCGCAACATCCCGCTCAACCTGCACATAAAGAAAACATATGCAGGGCTGAGTACTTGTTGTACTCAATGGGCTCATGCCGAAAATATTTTATAATAGTTCTCATCCATACCAGTGATCTCGAGTTTTTATGTGTAGTTAAGAAGATATCACGAGAACACAAAAATATTTCAAGTCTGGCCAGACAATTTATCTCCCCACTTTTCACATCAATCCATCAATCACAATCATCATATCACAGTGCGACGAAAGTGTGGCCACACTATTCACCCACGAGACTGGCTGACTAGCAAGGACAGCTCACGATCCCACCAGTGTACACAGCCTGATAGGGTTTGTGGCCCTACTCAGACCCGAATTCGTTTCACAACACAACCATATAGCCTAACGGAGCAAGCTCAGACGAACTAGGCATCAGGCAACAATCTCATAAACCAAAAACAACATGACATGACATAACAGTTAAACCACCCTTATAACACCACAACATATTTTCGGAAAATAATGAGATTTGAAAGAGAAAGCCCACCTCGATTGTTTAACAACACAAAATCCAACTTATGGCAACTCTCATTCCTCGAGCTCACGTATACACAATCACCCTTGCCAACGACAACACAAATCATGCATGTCCTATCGTTCCTTTTATCATTCTCTTAAATTACCTATCCCAACATTCATCAACATAGGGAAAAACACGCCATAATATTTTTCAACGTGTCACACATAATCACGTCATAGGATACTTTCCCAAATCATACATGCATCATATAGTTCATCAAACTTAGCAACAAGTGATATTTTCACATAACAACAAAACTGGCATAACTGCGCGGTTGGTTTGTAAAAATCACCAAAAATTCATCCGACCTCATATGAAGCTAAATTTTGGTCACAACACAGTAGACACATTCAAGTTCATTCAGTTAAAGTTTCACACTCAAATCATGGCATTTGGTCAGTCAAAACATTTATACAACTATCTGGTCGGAACATAAAAATTCTGGCAGCATTGCGCAGTTTATTTCAAATATTCACCATAAATTCATCCAATGTCCAATGAGGCTGAAATTTTTACAAGACTCAGAAGACACTTCAAATGTTCATTTAGTTCAAGAATCACATCAAAAGGAGGTCATTTGGTTGGTTAAACAGAATACGAAACTTTTTGGGCGAAAACACAAGTTTCTGGCAGAATTGTGCAGTCAACTTCAAACATTTATTAAAAATCCATTTTTGGACAAAAGGGTTGAAATTCACCCGAGACACAGAAAAACCTTGAAATTTACTCAATAAAATTTGCACATCAAAATTCGATTGTTTGATAGGTCAATTACACATCATAAACTGCTGTTCGAACGTCACAGATTTCAGGCTCACAAATTTGAAATTAGGGTTTCTTCCTCAATCATCTAAATACAATTTTTTCATGCTTATAACACAAAATCATGCTCAAAAAGGTTCTCATAATCATGTTTGCACATAAACTCACATCATTCACCAAAGATTCAATCAATTTCACACATATTCAATTGAAAATCACATATTCAACAAAGTTCTCATACAAACACAAATTCCCACCGATTAATTTTGCGATCTATGATTCCTACACTCACTATATGCATGTAGGGTTCAAGAACAAAGATGAAATGAGGGAAAAATTTTAAAAATACCTTCTTGAACCAAAATCAAACGGTAGAAGCAAAGATTGATGTGATTTCTTCGGAAACTCTTGAAAATCAACTCCAACGGATGCAAGAACAACGATTGAAGGAGAATTTTTGGAGAGAATGTGGAGAGAGGGAGGAAAAATGTGTGGGGGAGGATGGAGGAGGCGTGTGAATTGTGGGGGAGATTAGGTTTATTATATTCTTTTTATTTATAATCAAGGATTTATTCTTCCACAAAAAAAACAATTAAAAATTGTTGAAGGAGAATAGGAATTAAGAAGTAGGCGTGTACTTTTGAGAGGAAAGGGGTTGTGGGATTTTTTTTTTACTAATTAATTAGAGATATGGTTCAAATCAAATTTATTTGGAGAGAAAGAATCCCACAAAATAGGAACGAAATATTAATCCCTTTAAAATATAGGGAGGGGTCAAAAATTATGATTATTTCCATAAGGAAATAATTTAAATCCTAATTTAAATAGGCTAAGGAAAGATTTGGCAAGATATGGTAAGATTTAATTGGATTTTAATTCAAGGAAATAAACAAAGTAACAATTAAATCTACAAAACAATTCCTTCTCCTAATTAATAGGAGAATTTCAAAAATTTCAAGGGATGGACAAGTGGTCGAAAATCATGTAGAATAACATAGGGACAATTTGGTTTGAATTTAATTTGGATAAATATCCCAAAGCAATTAATTAAATCCAAGAAAGAGAATATAATTTCCAATAATTGAAGGGATCGACAATTTTCAATAATTTGGCTAGAGCAAAAATGCATGATATCATTTATTTAATTCCCCACATTGGAAAATGTATATAACACTGCTTTCCACATCACTCGTGCCAATTTATTTCACATAACCAACTCGATCACATAGAAATAAATACATTTCATAAAAGAAATTTTTATTCGACATCCATATTAAAATAAAAGTCGCAAAAACTTTTGGGGTGTTACATTACATCACCTATGGAAATAGGTAAGGTAAACATACCTGGATCAGTGCATTTCGAGGGCATTCTTCGCTTTTGGATCACTGCCGACACATTCTCTCCAATCAGAATCTTCCCACTGGGTCTGGTCTTACCAGCTATGAATTCCTTGATGAACTTACTGAATACCGGCAATCTTCCCACTGGGTCTGGTCTCCAGCTTCCCAAAAATGTCCATAAAATCCACAGGCTCATCCATCTTTTTCTTAGCCTCTCCTCGGTACGGGAAAGGTTTCACTTGTTTCGCTGCACCCGTAGAATCTTCAGCTGTAAGTTTGCCTGATTCCTTTCCCAGTATTTCATTTTCTACTTCCGGCTCTGGGTCTAGGAAAAATGGTTTAGCCATACTTGGTAACGGTTTCTCCAGATCTCCTTTCTGAAGTTCATCTCTATTGCTTCCGAATTCTTGGACTCAGGAATTAGATCCTTCTTTTCATTGCCTTTCACGGAAGGCGTTTCTTCCTCCTTCCTCATCCCTGGACCTTCATAACCTCGCCCAGATCTTAAAGTGATTTGACTGATGTTAGCTCTGTCTAGCGGCCTTACTGAGCCAGGAATCTTCCCTTCGTTTCCTTGCATCTCGCTCAAGGATGTTGCGATCTGGGATATTTGTTTTGCTAACATATCCATTGCTGCCTTCTGCTCCAATTGAGCATCCTGGAGCTTATGCACCACGTAATTGTTGGACTGCAAGTTGTTCTGCATATGCTGTTGAGAACTGACTAAATCATGTACCATATCATCTAGATTCCTTGGTGGTTTAGAACTAGATTGGCCAGAACTTGGTCCTGGACCCATATGTGGACCACTTCCTTGATTCTGGCGAAAGTTTCCTTGACCTCCTGAACTGTTGTTATACTGATTTCCCGGCCCTTGATTCCCCTGGTAAGTAGGTTGGGGATTCTGATAATTTCATGTGTACTTCCTTTGGTGTGGCGGCACATAAGAGTTCCCCTGATTCTGATTCCTGTTCCCCCAATTAGAGTGATCTCCCTGGTTCCGGTTGTTCCAGCTGTTCTGCCCCTCCTGATTTCTCCCAGACCAATTAGTCTGTCTTTCTGGTTGATGTGTCAACTAGGTGTTCTGTTGCGGGGGTGGCTGGTTCGGATCGTTGTCAGACCATCTAAAATTGGGATGGTTCCTCCAGGGTGCGTCCCTCTGTTTCCCGGGGTTCCAACTCCCATCTGGATTCCAACTTCCCATTGCATTCACCTGGGCCTGATAATCTCCTTCTTGAGGACCATAGTACTGCTGGGGTAGGATTTCTCCGTGACCTGGAGATTTCTTTTTCTCTTGTGAGGTTGGTGCAATGGTTTTCTCGGTTGCACTCAAGAGTGCTTTCTCAAGCCTATCTATTCTTGCCTCGACTCTTTCGTCATCTTGTTCTCTCACAACGTTTGTTGTCCCTCTTCTCATAACATTCCTTGGACTGTCGTACGCCTTCTTGGCCTCTATCAACTTCCCCAAGATCTCTCTCGCTTCACTTCCCTTTTTCTTCGTAAAATTTCCCCCGCTCGAGGAGTTCATCAAATCCTTCGACTCGGGGTTTGCTCCTTCATAGAATAGATAATAAATCTCTGCTTCGATCATTTTATGATTTGGGCAAGCGTCCAACAACCCCTTGAATCGCGACCAATATTGACTCAGAGACTCGTCATACTCCTGCTTACACTCCACTATCTCCTTCTTGAGGGCGTTCGTCTTGTTCGACGGGAAAAAGTAATCCAGAAATTCCAGCTTGAAATCTCTCCATGTACGAATCGAATCTGGAGGTAGCCTCAGTAGCCATGTGTTAGCTTCTCCCTTCAAGGCGAACGGAATCGCACGTAGGCGGTAATCCTCCTCTGTTGTGTCGTTAGGCCTTTTCTGAATACTGCACAGCTTGCTGAACTCATTTAAGAACTCATACGGACACTCATTCCTCCGTCCAGAGAATGTCGGTAGAATGCCTAACACATTCGTTTTGATATCTATGGCTCTCTGACGCGGGTTCATCACTATAGCCTGGGCCGGCTCACCATCTAGATGGGCAGTGAGCGAACCGATCTCCGGATCTGGATCGACTACGTGTGCCATGTCCCTGATTTCTGCCTCCTTTGTACTTGTTTCTGAAGATGACTCATGATCCTCCCTTCTCGACGAACTCCAACTTTCGTCGCTTCTTGAACCAAATGGAAATGGATCTCCCATGGATAACCCTGATCTGGTGGTGACCGTAGATGCTGTGTCCCTGACTTGCCAAATAAACTGATCGTTCCTCCACTCTGATGAGTTACCCCAGTATCCAAACTGTGAGCTGTCACTCATAAACCGAATCTGAAAAGAAAGAAAAGAACAAATCAAAACTATGTACGCCAAAATCTCTTAACACAATCACAAATTACGCCATCCCTCCCCGGCAACGGCGCCATTTGAAACTCGCTTTGGAAACGTGTGTGCTTTTAATACTAGGTCAAGCTTCTCAGATCCAGAGAATCCGCTAGATCACGAGGTCTAGGAACTCAGAGGATATCAGAAATCTCAGTCGTTGGACACACTGATTCCGCATTCAAAACCCTCAACCCGCTATACTATGAATTAGTACAGGGAAGCATGGATCGATCCCACGAAGATGGACGCGTAAGAAAGCATTTAGAAGACCTTGGAAATGATGAATGGCTGCTGCCACACAAATTTAGGTTGAGGTGTAACTACTACTAGACCTAGGAACGAATTAAACTCTGGACCTAGGAAACTGAAAACATCATGCTGACATTGAACTTTCTCATAACTGCGAGATATTAAACTAACTTCTTAGACCGAGCAAATAGCTTCCTAATCTAGCTAGACAGAAAGTGAGTAAACAGCGGGGACCATCGTCCAGAAACAGCAAGTACGGAATAAAATTTGCAAATAACAAACTAAGGATTTAACTAACAACCACCTGCATTTCATTACCTGAATCACACGCGAACATGATAAAAACAGAGCACATTTCCAGATTCAAACAGAATGTAAAAGTGCGGACGTCGGAAACTTGCAATTAGTCGGAAATAAAACAGATCTACATGTACTAGACGGAATGAAACGAAAACATGAAAACTAGGCATCAACTCTGATCACTCTGTTTCAGATCCAAACGTCGGATGCTTAATCCACTCCGGATCCAAGCATTCCAAACCCAACAACCAACAAAATCAACTCCATAACTTTCGATTTAACAGATCTGCTCCGATCAACACAAACTTCCAATACTTCTGTGCAAACTCAGTAAACCAACGCAAAAATCACAGTAACTACGGCAAACTCAAAACCAAATGCATCCATGATCGAAATCAACATCAGCAAAGTAAATTCAGAAACAGAAAAAGAGTCGAGCTTCGAACGGCAAAACTCGGTGAAATTCACGATAACAAACTAAAACGAAAGCAATAAATTGTATCTTCGCCCTCTTCAAGAACGATGTTACCCAACTACGTAACAGCAATTGAAAATGAACCCGAAAACCCCTCAAGTTCCCGATAAAACAAGTGTGTAGAGTATGGTGAGTGAGCTAAGAGAGGCAAAAGTGCCGAGAGACGAGAGCTCCCTGTCTAAAGTCCCCCCAGCGAGAAGATCCTCCTCTTAAAATGCATGCTCTCATCCTTATATAGGTGCGGGTTTCATCTTCTAGAAGCTTTCGCAGAAATCTCCGTTCTGCCCTTCAACTTCTTGATCTCCTCCGTCCTGTCATTTTTCCACAATGCTCACTTTTATCCCCATTTCCTTGCGCCATGCAAACATCCTTCTCTTTTCCTGGACCTGGCGAATTCTCTACACACCTGGCTTAAAAAGATGTGTTAGACCCCGTAAATGCATGAATTTAACCTCTTAATCAATGCATGAAATTAGCCTTATCAGGTATCAAGGGTCAAGTCATCAATACAACAATAATCAGGGAACTCAAGGTAATTTCCGTCCAAATCAGGGAAATAGACCAAACCACCATCAAGGACCGAATACCAGTCAGCCAAACTCCAGGCAGTCGAAGAGCCTCGATGAGATGGTGAACGATTTGGTCAGCTCACAGCAACACATGCAGAATAATATGCAGTCCAACAATGATGTGGTACATAAGCTTCAGGATGCTCAAGTGGAGTACAAGGCAGCCATGGACATGCTGGCGAAGCAGTTATCTCAGATCGCGACTTCCCCGAGTGAAATACGCAGGAACGAAGGATGGATTCCTGCCACAGTCAAGCCACCGGATAGGGCGAATATCAGTCAAATCACCCTTAGGTCTGGACAAGAGTATAAAGGTCCTACAATGAAGATTGATGACGGAACACCTCCTGTGGTGAGCAAGGAAAAGGATGACCCAACCCCACAAAAGGAAGACACTGAAACAAGGGAAGCTAGAACGGATGATGATATCTAGATCGGAGATTTGGGGTGACCAGTACCCCGAATGACTGACCCGTTTTTCCTAGACCCAGGAACTGAGGTGGAGGTTGAAGAAATGAGGAAAGAGACTGGAGAGTCCTCCAAGGGAGATTCCAGCAACACGGTCAAACAAGTGAAGTCTTTTCCCTACCGAGGGGAGGCCAAAAAGAAAAAAGGATGATCCAGTAGACTTCATGGAAATCTTCGGTAAGATGGAAATCAACCTGCCATTTCTCCAGGCCTTGAAGCTGTCTATTTTCAGTAAATTCATCAAGGAGTTTATCGCCGGGAAGACTAAACCTAATGGAAAAATAGTGATCGGAGAAACTGTGTCGCAGTGATTCAGAAGCGGAGAATGCCGTCAAAACGCATTGACCCAGGTATGTTCACTCTTCCCATTTCAATTGGGGACATTAGAATTGAGTATGCTGGTAGGAGTAAGAACGGCTGATACGAAGGTGGTAATCCAGTTAGCGGATAGGTCATGCATCAGTCCAGAGGGTGTGTTGGAAAACGTGATAGTTAAGGTGCATGATTTCTTGTATCCAGCTGATTTCCATGTGATTAGGATGAGTGAAAATGAATATGTTGAGTCTAGTGGAGTGCTTTTAGGTAGACCATTCCTACGCATCGCCAAAACTATAATTGATGTTTTTTATGGAATAATTTATCTGGACTATCATGGGGAGAAATTCACTTTCAATATTGGTGAATCAATGAAAAAACCTTTAGATGTGGAAAATCTTCATGTTGTGGATATCATTGACCCCTAGGTCCAAGAATATCTTGAAACTGAATTAATGCAGGAACAGATTGACAATTCAGAGTTAAGCTGTTTTATTGATAGAGAGGTAGCAGTATGGTGTGAGGCCATTAACACTCTAGAGTTGACAGATGTAGAGTTAGTAGAGGCGATTGTGGAATTCTGTAAGAGTCCTGAATCTGCCAGGTCAAGGGGATCAGCCCATGTGGCTAGTTTGGAAAAATTTCCAGGGCCCGAAGGATTAATCACCAAGGAAATGAAAAAGAATTCACTGCCCCAGGAGACAAGTTCGCCAAAGAAGGAGTTGAAGACACTACCACCAGGTCTAAAGTATGCTTATTTGGAGGAGAACGAGACGTTCCCTTTAATCGTCAACAACAACTTGACCTAGGAACATGAAAATGAGTTACTGAAAGTGATCTGGAGAAACAAGAAAGCCATAGGATGGACTCTATCAGACCTAGTGGAAATCAGTCCCGACCTCTGTATGCATCATATTCGCTTGGAGGAAGGAGCAAAGGCCAACCGTGATTCACAAAGGAAACTGAACCCGAACATGAGGGAGGAAGTCTTGAAGGAAGTTCTGAAACTACTGTCCTTGGGAATCATCTACTCGATCCCAGACAAGTCGAGGATAAAAGTGGTGAAGAATGAAAAGAATGAGCTTGTGCCCAAAGACTGGTAACGGACTGGAAGATGTGTATCGACTACCGAAAGTTGAACGAGCCTACACGAAAAGATCACTTTCCGTTGCCCTTTATTGACCAGAAGCTTGAGAGACTAGCGGGCAAGCAATTCTTCTACTTTTTGGACGGGTATAGTGGGTATTTCCAGATATACGTAGATCCGGAAGACCAGGAGAAGAGGACTTTTACGTGCCCCTTTTGGACGTATGCGTATAGAAGGATGCCCTTTGGCCTGTGTAATGCACCAGGCACCTTTCAAAGGTGCATGATGAGCATCTTCTCGGACCTGCTGGAAGAGAGTATTGAAATTTTTATGGATGATTTTACACTTTATGGGAGTTCCTTCGAAACCTGCCTAGCTAACTTGGATCTAGTACTACATAGATGTCGAGAGAAGAATTTGGTGCTGAATTTTGAAAAATATCACTTTATGGTGCTGGAGGGAATTGTCCTGGGTCAAGTCGTCTCGGAAAGAGGTATTTAGGTGGACAAGGAAAAGGTAGACGTGATTTCAAGGCTTCCTTATCCTACAAGTCAGAAGGAAGTGAGGGGATTCTTGGGCCACGCAGGATTCTACCGAAGGTTCATCAAAGACTTTGCAAAAATAGCACATCCACTTACCCGCCTCCTGCAGAACGATGTGGACTTCATCTTCGACGAGGCATGTCCAGGGGCCTTCCAACTTTTGAAGGACAAGCTCGTATCAGCCCCTATAATCAGAGCTCCAGACAGGAATCACCCCTTCGAGGCGATGTGCGAGGCCAGCGACTACGCCGTCGGGGTAGTGCCAGGTCAATGAATTGATGGGAAGAGTTATGTAATTTTTTACGCCTCGAAGACTCTTAACCAGGCCTCGAAGAATTACGACACCACGAAAAATGAAATGCTAGCTGTTGTGTATTCCTTTGAGAAGTTCCGACCATATTTACTCGTGTCGAAGGTGATAGTGTTCACTGATCACGCAACTATTAAGTACCTATTGGCAAAGAAGGAGTCTAAGCCAAGACTAATCCGATGGGTGTTGTTACTACAAGAGTCCGACTGGAAGGTAAGGGACAAGAAGGGGACCGAGAATAAAGTAGCCGATCTTCTAAGCAGAATTTTTCAAGGAGATACAGAGGAGGCTATACCGGATGCATTCCCAGAGGAGCACCTATATTGTATGGGGGAATCCTATAGACCTATTAGATAGGAGAAGGTGTTGCAGTAACCGGTCCAAGAGATTCGGATAAAGGGAAGTATCAGCTGAATGCAGAGCCATGGTTTGCGGACCTGGCAAACTACTTAGTCACAGGAAAGCTGCCCAATACACCAGAGAGTTCTCGGGCCCAGCGGATGAAAATTGGGAGTGAGGCTAAGTACTATTTTTGGGATGATCCTTACCTCTGGAGGATGGGTTCAGACCAGGTGATTAGAAGGTGTATCTTGGAATGGGAACATAGGGACGTGTTGGACCATTGTCATACATTGGCATGCAGTGGGCATTTTGGCCCAAGAAAAACTGCTAGGGAGGTTCTGGACAGATATTTTTTCTGGCCCACACTGAATAGAAATGCATATGAGTATTGCCAGAGTTGTGGTTGATGCCAGCAGACCGGAGGAATCTCCACTCGCGATGAAATGCCCCAGGTCCTAGTAATCGTCTGTGAAGTGTTCGATGTCTGGGGGATGGACTTCATGGGTCCATTCCCGTCTTTCTATGGAAATTCTTACATACTGGTGGCAGTAGATTATGTATCGAAGTGGATAGAGGCTAAGGCGACTGCCACATGTGAAGCAAATGAGGTCACGAAGTTCCTTAAGGCTAATATTTTCAGCCGATATGGAGTGCCGAGGGCAGTCATTTCAGAATAGGGAACGCATTTCTGTAACCGAACCATGGAGGCCCTTATGAAAAAATATGAAGTACACCACCGACTTTCTACTCTGTATCACCCACAGACCAACGGGCAAGTAAAAGTCTCCAACCGGGAGATAAAAAGTATTCTGGAAAAAACAGTTAACCCGTCGAGGAAAGATTGGAGCAGACGGTTGGACGATGCACTCTGGGCCTACCGAACTGCGTTCAAAACTCCCATTGGAATGTCGCCCTACAGGCTCGTGTTTGGCAAGATGTGCCATCTCCCGGTCGGTGTAGAACATAGGGCGTACTGGGTAGTCAGAGAGATGAATATGAAGCCACAGGCCTGTGAGGAGGAGAGGAAGCTCGAACTACAAGGAAAAACCAAGTTGTGGCATGACAAAAACCTCCGGGTCAAGGAGTTGCAGGTTGGTCAGAAAGTGCTCATGTTCCAATCACAGTTGAAGCTGATGCCTGGAAAGCTGAAGTCTAAGTGGATCGGACCCTACACGATCGTTGGCCTCAGAGTAAACGGAGCTGTGGAAATTCAGGGAAGTGCTTCTAACTCTATCCCTTTCCTTGTTAATGGTCACAGAGTTAAGGTGTTTAGGGATAGTTTAGAGTTGTGTGTGGTGGAAGAAATTCCACTACGCATGCTCCTCACTATCGCCTAACTGGTCAGATTGTTTAGGTATTCTTCGGGAATTCTTGGGTCAGGTAAATAGGCATGAAGTTTTGAATTTGTGGACTAAACTAGGGTCTTCCCAATAATACTTAAACACTTTTTGTAAATATGTGAATATGTTTCTTGAATCTAAAAAAAATCAAAACAAAGAAAAAAATCCAATTCCCAATAATATTTTTGAAACACCAAGCGACCCTGGGGAACCAATTGCTATTACAGATATTTTGGATTCAAATCCTCTTGACCGGGGAGTTTGGTGTCTCATTTTTTTTAGTCCAAATTTTTTCCTAAGTGTTGAAATGAGAGGATAAGCATGAATTGCCAGTTAAGTGAGGGGGAGAAATTTTCGGGCAAAATATGGGGGAAGTTTCAAATTTTGAAATTCAAAATTCAAAACCCTAAGGAGGAGGCGAACGGTAGCTTTAATCATCATGCAACCGTCCTTCTCCCTTTTCTTTTTCTTTTATTTTTATTTTTATTACATTATTTTCTTTTGCCTTTCTTCTTTTTAAATTTTCCTAAAATAACTTCCCTCACCTTATTAAAACTTCTCCCTCACAATTATTTTCTCTCACAACTCACACATTTAATTTTCGAAAACCCTAACCTCACCATTCCAAACATTCTTCGTGTCAGTTTACCACGGAACCGCCACCAACCACCGCGGGTTTCCGATCACGAAGTCATGAAGAATCATCCATCCAAACACAACTCTAGAAGGAAAAACCCCCAGCCCACTAAAGAAAAAACCGGCGAAACCTCGGCGAAGCCACCGACAAACCTGCCATCAAGGAAGCCATCCGTCGTCCCTCAACCATACGCGGTGGCGGCTTCTTCATCCCAGACTGTAATTCCCAACCCAACTGCAGTACGGCCAGAATCAATGCCGGTGATTTCAACCACTCCGCCGATTACAACCGCCGTCGCCACCACAGAGCGGATTGAGGAGCCCAATCCAGAACAAATCATGCAGGTGTTCTTACAAAATTTTGGCCGTGGAGCAAAGGCAAGTGCAATCTACGCTGGCTTGGCGGAGGTATGTAAAGAAGAGGAAACCGCCTTGACCCCGCTTGAAATTCCAACAAGACAGTCTACTTTTCAAAAAACACCCACAGCCCAAGCCCTATCTTCCCACAAAGAAAACCCCCAAAACTTAACCGAAACCCTAGCCCCTGTTGCAGAACCCCCTTCCTTGGCAATCCATGCCGAAATCTAGACCATTACATCTGCCCCTGCCCCTGTTCTGCCACATGCAGAGGAGGCGGGTAGCCCCCGTAAGAAAAAAATGGAGGAGGCAGAAGGAGATGATAAGGAGGAGAAGAAGGGAAATCAGGGTACTGAAGGAGGGAAGAATGAAGAAAGAGTGTCTGAGGGGGAGAGTGAGGAGCGAGTGGAGGATGAAGAACCAGAGGGAAACGAGGGTAACGATGGTGATGAGGGAGATAATGCTGAAGGTACTGGGGAAGGTAGAGAGAGAGAGGAGGTTGATGAAGAGGATGTTGCTGGTAACGAAAGGGAAAATGTAGAGTTTGGACAGGGTAGTGAGGAGGTTGTTGAGGGAGAAATCCCTGTGCAGTTGAGAATGAGGAAGACATCGTCGGTGAGCACGATGGTGAGAATGTTGAGAACGAGGAACCTGTTGATGAGAGTGTGAATGAACCCGAGAGCGAAGGGTTGAAAGAGATTGTGGATTTGGAGGATGGACCGGATGGTGAGGAAACACCGGTCGATGAGAGAACGACGAGGAGGAATATTCGCCGAAGCAGGCAGGTGGATGAATTAGTGGCGGCTACAAGGCCAATGAAGTTGCAGTTCGGCACCTCAGAGGGCGAGGTACAAACATGGGAGGACATCCCTGAGGCCCTGGAGACTCCAGAGAAGGAAGAGGAGGTCTCTCCTGAGGCCGTGGAGAAGCGCTTTGCTGCTGAGCGTAAACGCAAAGAAAAGCAGGAGGCTAAGCCCCTGACTAAGAAGCACGGGCAGGCTTCCTGCACCGTGGAGATCAATGAACCTACCCCAGAGCCCATCTGTGTGCCGTTTGCCAAGCCATTAGAGGGTCCCAATGAGGATAGCGAGGAAGAGGAAGAAGCGGATGTTAACCCGCCTGAGCAGTCCATCTACGAGATTATAGAAGTTCTGGTGACAAGGAAGCTATTAGAGGCCATGGCCCATTTCGACTATCACAAGAAGGCTCTAACATATGGGAGCGAGGGGCGAATGAGAAATTAGCCAAATCGAGAAAGTACTACCACCCCGAGTCGCTCCAGGAGATTGAGTCGGAGGAGGAATTCCTCTCCTATATCAGCGCCATCGAGTTCAAATAGTTGCTGGGCCATAGCACAACGGAGGTGCCGATTACTTTGGCCAATGAGTTCTTCACGTCATACAAGTTTAAGTCCACCATGGACCCAAACGCCGACTCAATCACATTTCGCCTTTTTAATGAGGAGATAACAATAAGCATCCGGGAATGATCATTGCGAATGGGGTTGTTTACCCTGGAGGAGGATTAAGTAGGTATCTGGAATGAGAGGGAAATTGGACCCCCGAGGAAAACCCATGGTTTTGATACTCAGAAGGCTTGGGAGCTCATCACCCACAAGCGTGGTGGGAACTTCAAGACAAGCCTCTCAAAGGGAGTCCACATCACCAACCACCTCATCCGCTTCGCCCAGGTCTTTATCGAATATAACCTCATGGGTCAGGTAAGCTGCACCATCACTACACCAGAACTCTACTTCACATGGTGTATGCTGAAGGGTATAAAAGTCCACCTCGGATACTGGCTGGCCCAAGCTTGCCACCTGATGACTACCCACACATCCCGCCACCTCTACACTTGTCACCTACCTCCAAAGGAATGTAATTATGAAGATAGCGAAAGCGGTGCCTAGCCTTGGAATGTGCGATCCTCCTGAGCAGTTCAACCTCAACTTTTTCTTCAACAATGGTCTTCTGCACATGGTGGATGGAGAGGTCTTCTTTTATGAAGTGGGGAAGACCAAGGCGACTGTAAAAATAGAAGACGGTGGAGTGACAAATGCTGCAACGGTGGAATAATGAAAGGAGATGGGGGATGATAGGAGCGAGATCGGAGAAATCAGGGGTGGAATGGGTACGATAACATCTGCCGTACTGGGACTGAAGCAATCGCTAGAAGTGCATACAGAGAAGATGACTGAGGCCCTTACCCTAATGATGTGGATGGTTGCCTCAGTCGAACAGAGGAATTCGCAGGCCCAGCAGTTTATTCCTCATGGGTCCAGTGGAGAGATCAGACCCTGAGCCCCAGGAAAACCCTCCAGTAAGCAAGCGCCAGCTAATCCTACTGCTACCCCATCTAAGAAGAGGAACGAGAAAACCACCAAGCCCACAACAACAGTGTCAGTGAAGAAAACCATACCGAAGCCAGCAGTGAATGAAGCAGAGGAACCTACACCATCGGTTCCTAAGAAAGTGAAGACCGTCCGCCCGAAGCAAGTGTCCTAGAATCCTGGCTCCCAAGGGAGCCAGAAACAGAATTAAACCCCCAATGACCAAGTAATTTTACATTTGATTTTTCATTTTTCTTTTCTTTTGTTGAATGTCTATGTTTGCATGTTTTCTCTGTTTTAAGCATGTTTGTCGTGTCTATGTATATGTGTATTGTGTGCTTCTCACACTTAGCTCAATCCTTGGTCCAAGTGTGAGAAGTTTATGTTAATATGGCATGTGTTGGTATTTGTTGTTTTCTGCACTCTGTTGGTTTTATTGTTTTGTGTCCTCTCCCACTTAGCTCAATTCTCGGTCTAAGTGTGAGAAGATTATGTTACCTGTGTTTAAGTTGGTGTCACGACCGCCCATACTAGGGATAATAAAACGAGGAGGTCGTGACCACGGGAAAGCAATAAAGGACAACATTTAAAGGACGACAGTTCATATGAAAGACCCAATTAACTTAAGAAGGAGAATATTTTAGTTCAATGAAAAGTTAAGCAACAGATTTTAGTTCAAAATACTTAATGTCATATTTACAATATCAAATAGTGCGGAGATTTCTAGCAAACAATTTTTCAAAGAAAACAGCGGAAAAATAAATATCAAAAATCCAATTAACTCCCAAAAGAACATTTGTTTTAGTTTACGAAAACAATTTTAGAGTAACGAAGTAAGCGGCGGGTTAAAGTCGCAAAGTATTTGACAAGACAAAAATTGTACGAAATAAAATAAATTCTTGCGACACAATTTCAATAATAGCAGCGGAAATAGGTTATCAATAGAGTCATAGAATGACGCCTATGTATGAGGACACAACGCATCCAAAATTCCTAGGCCGACTGAACATCCACCGCAACATCCCGCTCAACCTGCACATAGGGAAAACATATGCAGGGCTGAGTACTTGTTGTACTCAATGGGCTCATGCCGAAAACATTTTATAACAGTTATGTCATCCATACCAGTGATCTCGAGTTTTACATGTAGTTAAGAAATATCATCGAGAACACAAAAATATTTCATAGACTGGCCAGTCAAATAATCTCCCCACTTTCTCAACAATCCTTCAATCACAATCATCATTCCATGTGCGAGGAAAGTGTGGCCACACTATTTGCCCACGAGACCGGCCGACCAGCAAGGACGGCTCACCATCCCACCAGTGTACACAGCCTGATAGGGTTTGCGGCCCTACTCAGACCCGAATTCGTTTCACAACACAGCCATATAGCTTAACGGAGCAAGCTCGGACAAACTAGGCATCAGGCAACAATCTCATAAACAAAACATCATGGCATGACATAACAAGTTAAACCACCCTTATAACACCACATCATATTTTCGGAAAATAAAAGATTTGTAAAAGAAAGCCCACATCGTTTGCTTAAACAACACAATACCCAACTCAAAACAACCCTCGTTCCTTGTGCTCACGTACACACAATCCCCTTGCCAACACCACAACACAATCAGCCTTCCATCAATACAAATTATCATGCATGTCCTATCGTTCCTTTCATCGTTCTCTTAAATTACCCACCCCAACATTCATCAACATAAGGAAAAACATGTCATAATATTTCTCAACTTATCACACATAATCACGTCATAAGATACATTCCTTGATCATACATGCATCATATAATTCACCCAAACTGGGCAACAAGTATTATTTTGACATAATAGAAATCTGGCAGAACTATGCAGTCGTTTTGTAAAAATCACCAAATATCCATCCGACCTCATGTAAAGCTAAATTTTAATCACTACACAGTAGACACATTCAAGCACGTTCAGTTAAAATTTCACACCGAAATCATATCATTGGGTCAGTCAAAACAACAATGCAACCCTCTGGTCGGAACATAAAAATTCTGGCAGTACTGCGCGGTTTGATTGAAAAATTTACCGAAAATTCATCTGATATTCAATGAGGCTGAAATTTTCACAAAACACAGAAGACTCTTCAAATTCCATCCAGTCAAAAATTCACATCAAGATAAGGCCATTTGGTCGGTCAAATTAAAAATGAAACTCTCTGGGCGAGAATATAAGTTTCTGGCAGAATTGCGCAGTCAACTTCAAAACTTTATAAAAAAAATCATCTTTCGTCAAAAGGGGACACACAACACAGAAAACACCTCAAAATTTACTCGTTAAATATTTGTGTCAAAATAAGAGCGTTTGGCTGGTCAAACACACGTCGGAATCCACAGTCCAAACGCCACAGTTTTCAGGCTTCACAATTTCAAAATTAGTGTTTATTCCTCATTCATCCAAGCACAATTATTCATGCTTCCAACACACAATCATGCTTCAAAAAGTTCTCACAATCATGTTCTCATATATTAACACATCATTCACCAATGAATCATCCAAACTTCACACACCTTCATTCAAAATTGCACATCCACAAATTTTCTCACACAAACATAAATTCCCACCGATTAATTTTGCGATCTATGATTCCTACACTCACTCTATGCATGAGGGATTCAAGAACAACGATTCAATGGAAAGGATGAGGAAAAGATTTTAAATTATACCTTCTTGAATCAAAATCAAACGGTAGAAACAAGGATTGATGCGATTCCTCGGAAACTCTTGAAATTCCAACTCCAATGGATGCAAGAACGAGGATTGAAGGAGAGTTTTTGGAGAGAATGTAGAGAGGGAGGAGGAGGCGTGTGAGAGTGAGGGAGAGAGAGGTGGACGGTTGGGAGGGGAAAAAATATGGGGGCTAGGGTTAGGTTTAAGTGATTTTATAGTCCTAGGTTTAATCCCACAAATTAATTAATTAATTAATTGTGGAGGAATAAAATAGAGGCCAGTGAATAAAATCCCACAATTAAAAGAAGGAATAGGCGTGTGGAATGGAGGAAATTAAAAGGAAAATATTCACATCCCCAATTAATCAGACATAGGTATTAATTTGATATTTATTTGAATAGAAAGAATTCCACAAAATAGGAAACAAATATATTTCCTCTACAAATAGGGAAGACCGAAAATTGACTTTAATTGCCACAAGGAAATAATTCAAATCCTAATCTAATTAGGGTGAGGAAACAAAGTGTGGCATGATTTAATTGGATTCAAAATTAAAAGAAGGGAATCAACAAGGCACCAATTAAATCAAAGAAAATAATTCATCCTCCTAATTAAAATAGGGGATTTTTTAAACTCACAAGATTAGGCTAGGATTCGAATTTCATGTAGCACAAATTAGGGATAATTCGATTTGGATTTAATTTGGATAAATATCCCAAAACAATCAATTAAATTCAAGAAGAAAATATTTCCAATAATTGAAAGGGCTGAAAATTCTCAATGAATTTGGCTATAACAAAATGCATGATCTCATTTAATTAATTTCCCACATTGTAAAATATAATGTATATAACATTTCATTCCACATCGCTCATGACAATTATTTCACATAATCAACTCAATCTCATAGGAACGAATAATTTCATAAAAGAAAATTTTCCACTCGACATCCATAAAACAAAAGTCGCAAAAGTTTTTGGGATGTTACATCCTTCCTCTCGTAACAGAAATTTCATCCCGAAATTTGATCTTCTCTCATAAACAACTCGGGGTACTTTTCTTTCATTCTATACTCTAATTCCCACGTGGCTTCCTCGGAGCCATGGTGTTTTCACAACACCTTCACGGATGATATTGACTTGTTTCGCAACTCTTGCACCTTCCGATCTAGGATTGCCTCAGACCTCTCCTCGTAGCTCATGTCGGGGGTTAGGATCACTTCCTCTTGATGAACCACATGCTTGGGGTCGAACACGTACTTGCGCAACTGCGACACATGGAACACGTTGTGCACGTTCCCAAAGCTGGGAGGTAACGCCAAACGGTACGCTACAGGACCTACTTCATCGATAATCTCGTACGGCTATACACAACGCGGTTTCAACTTGCCTTTCACTCCAAACTTCACAACTCCTTTCGTCGGGGATACTTTCAGGAATACTTTGTCACCAACATCGAATTTGATCTCCGTTCAGCGCACGTCAGCATACGACTTCTGCCTATCTTGAGCTTCTTTGATCCTTGTACGGATTTGATGCACAATTTCGGTCATTTCCTTTATAGCGTCTGGTCCTAACATCTTCCTCTCGCCAACTTCATCCCAATAGAGTGGGGATTGACACTTCTTGCCATACAATGCTTCATACGGAGCCATATCTATCGTCGCTTGATAGCTATTGTTGTAGGCGAATTCAACCAACGGTAGAACAGTTTCCCAACTTTTCCCTCGATCTAGGACAACGGCTCGCAGCATATACTCAAGCGTTTGAATCGTCCTCTCTGACTGCCCGTCCGTCCGATTGCGGGTGATAAGTAGTGCTGAAGTTAAATTGTGTGCCCAATTCCCGTTGCAAACTCATCCAAAACTTTGATGTGAACTTCGTATCGCGGTCGGACATAATGGTCATTGGCACCCCATGTAAACGTACAATCTCACTCACGTAGAGTTTGGCTAACTTGTCCGCGCCATAAGTAATTCGAATTGGTAAAAAGTGCGCGCTTTTAGTTAGTCGATTGATGATCACCCAAATCGCAGTGTTGCCCTTTTGTGACGTTGGCAGACCCGTCACGAAGTCCATGGCTAGAGGCTCCCACTTCCATTCGGGAATTTCAAGTGGTTGTAATTTCCCATATGGTCGTTGGTGTAAGGCCTTCACTTGTTGACATGCTAGACATCGTTCCACATACGATGCTACGTCCCATTTCATTCCATTCCACCAAAAACGCTGTTTCAAATCTTGGTACTTCTTTGTGCTTCCGGGGTGAGCAGTGTAGGGCGTGTTGTGTGCTTCACTCAAAATCTCATCTTTTAGCGCCTCATCGTTCGGCACACACAATCGTCCATCGTATGTCAAAGCATTGTCTGCCTCCTCACGATAATGATCAAGTTTCTCGGCTCTTACCCTCACACGTAGTTCTTCCAACTTCTGATCACGTCGTTGGGCTTCTACGAGCTTGGTTCTCAAATCTGGCTCAATCACTAGCGTCACTATTTTTCCTCCTACTGTCTCTGGCGCTTTTATTATTTCCAATTTCATTCGGTCGAATTCGCGAATCAACGCTTCCTCTTGCGTTAGGAAATAAGCCAATTGCGGTTAGTTCTTCCTACTCAAGCATCGGCTACTACGTTTGCCTTGCCCGGATGATAGTGAATACCACAGTCATAATCTTTCACGATCTCTAACCAACGTCGTTGTCGCATGTTTAGCTCCTCCTGCTCGAAGAAATACTTGAGACTCTTGTGATCCGTATATATCTCGCATCTCACTCCATAGAGATGGTGTCTCCAAATTTTCAGTGCCTGCACTACTGCTGCTAGTTCCAAATCATGGGTCGGAAAATTCAGCTCATTCGGTCTCAACTGTCGGGAAACATATGCTATCACTTTCCCATCTTGCATTAACACGCATCCAAGTCCTACTTTTGATGCATCAGTATAGACGGCGAAGTCCTTGTCGGCTGCCGGCACCGCTAGAACAGGTGTTGTGGTCAACTTTTCTTTCAACAGTTGGAAACTCTCCTCGCATTCCGGCGTCCAAACCACTTTGATTCATTTCTTCAACAATTGTGTCATTGGTCTCACGATTTTAGAGAATCCCTCGATGAAGCGTCGGTAGTATCCCGCCAATCCCAAGAAACTGCGGATTTCACTCGGCGTTTTCGGTGATTTCCAATTTTGCACAGCCTCGACCTTAGTGGGGTCTACTTGAATCCCATTTTTCATCACGATATGACCAAGAAAGTTCACTCGAGTCAACCAAAATTCACACTTACTAAACTTGGCATAAAGCTTCTCCCTTTGTAACGTTTCCAACACAGTTTGCAGATGCCCTCCATGTTCCTCCTCGTTCTTTGAGTATACTAAAACATCGTCGATGAAGACTAACACGAACTTGTCGAGATACTCGTGGAAAACTCGGTTCATCAAGTCCATGAAGACGGCCACGGCGTTGGTCAGCCCAGATGACATCACGACGAATTCATAATGGCCATAACGAATGCGAAAGGCAGTCTTAGGCACATCCTCTCATCGGACCTTTAGTTGATGATATCCCGACCTCAAGTCCATTTTCGAAAATACGCCCGCTCCTCGAAGTTGGTCAAACAACTCATCAATCCTCGGCAGTGGGTATTTATTCTTCAAGGTCATCTTGTTGAGCTCACGATAGTCAATGCACATCCTCATCGTTCCGTCCTTTTTCTTCACGAACAACACAGGCGCTCCCCACGGTGATACACTAGGTCGGATAAATCCCAAATCTTGCAGTTCTTGCAACTGAATCTTCAATTCAGCCAACTCTTTAGGGGCCATTCGGTATGGTGCTTTCGATACTGGCGCAGATCCAGGTTCTAAGTCAAAGGTAAACTCCACTTGTCTGTCGGGCGGCGGTCCAGGAAAAGTTTCAGGGAACACGTCGGGAAAGTCTCGTACTACTGCCACATCTTCCACCTTCAAGTCTTTCTTCTCCTTTCCATTCAAGTACACAAGATACGACGGACGCCCTTTTCTGATTATCGTGGTTGCTTGTAAAGCAGAGATTATGGATGTTCGTCGGTTCATGGAAATCCCATACAAGCTAGTCGACTCTTTGCTAGAGGCTCGAAAAGAAATTTTCCTCTCCTTGCAATGTTGCATCAAAACTCAGAATATGTATCAAGAACGCAAACTTTAATCAAACAATCTTAACTTGGATATGAACCGATTTCGAATTGTAACAATTGGTTATGATCATCCCCACGGAGCTTGAAAGAACATGAGATAGGTCATGAATATGGGATGGAATCGAATTAATGTTAATTCTCATAGTAGGCTATCCAACAAGATAATTCCGTTGTTCGACTAAATTTGAAAGATCAACATATCAATGGGATAATGACTTAAAGGGTTGTGGAAAGAAAAAAATGATCAGTTGTATGAGGATTGAGAAATGTAGGCAGTTGTCACAAAGCGGTACTGATCATGGTTCAACGAAAATCATAATATGAAATGATAGAATCACATCAATGGGTTCATAAGTTTGTGAAAGGCAACCAAAGTCAAAGGGGCTTTTGAAAAAAATCAAGTGGATTAAGTTTGTTAAGGCAAGGTACAAAATGTAGGCCTTAACTTCGTTTTGTAAAAAGAAAGGTTCTATAATGGAAAGAATACGTATAGTGGAACTGAACCAAAAAGACTTTCACTCTATGAGAAAGAACTTGACACAGACATGGTTACAAAATGAAAAGCTGAACAAAAGTTCAAAGAAGAATATCCCATAGAAAACATGTCTGTGAAACATGCCTATATTGAAGGACATGACTGCAAGCAGCCTTAGGAATGAAGTTCAATAGAAAAGGCTCACAAAGTCAAAATATTATTCGTATAAATAATAAGTAAAAGAAAACTACAATCAATCCAATTGTCCAAAGTTATGAAGGCAACACCACTTTCCAAGAATTGAAAGTGAGTTATGACTCAATGGAGGAAAAGAAATAATATGCATCACTTGCGAGGGGTGAATGAAACAAGCTGTTAAATAGACAAGGGCTCACGGTTATTTGAAAGGTCCTGAAAAATAACTTCTTAGAATTCAAGTAAGAACTGTTGATTAAATTAGTTTGCTATAGCTATTAAAGTCGCACCACCTCGTTCATCTTTCGCAAGCCGAGACTGGTAACATCGCTCTAGGAACTGTGGATTCCACGCTGGGATTCTTCGTGTCAATGCCACTAATAATGATAGTCGGAGTTCATATCTTCATAAAGTTCTCTGCATGTCATAATGATTATCCTCGTAGGATATTGTTGTCATCTTCGTGCTCCTTGGCAGGGTATGAAGATCATCTCCATCGTGTTGCCACTTACGCAAGATTACACTATACTAATTTAAATCGCGAGTATGACCGCTCGTCGTTGCATAAAAATATAACTTAGCTTCAGCTCTTCTTGTCTCGCACATTGACTTTAGGGTTTGCATCAACTTTCATATTCTCGTACGTTTCATTGCTCAAAGAAGCAATAGTTAAGTTTTCAACTTAGAACTACGCTTCGCGCGGTCAACTAGGCTTATATTTTAGGTACTCTTAAGTTCACAACACAATTTGTCATCTCATAGATCATCATCTACCACAATTTACGTCATTCAGACCTCAAGATAAACACACAACATTTTCACATCCCATAGCAAAACACTTTCGAATTTCACAATTATATTCAAAACTTATGAAACAAAATTTCTTTACACTTTCACACCTTCCCAAAAAAAATTTTCCACATCTCAATTTTAAAGTAAAAGTTTTGACTCAAACTAAAACGTACTTTCGCATCAACTTTCATCACTCGTATAAAACTCCATAGAATAACGCATCATACTTCGCACCTCATAACATACATAACATCACACTTCCAGGGCTCAATTTTCTAAACGAAAAGGTAATTAATTTTTTTTTGAACAATTCATAAACACAACATTTTCCATTGATCAAATAAAATTTCCCAAAAGAAGAACTAACATGTTTTCATTTAAAGTTAAAAGATATTTTTTTTTCTTTTAAAAAAAATTTCAACAACTTTCCACAACATAAACATTTTTTTCTCAATCAAACTCCACTAGAACAACTAGTCATTAATATTACAAAACATCAACCACAAAGTCCTTTTTCTTTTTTTTTCTACATATCAAACCATACAAATCTTTCAAAACTCATAACACATTTGTATTCCAAACAAAACACTCATGCACTTCACATATATGTTTGAAACAACATTTTTAAATTACTCTTTTTTTTTCTCAAAAAAAAATTCAACATACTCAAAACAACTCATCAACCTTCATCCTTCATGTAAAACACTCCATCTCCTATGTTCACATGCTCACGTTGTAGTACTTTCACACATATAACACATACTTAGTCATCATACTAATCTTGCTCATGCTCCATATAATCACACCATAACAAATACATAATCAACATACAATACGTGCTTAGATCATCTTGTCAATCATGCTCATACTTCACATAATCATACTATCACAACATCGTATTCACATATATAACACGTGCTTAAATTATCATGTCAATCATACTCATATTCCACATAATCATATCATCACAATTCATCTTCACGTATAACATTCATTCGCATGCATACACTTGCCAAAACATCATCATCATATCATCGTCAATTTCATGGATCGATCTCACATGCTTGCAACAACTTAAAACATACCTCTCTTTCTTTGGTTGAGCGCGATGTTTTGGATGTTGAGCCTTCGTGACACTTCTAGTTTAAGGTTTACTATTCTAGACATAAGGTGAAAGAAGATTTTCGGACTAGAGCGAAAGAACGAAGCTCTAATACCACTTTGTCACGACTGCCCATACTAGGGATAATAAAACGAGGAGGTCGTGACCACGGGAAAGCAATAAATGACAATATTTAAAGGGCGACAGTTCATATGAAAGACCCAATTAACTTAAGAAGGGGAATATTTTAGTTCATTGAAAAGTTAAGCAACGGATTTTAGTTCAAAATACTTAATGTCATAATTACAATATCAAATAGTGCGGAGATTTCTAGCAAACAATTTTTCAAAGAAAACAGCGGAAAAATAAATATTAAAAATCCAATTAACTCCCAAAAGAACATTTGTTTTAGTTTAAGAAAACCATTTTAGAGTAACGAAGTAAGCGGCGGGTTAAAGTCTCAAAGTATTTGACAAGACAAAAATCGTACGAAATAAAATAAATTCTTGCGACACAGTTTCAATAATAGCAGCGGAAATAGGTTATCAAGAGAGTCATAGGATGACGCCTATGTATGAGGACACAACGCATCCAAAATTCCTAGGCTGACTCAACATCCACCGCAACATCCCGCTCAACCTGCACATAGGGAAAACATATGCAGGGCTGAGTACTTATTGTACTCAATGGGCTCATGCCGAAAACATTTTATAACAGTTATGTCATCCATACCAGTGATCTCGAGTTTTACATGTAGTTAAGAAATATCATCGAGAACACCAAAATATTTCATAGACTGGCCAGTCAAATAATCTCCCCACTTTCTCAACAATCCTTCAATCACAATCATCATTCCATGTGCGACGAAAGTGTGGCCACACTATTCGCCCACGAGACCGGCCGACCAGCAAGGACGGCTCACCATCCCACCAGTGTACACAGCCTGATAGGGTTTGCGGCCCTACTCAGACCCAAATTCGTTTCACAACACAGCCATATAGCCTAACGGAGCAAGCTCGGACGAACTAGGCATCAGGCAACAATCTCATAAACAAAACATCATGGCATGACATAACAAGTTAAACCACCCTTATAACACCACATCATATTTTCGGAAAATAAAAGATTTGTAAAAGAAAGCCCACCTCGTTTGCTTAAACAACACAATACCCAACTCAAAGCAACCCTCGTTCCTTGTGCTCACGTACACACAACCCCCTTGCCAACACCACAACACATTCAGCCTTCCATCAATACAAATGATCATGCATGTCATATCGTTCCTTTCATCGTTCCTTTCATCAACATAAGGAAAAACATGTCATAATATTTCTCAACTTATCACACATAATCACGTCATAAGATACATTCTTTGATCATACATGCATCATATAATTCACCCAAACTTGGCAACAAGTATTATTTTGACATAACAGAAATCTGGCAGAACTGCGCAGTCATTTTGTAAAAATCACCAAATATCCATCCGACCTCATGTGAAGCTAAATTTTAATCAATACATAGTAGACACATTCAAGCACGTTCAGTTAAAATTTCACACCTAAATCATATCATTTGGTCAGTCAAAACAACAATGCAATCCTCTGGTCGGAACATAAAAATTCTGGCAGTACTGCGCGGTTCGATTGAAAAATTTACCGAAAATTCATCTGATATTCAATGAGGCTGAAATTTTCACATAACACAGAAGACTCTTCAAATTCCATCCAGTCAAAAATTCACATCAAGATAAGGCCATTTGGTCGGTCAAATCAAAAATGAAACTCTCTGGACGAGAATACAAGTTTCTGGCAGAATTGCGCAGTCAACTTCAAAACTTTATAAAAAATTCATCTTTCGTCAAAAGGGGCTGAAATTCACACACAACACAGAAAACACCTCAAAATTTACTCGTTAAATATTTGTGTCAAAATAGAGCGTTTGGCTAGTCAAACACAAGTCAGAATCTACTGTCCAAACGCCACAGTTTTCAGGCTTCACAATTTCGAAATTAGTGTTTATTCCTCATTCATCCAAACACAATTATTCATGCTTCCAACACACAATCATGCTTCAAAAAGTTCTCACAATCATGTTCTCATATATTCACACATCATTCACCAATGAATCATCCAAACTTCACACATCTTCATTCAAAATCGCACATCCACAAATTTTCTCACACAAACATAAATTCCCACCGATTAAATTTTGCGATCTATGATTCATACACTCACTCTATGCATGAGGGATTCAAGAACAACGATTCAATGGAAAGGATGAGGAAAATATTTTAAATTATACCTTCTTGAATCAAAATCAAATGGTAGAAACAAGGATTGATACGATTCCTCGGAAACTCTTGAAATTCCAACTCCAATGGATGCAAGAACAAGGATTGAAGGAGAGTTTTTGGAGAGAATGTAGAGAGGGAGGAGGAGGCGTGTGAGAGTGAGGGAGAGAGAGTTGGACGGTTGGGAGGAGAAAAAATATGGAGGCTAGGGTTAGGTTTAGGTGATTTTATAGTCCTAGGTTTAATCCCACAAATAAATTAATTAATTAATTATGGAGGAATAAAATAGAGGCCAATGAATAAAATCCCACAATTAAAAGAAGGAATAGGCGTGTGGAATGGAGGAAATTAAAAGGAAAATATTCACATCCCCAATTAATCAGACATAGGTATTAATTTGGTATTTATTTCAATAGAAAGAATTCCACAAAATAGGAAACAAATATATTTCCTCTACAAATAGGGAAGACCGAAAATTGGCTTTAATTGCCACAACGAAATAATTCAAATCCTAATTTAATTAGGGTGAGGAAACAAAGTGTGGCATGATTTAATTGGATTCAAAATTAAAAGAATGGAATCAACAAGGCACCAATTAAATCAAAGAAAATAATTCATCCTCCTAATTAAAATAGCGGATTTTCGAAACTCATAAGATTAGGCTAGGATTCGAATTTCATGTAGCACAAATTAGGGATAATTCGATTAGGATTTAATTTGGATAAATATCCCAAAACAATCAATTAAATCCAAGAAGAAAATATTTCTAATAATTGAAGGGGCCGAAATTCCCAATGAATTTGGCTAGAACAAAATGCATGATCTCATTTAATTAATTCCTCACATTGTAAAATATAATGTATATAATATTTCATTCCACATCGCTCATGACAATTATTTCACATAATCAACTCAATCACATAGGAACGAATAATTTCATAAAAGAAAATTTTCCACTCGACATCCATATTAAAACAAAAGTCGCAAAAATTTTTGGGATGTTACAGTTGGTCTCTTTTGTTCGTGTGTTCACCAACTGCCCTGTTTCCACTTCATCAGGACTGCTTGGGGACAAGCATGAGTGAAGTGGGAGGGGGAGATCAGTTAGTGTCGAGCATGTATATATTTTGCCAGGCCTAGGAGTCAGTTTTTTTTTAGGATTTATGTGTTTTGTATAAACTGACGAATAGAAGGCAAGATTCCTTTAGTGAGAGTAATTGAAGAGAGGATACATGTCAATTTTGAGACCTCTTTCCTTAATAAATCAAAATCGGTTTGAGTGAAGTAAGGACGATAGAAAGACCTTAATTTGATCTTGTTGTGAAACCCTCTATAAAGTGAGTTAAAAGCCTACGAGTAGAACACTTTCTACTAAATTAAAAAAAAAAGAGGTTGCCACTTGATGCTTAGGGATAAATGATATATAGGAGTAAGGACTAAAGGCAATAGGAGAAACCAGTTGAGCTTATTTCTTTCGAACTTGCTGGACCAGCCTCATTGTAAGGGCACCCCTTAGTTAGCAAAGTTGAGCCACTGTGGTATTGACCTTCTTGTTGAAACCTCAGCTTGTATACCATGTGAACAAGGGGGCAGGCCGCTCACCAAATTGGGGTAGGGAATAGGTTGTGAACAAGGGAATAGTAAGAAGTAGAAAAGGAAATGGGCAGGAAAATTCTGTAACCTGACCCAAAAAAAAGGGTTAGAAAGAAAAGAAAAATGGGCAGGAAATGTTGTAACCTGACCCAAGAAAAAAAGGGAAAAAGTGTTAAGAAAATTTCAGGGCAGGAAAATTTTGTAACATGACCCGGTAGATGAAAGGGATAGAGGAATAAGGCCAAAATGATCAGGGAACAG
Organism: Salvia splendens; assembly: GCF_004379255.2. Taxonomy (NCBI): domain Eukaryota; kingdom Viridiplantae; phylum Streptophyta; class Magnoliopsida; order Lamiales; family Lamiaceae; genus Salvia; species Salvia splendens. The sequence continues at coordinate 17,975,536 of NC_056033.1, forward strand.
CTCCAAGTTGGGAAGTTTAGATTGTAACAAGGGAGGTTGTTTCCATCTTTTTGTCCCTGAGTTCACATGTCCCTCATATGCTTTAACTTGCAAATACAGAACTTAGATCCCTTAGGATTCCCACCTACTTACACTACAATCCCCTGGCCCTATTACAACCAAATGCAAAGACCTTAAGGAACTTTTCTTGTGTCAGTAGAACTCAAGGCATCAGTGGTATGACAAAAATGAATGAGTGAATGGTCCTAACGTTTCTGGTGAGGAATGCGTGACCAAGTGAATCTAACAACTTGGTGAAAATAGAGGCTGTCTTGACGAACTGACAAACCGAACCGATGGAAGAAGGGAGGGGGAGGAATCTGAGAATGTAGACGATTGGATTGACCTTAAGCTTGTGGGGACGACTGCTAGAACTTGAACCAGTTTATACATTTGTGTTTGTTTCTGTTTTCTGTGTCTTGTTTGTTCTTGTGTGTCTGTTCTGTTTTCATGTCAAAGTCTTTTTGCGTCTAGGTCTAGGACTTTAAGTCTTTTCTTTTTCCATAGAGTCGGTCAAGTGATAACCACGCATTGAAATTTGCCTTATTTCTTTTATTTTATCTTTCATACTTGAGGACAAGTATAATTTAAGTGTGAGCAGTTTGATAAAGCTCATTTCATACATTGGTTATGTGGATAAATTCTGTAAATTCAGTGAACTAATAAGTGTTTGTAAGTTCAAATGCGTGAAAAATCTATCAGACCTAGGAAATGCATACAAATTACCCGGGGCAGGGAAAAAAGAGCAAAAGTGAAACAACGAGCAGTTCTAAAAGATCCTATTTCAGAGGGCAAAAGTGACAAATCATGAAGAAAGAAGCCCTAGGGATCTGAGCCTCAGCTATAAAAGGGACAACTATCTTGAAGAAAGGAGGATTCGACACCAGCTCCACATACTCCTTAGTTTCATTTCTAGTTAGCTCGCTTCACACGCACTTGGCACCGATGGGAAATTCTGGGTAGACTTGGCGATAGTTGGTTTCCGTGGTGTAACACCGTCCTCACGAGGGCGAAGATACAATCTGTTTTTTTTGTTCTGTCGTTTATTTCTCGCCATGAACTTCTTTGCCGGAAGCTCAACGACTGCTTTTGTGTTTGAACCCTATTTCTGTGGTTATGGCAGTTTCTATTTTCCGTTTTACTTTGGTTTCTGATGTTTGATGTGGGTTTTACTAATTTTGGATGCTTTTCGCAATTGACTGTTGAATTGGAGTTGAGATTGGTTGAATCTGAGTTTGTTTGTTGAGGAATTGTTTGAATCGGAGTTGAAGGATATGGATCTTAATGTTGTTGAGTTTGGATCGGTTGGATCTGGAGTAGATTGTGGTTTCGAGAGATGAATCTGATACGTACTTGTTGGATCTGCATGGCTATGTCTGTTGCTTTCGATTTACTTGACCTGGTAGCTTAGATCTGATAGTTTTCTGTTTAATCGTAATGTCTGAAATCTTATCCATGTTTACTCTGCTTTTGATGCTCTGTTTTGTTCATGTTCATGTTTATTTGCTGAAGAAGGTGAAGGTCGTTGGTAGTTAGACCCAGATTCGTTGTTTGTTTGTTTTTTGCAGCTTTTTCTGTTGCTAGCTAATTCGGGAAATCTGTTCTGTTACTTTTTCTTGCTTTATTGTCTCACCATTTTAGGAAACTTTTTTACTTGACCCAGTAGTTTGAGAAACCCTCTGCAGTTAATTTTAAGTTTCGAATCATGAATGCGTCTGTGTTTCTTTGTTCTTAGGTCTAGTACTTGAGGCGCTTTTAATTCTCGTGACCCAGTAGTTTAAAATTCTTGATCCACTTGTTGCGTGGCAGCAGCCAACCCCTCCCAAAAACCTCCAAATGCATGCTAACTCATCCGTCCTCGTGGGATCGATCTTTTGCTTCCCTATACTAGCCAATAGTGTAGTGGGTTGAGGTTTTGAAGCGGAAAAGTGTGTGTCCAATGACTGAATTCTGAAGGTTCCACAATCTACTAGACATTGTGATCTAGCGAATCCTCTGGACCTAGGGATGTATGATATATCAATAGTGCAGTACACGCTCCTTGGATTCCAAGGGACACTTCAACGGTGTAAATGGTGTGATACTTGATTAATAAGTATGCTCCACATGCACAGTTCCAAACTTATTAGTGGAATATAATCAGCCCATACCTATCTTAGACTTATTAATCTGTTGATAAAGGGTTACATACAAATTAACTTGTCTATAACTAAGCTCCCTTTTCACAATTACCATCTTTTTTCTTATTTATCAATATTACAATTTTCTTGTGCACAGATAGAACTGTTGTCTGAGCTTGACTTGACCCTGATCAACCGAATCAGTTTGGTTTCTCTGTTTTGTTGTCGTTATTCATTTTGTGTCGATTGCAGGCTTGCCATTCAGAGGCTGGAGATTGCAAAGAATGATCTACGCCACAGAATCTCAAAGGAGGTAACTATTGTGGGTTTTCAAATGACTATGGCATGATATTGAGTAATAAAATTTGACTTAATTCATAATAATCTATATTAGGAAAGAGGAAATGCAATTTTGCAAGCTAGCCAGGACAGAAGGAAGCGAAGCAAGCTTTGCATGAGCGGCGCTTGGCGCTTGAACAAGATGTGAGGTTTATTTATTAATATTACATGCATCATCATGTGTGTGTGCATGTGAGTGAAATGCGCTTGTCTCTGGAAATTCAGTTTAGAATAAGAACCTAAATCTTTTAGCACAATAACAATGTTCTCTTTTCTGATTCTTCTAGTGAGTTTGTATTTTTTTGTGGGTAGGTAGCAAGATTGCAAGAACAATTGCAAGCTGCCAAGCATCAATACTGTATACAAATAACATTACGGATTTTCATTTAGTTGCAAAATGAGCATTGTAGTCGGGCAGATTTACTAATTGACTGTAGTTGTTACGACCGCCCTTCTAGGGTAGAATAAATGCGGCGATCGCGACTTAAACGGGCTTAAATGCAACAAGGAAAATAGGCTAGGGTTTCATCAAAGAGGTTTGACTAAAGTACTTAATGAACAATTAAGTATAAGAAAAGTGACGATGTAGCAATGAGATCCAATGAAAAATGACTATCATAAAATGGCATGGCTCAAAATAATCCAAAACGTAACATGTCTCAATATCCTAAAAAAGAATCCAATAGTTTCAGTATCAACCCAACAATAAGAGTAATCATGTTTTAGCGGAAGCATCCAAGAGAAGGGTGAAGCCATGTGTGAAGACACGACGACACTCGGAGTTTCAAGACAATCACATCAATTTAATTAATTTGCTCAACACCGCCAACCGCTCGTCCCCGCTCAACCTGCACATAGGGAAAACACATGCAGGGCTGAGTACTATAAAATATACTCAGTGGACTCTTGCCAGAAACATTTTCAATAAAAATATTATTTATCATGCCATACGTAAGTAACCATCGGGTTTTAGCTTTAGAAAGGCCCGAGGCACTCAAAATCATTTCCCATAGTAAAAGTTGACTGATCAGTCATTTTCCCATAGACGTTAACCATATCTGCCAATACATGACATGGAATGTGGCCACAAACCAAGTCACTAGACCGGCCAGCCCGTACGCTAGCACACGGTCTACCGTAGGTGTACACTAGTCCAAGTAGGGTTTGCGGCCCTACGAGGACCCGAATTCGATTTAGATAATAATGGCATAAAGCCATATCAGATAGGCACGTTAAAATCAAACAAGGCATGATAAACACAATTTCATTCCCATCGATAAAACATTTAGGACATCGTCCTTATTTAAAAGAAAGTCCACCTCAAGTGCTTAATCCGAAATTACTTCCTTTCCCTTGCGATCACAACTCCCTTGCGAGGTCTCACCTTTGGAATTTGTATAACACATAAATCAACACACTTTCCAAATAATTAAATAAAATGCATGCACCCTAATTAAAGTTGTTTATCTCATTTTCTCGGTTTTTCGATTATTCAGCTGCCGCCTAAGGCGTCGCGTGCGACGCCGGTCGGCCGATTACGCTTATAACTCTTTCGTTGACTCCTCATAATTCTCCTCCACGATATAGGATTTAATCCCAAGATTTTGATTAATTTCGGCCGCTCATGCCCCAACAAATTATATTAAAAACAGATCTAAACCAATTAAATTAAGTGGCCAAGAGGAAGAAGAAGTAAGAAAGAAATTTTAAATACTCCAGCCCATAACACACCCATTTCCACTTTTAGCTTACTCACCAAAAAAATTAAAGGGGTAAGACATATACAAGTCAAAATACTCCTTTTTTCCAAAATACATGTATACTTCCCCAATCTCCATTTTAAAACATATATCAAAACAATATTAAAATAAAAAGGACAAAACTCCCTTTCCAGAACTCGTCGTTCTCTTCTTTCTCCCTCAACTCTCTTTCTTCCCAAAACAGAACTCACCCGAAAAAAAATTCACCAAGTTGGATACACCGTTTTTCTCCAATTCGTCGTGTTACAAGAATCGGTGTCGCCGCAGACCCAACACCGCGACATCGTCGTCGCAGTGCTCAGCCGGACGACACCCGATTCACGATGGTTGTCGTCAGCTCTCCGTGGTGCCGCCGCTGAAGTTGATCGCACCGTCCAGATCGGCAGATCCGTTTTCACCCCCCGATGAATCCCGATTTACCCCGCAGATAAGTCGTAAGGTTGATTTTTCTTGAAATTAAAGCTTGATTCTTTGATTTGGATTGTTCAAGTTATTGATTTGATTTAGATACCGATTTGATTGAGTGGGAAACATGCTATGCAGTTCATGGCTTGTTAAACTGAATTGGGGAAGAAGATTATACCTTCAAAAGAACAAATTGGCTTGAAACAAAATATTGAAGCTTCTGGCTTCTCCCCCTCCCGAATCGATCTGTGATGAAATTTGGATTTGGTGAGGAAAAATGAAGTTACTTTCTACTGCTCCCTCCGCCGCTTTGCGATTCAACAGCGAGAAGTGAGTGGCTGCGAATTTGTGTGAGGGAAGGAGATTAGGGTATGTGTATTAATATACCGTTCAAAATGGGTTCACAATTGAGAGTTGATTGTGGTTTAATTTTGGAAGAGATTTGCAGAGGAGGAGCGGTTATTGAGCGTGGGAGAGGGAACGTAAAATAGGTAATTGATTTCATAAATTAATGTGATATACCAATCTCATTTCCTTTGGAATTACATTTGCAGATCAAAGGGATAGAAAGGAAAAGAAACCGCGTAAGAGAGAAAAGGGAAATCTCTGCAAAATATTGATTTAATTTGTAACTAAGGAAAGTCTTGATGACCAAGACTAGGAGTAGAGATTTAAATTAAAATTGATTTGGGCTATACACATCGGTATTTTATTAAATTGTGTAGCCCACGCTTTATTTATTATTATTATATTTTTATAGGATTGGGCTAGTATTATTTATTAAATTTATCGGATCCAACACGGAATTCCAATAAAAATCCTCACAGAAAGGATTTAATTAATTTCACATTGTGAGTTCACCGTCGCAAATTTCGAGCTCGTATAATAAATCATCAATTATTCGAGCACAATTAAATTCACTCCACATCAATTATTCAAAACAACCACGTCGCAATTCAACAAGATTGACTATTCCACATTCTCGTCACGTCTTCAATGATATTGACCATTCAATGACCCGTCATATGTTCTACATCTTTGACTATTCAACATCCATGTCATGTTCAACGGATTTGACTAATCAAATCAAATCTAAATTCCAAAACACAATTAGGTCACACAGAAAACATGCAATTAATTCACTCATCATTTAATTCACATACTTCACGGCATTAAAAGCATTAAATGCAAAAATTTTAGGGTTCGAAAATTAGGGTTCAAAAAGTGGGGCGTTACAGTAGTAGAATATCACATTTATGTTGTTCTATTGCAAAATTTCTGAGAGCTGAATCCTCCATGCAGGAATTTTATCAAGCATGGTTTTGATACGACATTTGCTGTTTGTAACTTCTACTTCGCAGTAAGGCTCATTATTTAGTCATTTTAAACTTATACCATATGATGCGATTTTAGATCTCATCATCCCTTATGAGCTGATTTCATGATTGTCGTCGTCTCTGTAGCCTGCCTTTTACATATATGACTCTTTCTTTTAGTTGTCTCAGAATGTTCTCTTACTCTAATCAGTTTATTGTCTATATACATTGGCTTTTGGTCTCTATTACCATATATATAAGGATTGACTGTGGTGTCTTTATTTTTTCCTTTTTGACAAACATTTTTGAAGTAGTATGTAATTAGTATGTTGGCTATGGAGGAGGTATTGGCGCAGGATGCCATTATTCGGATACTAATAAAATTATACTAGATACTTATAGGCATACTACATAAAAATGTCATATGATTTGTGCCTTTGTTGAATTTTTTTATATATCCTACCGAAGTATCGTCCATGATTAATTCAGCCTATTTCACTCGGCTCGAATTTTAAGAAATATAATGAAAAGTGGGTTAAAAAGTTTGATGGAATGTATAACCTATTTTTATATATTAGTTTTATAATAATATGTGAGTGTAATAAGTTAATGTGATGTCCATTATCATAATTAGGAAAAAGTATGGGTATCAATTAATTGTGAATGGACGAAAAAAAGAAATTAGTGTCAATTAATCGTGGACGGAGGGAGTAATTGACTTTCAAGTGAATATAACAATTACTAAAGGTCATGTGATGGTTGATTCAAACATGAGACATTTTAAATATTACTCCCTTCGTCTCATAAAAATATAGTGTTAATAAGACAAAATTGATAAAAGATGGAAAGGGAAATTAAAGTAGTGTTAATGAATACTGAACTCCCATTATTATTGTTTTTTGAATTGTGGTATAAGTTGGGATAAATTTTCATATATGAAAATGCCCATATATTTATGTAACATACGAAAATGGAAAATGCACATATTTTTACGAGTAGGGGGGAGTATAATCGAGACCATTACATTTACGCAACTTCAACTAGTTCTCATTCAACACCAGTACACGACCCTCTCAAAAAAACGTATGGCGGGAAAGGGAAGTGACCTTGTTCATTGTTGGGAGAGAGATTTATGGCCTCTTAAAAACATGCAAGAAAGAAAAAGAAAAATGATGTCATTTGCTATAGCATGAAATATCTTAAATTTTCATCTAGTTAATCCTTATCATCACCAAAATACATGAAACAAGTTCTAATCGTGCCTAAAACTGTAACTAAATCAATTTTCGCCAAAGTAATGACTCATCTTGCTTAATGCTCAACTAGAAGGCTAACAATTACAAATCCCATCTACTCATAAACAGCCAATACCCACACCAACACCAACACCAACACCAACCACTTCTATATAAACAACCAAACTATAAAGAAAAGCAAACTCCATTACTTGGAAGCAATATTATAGGAAGAATCTAAAAGCAGAGTTAGTATATGCAACGGATTTACAGCAACAAAGGTGAAAACCAAATCTTGGCAGGACAGCAGGTGCAATATATTATGATGCAGCCCATCGTTTCAAGTCCCGGATCGAGTATTCCTTATTTCATTGATGTAGGAAATTACATACTGTACAGAAGAGCCTCTTGAAGAGGCCCATATGACGTTTCCTCCACTGCAATCATACCTGCAAGCGGCCCAGCCTCGCTAGATGCTGCTGATGCTTCACTGCAGCAGCCTTGTCTGCAGCTTCGCGCTTCTGAGCCCTTTTTGCTCGTCGCCCCACTGTTTCCTTGGTCTCTTTCTTCTCTGCCCGGCGAGATGGGCCAGCACCTGAGTCCTGGACGTTCGGGCGATAAACTGGCCTCGCTTCTTGCCTTCCTGCCCTAACAAACCCGTTGCCCCCCCATCTACGGTTTCCAATGCGGAGACTTGAGGAGCTATCTAAGTAAACGTCATCCAGGTCTTCTTCGTCCTCATAATAGTACTCCTCTGTTTCCTCATATGCTACCTCCTCCCGTTCCACCAAAACCAAAGGTGTAAACCATGAGGCCCTTAGAAGAAGGCAGACACTCTCCTCGAACATGTAATCATGAATGCTGCTCAGAGCAGAAATAGATTTATCTTAGCTACTATAACATAACATGTTCCCTCAAAAAGTCATTGACCTTGAACAACATGGAATGTTCCTTCTATTTAAGTTGGTATTTATTCATGATAATCAATAAAAAATAAGACTGTTTACCATCTCAACTGTGATCTAAACAAGATTTCACAACATAACATAATTTATATTAGCAATCGAAATATCACTTTTTCCCATTTCCTGAATAGAACTGATAAACATACCCAGAGAGTTTAATTACAAGAGAAGAAAGATGCACTAACATACCTCCCATCAAGTGCCCGATGAACATTAAGGAACTCAAATCCATGTTTACACTGAGGACACGTGGGTTCCTTCTTGCATGAAGCCCACTTTAGGATGCAGGTCACACTACAGAAACAACCAAAATAAGAAGCAATTCACAACCATAGACACACTAAAACTTCCAAAGCAAGAATCAGATAATAGAAAAAACAAGCAAACATCCATGGATCACATGTTAACTTAATTGAGTGCCACAATCTTAGTTACACTGTTATTCATGCAATCAATCGGAAATAGTATCAATGCTCGTTTCATTCTCTCAGATTCTGTTTCAACTCCAAACACATGACTCTCTAAGCACCCATAAAGTAAATGCTCAATTAAGCATATTATTATTGGTAAGTTTAAATAACAAAGAGATTAAGACAAACCAGTAGGCGTGCTCGCAACCTTTTACAAGAGCGGTTTCTTTAAGAACAATTTTGTTCAAACAGATTGCACAGAAACCGTGATGATTAGCAATACTACTACTGTTAGGATTAGTCTCCCCTGTTTCTGTACAGTAATCCTTCTTCTGTACACAAAATTGAAATCAATTAACCAAAGGGGCAATATTTCTGACAAAATATTAGAAATAATATTTCAATGAATAGATACTACTAATTTATCCATGTTATAAACACATTAGGCTTGTGGAATGCAAAAATTCAGTACAATCAACATAGAAGCAACATATCTGACAACAATAAAACAAAAATATTCAATTAGTTGAAATTAATTTCTCCGTTGATACAAATAGGTTAGGTCAGTGCTCAATCAACCAAAAGATAAGGAATGTTTCAGACAAAATAATTAGAAAAAATAAATTCAATATGAAGATACTTATTTCTTCATCTTATAGGAACACATAACTTTCCTAAAATCCACAAATTCACCTCAATCAACCAAAAAAAAGCACAATCTCTGACAAAATAATAAAAAAAACTCCAATAGGTAGATTCTAATTCCTCTAGTCTTACAGAAACAATTTCTTTTTCTGGAATTCACAAATTTCAACTCAATTAGCGACAAACGAATAAGAATTTTGTTTGCGCATTAGATCGCATCAAAGAAATGAACAATATCCGAATTACAGGAACAAATCAAATGAATCGAGCCCTAAACAGACTAGAAACAATAAAAAATTAAGACACATTTTCGAAAAACAAAAGGAGAGAGCTCAAACAGTCGAACCTGATCTTGCACTGCGAGATCTCGAACACCGTCAATTAGATTCTGATCACAGATCTCATCAGCAGACATGGCGATGTAGGATTATCCTAAATCTATACACGGAAAAAATCAAAGGAAATACAAAATGGCCTAGAAAATGAATCTGTTAATCTACAAATTAGAAGACGGAAAAGAAGGGGCGAAAGAGGTGATATTCTGTAGAATAATTCCGATTCGAGAGAGAGAGAGAGAGAGAGAGGGTGGGGCTTTAAACCGAGGAGGTGTGGCGGTGAAATGCAAAAATATATTAAACGGAATATTCTCTCTCAACCCTTAATCCATACGAAATATTTTACGTATAATGCGAGGTATGTGCTTCAGTGGGGTTGTACTTTTAGCTGGAGGTGTAGTACCTAGGGCTGGGTAAAAATACCGAAATACCGCCCTTACCGTATCGAAAAAATACCGAAAATACTGGATTTTCGGTATACCGCAATTTTCGGTAAGGTATCATACCTTACCGATTTATTTCGGTACGGTAACGGTATGAATTTTCATATACCGAGGTATACCGGGATATACCGAAAATACGGTATATGCCGTAATTTTAGGTATATACCGAAAATATGGTATATAACATAATTTTCGGTATATACCGATATCAATATATGCCAAATTATATCAAGTAAATTCATACTTTTACCAAACAAATAAATATTTACATGTAGAAATCAAATCTTGCCTCATTATAGTTGTGGGTAATCATGTAAATATAAAATCAAATAAACTCAATTTGGAAAACTTGATATCGTTGAATCAATTAGTTTCAAACAAATATAAGATTTTAGTTAAATTAGTTCCAAACAAATATCATTGAACGTTATGTGATTGCGTGGAGTTTAATTGTTGCCGTTTTTTTTATTGAATATGTTTGAGTTTGATTAAATTTCATGTTTTCTAAGTATTTTTGAAATTTTATTTTCATTAGTGATTGTATTTAGAATTATTTTCAAAATAATGATATTTTGGTATGTCGTATTGCAGTCCGATATACCGTAAAACTTTGGTATACCACAAAAGTACGGTATACCGAATTTAGATATGACATACTGAAAATAAAGTATGGTATCGATATTGAAATTTGTCATACCGAAAATAAGGTATACCGAAGTTCGGTATACCGAAAATTTTGGTAAGGTAAATGTATGATTTTTTCTCATATCGAATTTTCGGTAAGGTATACGGTATGATGGTTTCGGTAAGGTATACCGTACCTACCCACCCCTAGTAGTACCTGTATTTTGATGTGGTACTTTGTTTATGCGGTGTTGTACGTCGGTCGACTTTTGTGGGTCTGCAGTCAAATGCGTGTAGAGTCACGGCTGCTATCAACTTCTTTTAATGGTTTACACATTCAAGTAGTAGTTCGGTAGCTTTGTTACCGCTAGATAAGCTAGATAATAGAATGTATTCGGGTTTAGTTACGTGTTTAGTTATAAATTTGCATGATGTGTGTTTTGTATTCGATCCGAATGAAGCCACTCAAAAGCCTATATTTCAAGCAACAATGTAACTACCTGTTTTGCTTAAACTTACTACTCGTACTATGCACCGACAAAAGATTTTCAAATAATAAAGATATATTAACAACTAAATATATTAAAATAAAGAATATAGAGTAAATAATACTCCCTCCGTCCCCAAAGATTATGAACTTTGGGTTCAGCAAGGGTTTTAATGCATTATTGGTAACGTAAGAGAGATAGATAAAAAAAGTTTTTTAAGTTTTATTAGTAGAGAATGAGTCTCATCTCATTATAGAGAAGAGAGTTTCCAAAATTGGAATGTTCATACTCTTTGGGGATAGACGAAAAAGAAAATAGTGCATACTCTTCAGGGACGGAGGGAGTATAAAAATGTATTTTACATATAAGAATATAAACTAATTATATAGTATTCATAACATTATAAACAACAATAAAGATAAATTTGTATTTCTCTTAATATACTCTAAATGAAACATTTCACATTCAGCATATGATTTTATACAATTTTAATATCTAATATGAGTGTAGTAATATTAAATAAAAGAAATAACAAAATAAGAGATGTGTGACTAACATAGAATAACATATACAAATAAAGGGAAATGTACTACTAAATATAAAAGAAAGGAAAAAAATAGCAAATAATTTGAACGAATAAACTGTTCATGATTTTATTCGATCTAACAAAACAAAGGTATTCATAAGTGAAAAAAAATTGGGTATAAACATAGTTAAGAAAAGAATTGACAACACAAATCATATTTAAAAATCTTTTTTGCAGAAATAATAGAAGAATGGAAAATAAACAAAGCAAAGAATATCATAATTTCAAAAGATAAGTATTTAAAAATATGATTATATTAAGATGAAAACGGCAATTAAAATGACAAAATGCCACGGCCACCGATCAGTGCTCTTATATTTAGGAACAGATTCAATCTTAGCCTGCCACGTGGCATGCTTGCTTCCTTATGTATCGCAGATTGCTTGATTATCTCTAATTTCGTATCGCAGATTGCTTGAAACCATATACCGAATTGTTTGCCTATGTATCACAGATTGTTTGTCTATATATAGCAGATTGTTTATCCAGATTGTCATTTTAATTATGGTGTCATCATAGTGCTTTGATTTCGTATCACAGATTGCTCAGAACCATATGCCGAGTTGCTTGCCTATGTATCGCAAATTGCATGTTACATTGTTGTCAAGTTGTCACTTGAAGACTAGTGTCACTCACCCGTGGGCGTAGCCAGGATTTGGCGTGAGGAGGGGCAAAAATATATTTATAAACAAAGTTTGAAGTAAGGAGAAAGGGCATTTAAAGGTGAATTTAAAATAAATTTTTAAATTTAAAGAAAAATGCCATTGATATCAATTTCTGAGAAGGGGCAAAATGCCCCTAACACCCCTCCATGTAGATCCGCCTATAAATGCCATTGATATCAATTTAAAGAAAAATGCCATTGATATCAATTTAAAGAAAAATGCCATTGATATCAATATTCGTACATAGTTATAGGTGTGTCACCATAACACACCCTTTAAAAATATTACTCCCTCCGTCTCACATAATTTGTCTCAGTTTTTCATTTCGGTCCGTCCCACATAATTTGTCCCATTTCACTTTTACCATTTTTGGTAGTGGACCTCATATTCCACTAACTCATTCCTACTCACATTTGATTATAAAACTAATATATAAAAGTAGGACTCACATTCTACTAACTTTTTCAACTCACTTTTCATTACATTTTTTAAAACCCGTGCCCAGTCAAAGTGTCCCAAATTATGTGGGACGGAGGGAGTAGTACATAGTTATGGATTTTGAAAATATATTGATATAGTTGTCACAGATTTTCTATTTTACCGGTTAAAAGAGCAGAGTTCAAATAAGCTAGGATACAGATTGAACTGACATTAAATTTATGTTATACAACAAATGGATTTTATGAATTATATTCCAACTCATTTGATTCATGGTTTGAGGTTTCATTAGCAATAGAATTTATTATTGTAGTAGGTTTATTTAATTTAATTGTACGATAATAATTGCAAAACATCAAAAAAATAAGAATAGGATGATCCATAAGCTAGAATTGTTAAAACCATAATACATATAAATAACGGGAGTGCGTTATATTGTTAACCTTTTAAGTTGCTAACTCTGCTAACTCATCAACGCAACGCAATATATTAAAAAGTTCAACACGATGATATTAAAATGTCAACAAAATTATGTGTTGGCATATTAATAGTATCGTTTTAACATTTTTAGGCGTTGATTAGTTAGCAAATTAAGAAAGTTAGCAATTGATCACGGACCTATAAATAACGTCTACAAATATATAAATTAAATAAAGTGGGTGAATCTATTAAACCAAAGCGTTAATTAGAGGATTCAGTGAAAAATCTAACGGTTTTCAATCCAAGGTAAAACATCAATTTGAAATTTCGTCCATTTCTATTACTCAATTATTGAAATACTTTATATTCCTTGCACAAAGTTCATATTGGTAAGTCTTGGTTAGTTTCCTTAAGAAGCAAAGCAAAAGTTGTCTTGACCAGAGAGCAATATAATCTGACTTTGTTCATGACACATCAATATTGAATTATAATTCGCATTTTAGTTACTATGTAAACCTCAATGTCCAATTGCATAAATTATGAATGCTTCAATTGACAGCACTAATACTGATTAGCGATTAGTGCTAAACCTAAAATGGTAGATTAATTAAAGGCCTTTAATAACTGAAGCAAATATTCACAAAAACTAATTAAGAGAGTAATACTAAAATATAGTAATCCCTCCATTTCAGGTTAATAAATTCATTTTTTATTATTAAAAAGTTACCAGTCATTTCAATTTTTGACAAAAAGTAATTCTGCATTTTTTTATTCTCTCTTCATCTCTCTTATTTTATTCTCACTTAGTTTTTTTCACCATCTATTTAATACTCTATTCTAAACTCATTGCTGAAAAGAAATGTCTCTATTAACAATGGAAGTAGTATCTTAGAATAATTTACTAATATGGAATTAAAATCCAAAGAGATGTGAAATGATATACATTAATCCAAAGAGAAAAAAGTAGTATTTTACTTGTTTCCCTCTAAAACTTCAAGAATAATGTGAAGAGACCTGATTTACTTGGTTTCCATTTGCTCTACTTACACTGTCCGAAGTGGCCAAACTATTCTATATAGTAGAATTAATAATATGCTTTAAGAAGCTAACTTAAGAATCTGATTGGATACATCATACAATTGAAATTTCTAACATAGTTTTACAATTTTCCAGTTATATATGTATAGATAAATTACAAATCCAGTCCACAGATAATTTAAAAAAAATACATTTTCACCCATCAATAATAGCCTCCAATACGTAATTTGATTTCTCTTATTCTCAAACTCTTGCTTTTATTGATTCTTCAATCTTCCTCCCTCTCGATGGCAATATCCGGCGATTCCATTTCTGAATCAAAGTTATGATCTTTGCAACTATTCTTCAAAACATATAATCGATTTATCTGCAATACTACCCAAAACATTATCTCAATTGCAAAACCCAAAACAGTATACTCTCTCTCACTAACATAGTTATAATTTTTGATTGGTTTATTTCGTTATTTTTGTTAGAAAAGGAAATATGTCAACTAGAATCAATTGTGTGATAAGGGAAGATTGCAATTAGAATCAATCACACAAATTAGGAAATTGATAGAATATTGTATAATCAATGTCTTACCATGTACATTATCTCCTTAACCCTATTTAAAGGGTGCCCTATTGTATAGAGACATCATCTCATTCTAAACAAACCTAAACGTGTATTGTGCCTTCTTTATTCTAAAGTATGTCGCCTGACCCGTTTGACATGGTGTCAGAGCGGTTTAGGACTCAGATAAGGTATCATCACTGTCTGTGATACCTTTCTCGGCCCTACCCATGTTTTTTACCTTTCCGCACTTATTCTGTCCTTACCTTTCTTTTTTACCTGCGCAAGTAGCCCAAAATGTCAGAAGAACACCAACTGACCGAAACCCAAAACCAGAATATGTATGACGAATTTGCCCCGGAAGTTTGCCAATTTCATGCGCAATAGTTTTGCGATGAATAACTCACCAGGAAATCACCCCGTTTCTTACCGAATCGATACCCAACCTCTCAATATTGGAATCAAACTAAGTGGAGGAGGAAACTACCCGTTGTGGGCAGTTCTGATGAAAAAGGCGATTTATGGTCGGAGGATGGAGTCTCATGTCACCGAAGTTCCCTCTTCCCCGCCACGAACAGATCTGTCCTACACGCAATGGCAACAGGCTGACCATTGCGTGTTCACATGGCTGATTCAAAGACTTGAAGCACGGCTGGTTAGCCGAATATCCCAACAGCCGACGGCCAAGCACGTATGGGACGCGTTGGCCATCACATACGCAAGCGGAGGTGACAAGATCCAGATCTATGACCTGCAAGTGAAGGCAAGCATAGTGAGACAAGGAAACAACTCCCTGGAGGAGACATGTTGTTTATTACTAGAACTATGGACTGCAATTGATCAGAAACAAGTCAACCCAATGAAGTGTGCAGAAGATGTAGAGATTCACGACAGATTCATTCAAGAACAAAGGCTCTATCAACTCTTGATAGCAATTGACAACAAATACGAAACAATCAAGCGAGAGATGGTTAAAATGAATCCACTTCCCTCGGTTGAACATGCCTATGGCCTGATCTGTGGTGAGGAATCACGGCTCATGGTGTTGCAAACCGGAAACAGCGGCGGCACAGCCCCACCCAACGACGGCATCGGAGCAGGGCTTGTCGCCCGAGGACGGCAGAACACCACCGGCGGGCAGTCCGGAGGCTCGCGAGGCGGCAATCGAGGCAGTGGAGCCTGGAATCGACGAATGGAAGAAGAGGACAAACTAAAGCTAGTGTGTTCTCACTGCAAACGAAAGAAACATACCAAGGATTCTTGTTTCGAATTAATTGGTTTTCCCGATTTGTGGGAGGAGAAACATGGCCGGCCTCCACCGCCGCCACGCACGCCTTGGAACCGGGCCAGACACGCCGCAGCGGCTGTCGGAGAGGCGGCGGATGCCGCGATGAACAGGGACGGAGGACGCTCAATCGCCACCACCGAGGGAAACCTAGCTCGGAGCGGCGACAGGGAAGCAAGGCCAGCTGCTCCGACGGCGACGGTCAGGACGGGGGCGGCCAACTTCACCAGAGGAACAGTGATCAGGAATTGGGCTGATGAAGAAGTGTTAGAGGGAGAAGCAAAATCTCCAAACTCTTCCTAATTCACATATTTTACCCCAAAATTTCAGTAATTCGCAGCTTTTACCCCATGTCCAAGTGAATTTGCATGCTACCCCTTATACTCCTGTTAGGTCCAGAATTAACCCCAAACTTGCTGAAAATTTCAAAAACCCCTAAAATTTATGCAAAAACCGATTTCAGCCCCTTGAGAATGTTGGAATTGCATGTACAGTATCTAGGGATCAAGAAAAAAATGATAAGTGGATATTTGATTATGGGGCCACTGATACAGTAACTTTTGATGCTTCGGACCTGACGGAAATTCATAAACCTCCAAAATCCCATATTCAGACTGCTAATGGAGAATTTACAGTAGTTGAAGGAGCAGGGATAGTGAAAATTTCACCTACTCTGCAATTATCAAACTGTCTCTATATTCCGTCTATATCTCATAAGTTGTTATCTATTAGCCACATCACAAAGGAACTAAATTGTACTTTACTAATGCAACCACAATTTTTTCTGCTGCAGGATATCCGAACCGGAGAAATAATTGGCGTGGCACTGAACGTGATGGGTTGTACTATGTAGACGAGATAGCTCAAAAAGGGACCGCCATGCTAACTCACGGGTCTGCCGATAGGAAAGCTTGGCTTTGGGATCGGCGCTTGGGACACCCCTCTAGCGGTTACTTAAAATTATTGTTTCCTAGTTTTGTTTCTAAACATGATGATTATGGTGAAATTTGTTTTTTGGCCAAAAGCCACCGAACCTATTATCCTTTAAATAAACTCGTGTTGATTTCCCTTTTACCTTAATCCACTCTGATGTTTGGGGGCCCGCACCTTTTCTTGGGGGGCAGGATCTTAGATACTATATAATTTTTGTAGATGACTGCACCCGCATGACTTGGGTATATTTTATGAAACAAAAATCCGAGGTCTATACACACTTTTCACACTTCTTTAACCTCATAAAAACCCAGTACCAACACTCCATAAAAATTCTGAGATCAGACAATGGAAGGGAATTTGTTAATTCGGCCATGAAACACTTTTTCCAAGTAAATGGTCTGATTCATCAAACCAGTTGTGCCTATACTCCCGAACAGAATGGTGTAGCTGAAAGGAAAAACCGTTCCCTCCTTGAAATGACCCGGTCCATCCTCATTGAGTCAAAAGCCCCAAAACACTTCTAGCCAGAAGCTATTGCCACCTCAGCCTACCTTTTGAACAGATTACCCACAAGTATCCAAAAACACCAAACACCACTCCAAGCCTTCTTTCACTAAAATTCCACCACCTTTAACTCTTGAACCACGAGTCTTTGGGTGCTCCGTTTTTGTTCATACCCCAAACATGAACGAACCAAACTGTCTCCTTGTGCAATTAAGTGTGTCTTCGTGGGATATGAGATAAACCAAAAGGAGTATAGGTGCTTTGATCCTAAAACTAACTGCATGTTTGTCACAATGAACTGCAATTTCCTTGAAACCGAATACTTCTATACCCACCTTAGCAATCAGGGGGAGAATAATAGTAAGGACCCACTAAGTTGGGTATCAGCGCCAATGCCAACATCAAGTAATCCTGCAGCGGACCTAACAGAGGCGGTAGTAAGCGATCCCGCTGAGCAGGTCTCTAAAGTAGGACAGCCCGTTCCTGAAGGTGACCCACAGCCAACTACTTCCCCGTTGAGGCTATCCGATGTAAGTTCTGATAACCCTGCTTCTCCAGTTTTCTTTTCTACTGATGATGTAAGTGTAGAGGAAGAAGTAGGCTCCGATGTGGTGAACACGGTTGAAGAAACCAGTGGGATAGAAGAAGTTGAAGGAATTGACCCTGATACAGGAGGGTACATTCTTCCACCCCGGGCCAACAGGGGGGTTCCGCCAAAAAGGTATACCCCGGAGAGAGTTAAAAGGAAGGCTCGCTACTCTGTTGCTTGCCTAGTTACCAGTCACCTGAGCGAAATGGCTCAAGCATTTGAGAAGGCACTGTATGAGGAATAAGAGATCCCACAGTCATGGGAAGAGGCTATGCAACATAAGCACTGGAGAGAGGCAATGCAAAAGGAAATAGATGCACTGATCCGGAACGACACTTGGGAAACATGCATCTTACCCAAAGGAAAATGGCCTGTAGGATGTCGATGGGTTTTCACTATCA